>NC_041391.1:522600239-522711903 GCF_002162155.2 Triticum dicoccoides | reverse complement strand
AGAGGTAGGTTAGGTTAGAGAAGGCCAAAAATGGACTAGGGTGTCCATATATAGCAGATTTGCTAGGGTTAGGGGGGGGGGGCTTTGGAGCTCTCCAATCTCGATCAGACGGTTCCGGACGCGAGGGGTGTTAGGCTGGGCCTAGGAGGGATTAGTGGGCTGCAAAGAGAAAGGGGGGTTTCGGGCTATGCGGTTAACCGTTGGAGTAACAAACGACCTCCAAATGGCACGAAACTTGACATGCGGTCTACCGGTGCTATACCAAGGCCGCTTGGCAAACCTCGGGCCATTCCGAGAAAGTTTAACAGCCGCTCACAACGAGAGACAAGAGGGGGACGCCGGAGGACATAGGAGTGCCGGATTGCAAAACGGACAACGGGGAAAATGCTCGGATGCATGAGACAAACACGTATGCCAATGCGATGCACATGATGACATGATATGAAATGCAGATGATGACATGGCAAAATGCAACACGCAAGCAAATGACATGGCAACTACGGCGAATAACTGGAAGACACCTGGCGCATCGAATCCGGGGCGTTACAAAGCGCTTCGTGGGAGGCAGCCCACGTGAATAAAGTAGACAAGTAAGTTTTTGTTTTATTTTAGATAAAAGAGTGATTGAAGTTCCATGTGAATAAGTGAGTTTGGAAGAGTTTTTGTAATGAAGGCTTGGACTTGTGCAAGATAATATGTTAGATTGATGTTTGAATGCCTGGATATATGTCTATGTATTGCTATGGAACTAACACCGCAGGAAAACAAAGAAAAATACAAGTTCTGGAAGAAAGAGATCAGAAGACGGCCCTTCCTGCGACCGCAGCAGTCGTACGGGTGGTCGTTTCACCTGTAGGAGGTTCCGAGCTTCCAGCGCAAAACAACAGAGGCAACACAAACGGGCGCACGTGCTCGATCGAGCGGTTGTTTTGATTCTCTGTAGAAACCATCAATGAGTCCAGAGCATTTGTCGGTGTTCCAAACAGGCGCATGCGCCCGTCCAAGTGGTTGTTTGACATCTTCGACCAGAAGCACAATAAGAACAGAACGAACAACGGTGTTCAAAAAAGACATCGTCGCCCATTTCTACGGTCGTTTCGTCTACACAAAGGCAAACGTAAGTTAATCGAGTTGAAGATGGTATTCCATGCGGGCGCTTGCACCCGTATGAGCGGTTGTTTTGCACGCTGGCGGCTCCAGTAAGCCTGAGGAAGGAGGTATTTCGCCTCCATCTCTCTCTCTCTCTCTCTACTTCTTCCTCCAAACCTCTCTAAACCCTAGCAAAACTTCTCCCGGTCTCTTTACTCGTTCGTTTTCAGTTTGAATCCTTTCATGTCATCAATCTACGGTATGTTTCTCCTCCGATCCCCAACTTATTTTCCCGAATCAGTGCACTACATGCCTAGCACTACTATGACTAGGAGATGCATATTTTTATTCAAAATTGAGTTTGGCATGGATTTTTTGATGTTTTTAGAGTATGATCATGTGAGTATCGTAGGATCATAATTGTTTTATTATGTTGGACTAAAAAATTGTTTTGTAGATGTTTACGCAGAGGTCTTCTTGAGCACGCGGTGATTTGAGTTCATTCTTCGTGCAACCACAACAAGTTTTCACACAGGGGATCATCTTCACTGATCGTGGAGCACAGAAGAAGTTACAGAAGCTCACGGAAAGGAAGATCAAAGAAACCAAATGAGTTTGTGCGAATACTCTCACCAAACTAGGCGTCATTCATTATTTTAATTTGCTTTGTCATAATGCCTGGTTGCACCATTTTGTTTATCAAGGATGTGAGACCTACGAACGATTGACGCTTGAGTTTCTTAGTACTCTCTCGCACATTGTGGGTTTAGTCCCAAATGCATATGAGGAGAGGATCACTTTTTGTCTCCTTGACCAAGACTTCAACATCACTCTTGTTGAGTGGTGTAACTACTTTGGCTTCCCGAGGCAATCCTTTCTTAGGGTGAGTTATCATGGATCCAAGCAAAGAGCGGTTGCATTGAAAGTCCTGCTATACGTTATTTCTACTATGTTATCACTAAATCATTGCAAGCACGAGGAGAAGTTTCTAAGGTGAATGATGAGAACATGCTAGTTCTCGGGAAAGCAACAAACCTGGATGTCGGTTATTTGCCAAACCTAGGGGCAATACTTTTGCTACACCTCACACATCAAGAAAATCATGCACAAGGAGATATCGTTCATGTCTGCATGTTCTTGAATCCATAGGGTCACACACTTAACGTTCGGTAGCGCTAGGGTAGTATTGAGATATTCATATGGCAAAATCCAAAAGTGGTTCGGAGTCCCGTATGGGATCCGGGACATCACGAGGAGCTTCAAAATGGCTTGGAGGTAAAGTTTCATATATGGGAAGTCATATTCAGGGTTTCGAAAAATGTTCTGGTTTTTTTAGTATTGTACCGAGAAGGTTCTAGAAGGTTATAGAGTGGGGACCACCTGCATGGGGCGACCCACATGGACATGATTAGTGGGGCAAGGCCCCACACCCTTGGTCTAGGCGCATGAAGATCCACCCTTAAAAGGAATATGACATTGTCCCGAAGGGATAAGATCAAGATACCTAAAAAGGGAGATAGCGACCGGTAGGGAGGGAAACAAGGGATTTCCTTCCTCCCTCCTTGACCAACGACCCTAGGGGCTTGGAGGGCAAGACACCATCCCCCTCCACGCCTATATAAAGGTGGGGAGGCGTAGAGGACAGCTACGCTTCCACCCCTTGGCGCCTCCCCCTCCCATTACTCCTCCCCCACCTCGCGCGGACGCTTAGCGAAGCCCTGCTGTAGTTTCGCTACTACCACCATCACCATGCCGTCGTGCTGGTCATGATCTCATCTACCTCCTCTTACTCGCTTGCTGGATTAGCAAGGATAGGATGCCACTGAGCCAAACATGTGCTAAACTCAGAGGCGTCGTCAGTTTGGTGCTAGATCGGTTTGGATCGTGATTGGATCGCGAAGAGTGCGACTACATCAACTGTGTTATATACTCTTCCTATTTTGGTATAGAAGGGTACGTGCAGACAATCCCCTCTCATTGCTATGCATCTCCTAGATTAGATGTTGGGTGTTTCATGCAACGTTCCCCATCACTCCTAACATGGTTGACCAAAAAAGAAGGAAAACTAAGTACTATCTCCTCTAACTATTGGAAATATGACCTAGAGGCAATAATAAAAGGATTATTATTATATTTCCTTGTTCATGATAATTGTATTTTATTCATGCTATAATTGTATTATCCGGAAATCGTAATACAGGTGTGAATACATAGACCACAACATGTCCCTAGTGAGCCTCTAGTTGACTAGCTCGTTAATCAACAGATAGTCATGGTTTCCTGACTATGGACATTGGATGTCATTGATAACGAGATCACATCATTAGGAGAATGATGTGATGGACAAGACCCAATCCTAAGCATAGCACAAGATCCTGTAGTTCGTTTGATAGAGCTTTTCCAATGTCAAGTATCTTTTCCTTAGACCATGAGATCGTGTAACTCCCGGATACCGTAGGAGTGCTTTGGGTGTACCAAACATCACAACGTAACTAGGTGACTATAAAGGTATACTACGGGTATCTCCGAAAGTGTCTGTTGGGTTGACACGGATCGAGACTGGGATTTGTCACTCCGTATGATGGAGAGGTATCTCTGGGCCCACTCGGTAATGCATCATCATAATGAGCTCAAAGTGACCAAGTGTCTGGTCACGGGATCATGCATTACGGTATGAGTAAAGTGACTTGCCGGTAACGAGATTGAACGAGGTATTGGGATACCGACGATCAAATCTCGGGCAAGTAACATACCGATTTACAAAGGGAATTGTATACGGGGTTGCTTGAATCCTTGACATCGTGGTTCATCCGATGAGATCATTGAGGAGCATGTGGGAGCCAACATGGGTATCCATATCCCGCTGTTGGTTATTGGCCGGAGAGCCGTCTCGGTCATGTCTACGTGTCTCCCGAACCCGTAGGGTCTACGCACTTAAGGTTCGGTGACGCTAGGGTTGTAGAGATATTAGTATGCAGCAAACCGAAAGTTGTTCGGAGTCCCGGATGAGATCCCGGACGTCACGAGGAGTTCCGGAATGGTTCGGAGGTAAAGAATTATATATAGGAAGTGCTGTTTCGGCCATCGGGAAAGTTTCGGGGGTCACCGGTATTGTACCGGGACCACCGGAAGGGTCCCCGGGGTCCACCGGGTGGGGCCACCTATCCCGGACGGCCTCGTGGGCTGAAGTGGGGAGGGGAACCAGCCCCTGGTGGGCTGGTGCACCCCCCTTGGGCCCCCCTGCGCCTAGGGTTGGAAACCCTAGGGTGGGGGGCGCCTCCACTTGCCTTGGGGGGCAAGCTACCCCCCTGGCCGCCGCCCCCCTAAGAGATCCCATCTCCTAGGGCCGGTGCCCCCCCTGGGGGCCCTATATATAGAGGGGGGAGGGAGGGCAGCCGCACCCTTGCACTTGGCGCCTACCTTCCCCCTTGCTACACCTCTCTCTCCCGCAAACGCTTGGCGAAGCCCTGCCGGGATCCCTGCTGCATCCACCACCACATCGTCGTGCTGCTGGATCTTCATCAACCTCTCCTTCCCCCTTGCTGGATCAAGAAGGATGAGACGTCACGCTGACCGTACTTGTGTTGAACGCGGAGGTGCCGTCCGTTCGGCGCTAGGATCTCCGGTGATTTGGATCACGACGAGTACGACTCCCTCAACCTCGTTCTCTTGAACGCTTCCGCTCGCAATCTACAAGGGTATGTAGATGCACTCCCCTCTCTCGTTGCTAGATGAACTCATAGATTGATGTTGGTAAATGTAGGAAATTTTTTATTTTATGCAACGTTCCCCAATAGTGGCATCATGAGCTAGGTCTATGCGTAGTTCTCTTTGCACGAGTAGAACACAAATCTGTTGTGGGCATAGATGTTGTCAACTTTCTTGCCACTACTAGTCTTATTTTGCTTCAGCAGTATTGTGGCATGAAGCGGCCCGGACCGACCTTACATGTACGCTTACGTGAGACAGGTTCCACCGACTGACATGCACTAGTTGCATAAGGTGGCTAGCGGGTGTCTGTCTCTCCCACTTTAGTTGGAGCGGATTCGATGAAAAGGGTCCTTATGAAGGGTAAATAGAAGTTGGCAAATCACGTTGTGGCTCTTTCGTAGGTAAGAAAACGTTCTTGCTAGAACCCTATTGCAGCCACGTAAAAGATGCAACAACAATTAGAGGACGTCTAACTTCTTTTTGCAGCAATTGCTTTGTGATGTGATATGGCCCAAAGTTGTGATGAATGATGAATGATATATTGTGATGTATGAGATCATGTTCTTGTAATAGGAATCACGACTTGCATGTCGATGAGTATGACAACCGGCAGGAGCCATAGGAGTTGTCTTAATTATTGTATGACCTGTGTGTCAATGATTTAACGCCATGTAATTACTTTACTTTATTGCTAAACCATTAGCTATAGTAGTAGAAGTAATAGTTGGCGAGCAACTTCATGGAGACACAATGATGGAGATCATGATGATGGAGATCATGGTGTCATGCCGGTGACGAAGATGATCATGGAGCCCGAAGATGGAGATCAAAGGAGCTATATGATATTGGCCATATCATGTCACTACTATTTGATTGCATGTGATGTTTATCATGTTTTTGCATCTTGTTTAGAATGACGGTAGTAAATAAGATGATCCCTCATAATAATGTCAAGAAAGTGTTCCCCCTAACTGTGTGCTGTTGCGACAGTTCGTTGTTTCGAAGCACCACGTGATGATCGGGTGTGATAGATTCTAACATTCACATACAACGGGTGTAAGACAGATTTACACATGCAAAACACTTAGGTTAACTTGACGAGCCTAGCATGTACAGACATGGCCTCGGAACACAAGAGACCGAAAGGTCAAACATGAGTCGTATGAAAGATACGATCAACATGGAGATGTTCACCAATGATGACTAGTCTGTCTCACGTGATGATCGGACACGGCCTAGTCGAATCGGATCATGTATCACTTAGATGACTAGAGGGATGTCTAATCTGAGTGGGAGTTCATTAAATAATTTGATTAGATGAACTTAATTATCATGAACTTAGTCTAAAATCTTTGCAAAAATGTCTTGTAGATCAAATGGCCAACGCTCATGTCAACATGAACTTCAACGCGTTCCTAGAGAAAACCAAGCTGAAAGATGATGGCAGCAAGTATACGGACTGGGTCCGGAACCTGAGGATCATCCTCATAGCTGCCAAGAAAGCATATGTCCTTGAAGCACCGTTAGGTGACCCACCTGCTCTCCTAGCACTTCAAGACGATTTTGAATGTTTGGTAGACACGTGTTGATGATTACTCCCTCGTTCAGTGCGGCATGCTTTACAGCTTAGAACCGGGGCTCCAAAAGCGTTTTGAGCAATGAGGAGCATATGAGATGTTCGAGGAACTGAAAATGGTTTTCCAAGCTCACGCCCGGGTCGAGAGATATGAAGTCTTCGACAAGTTCTGTAGTTGTAAGATGGAGGGAAATAGTTCTGTCAGTGAGCAGATACTCAAAATGTCTGGGTTGCACAACCGCCTGTCCCAGCTGGACATTAACCTCCCGAATGAGGCGGTCATTGACAGAATCCTTCAGTCGCTCCCACCGAGCTACAAGAGCTTTGTGATGAACTACAATATGCAGGGGATGGTGAAAACTATTCCTGAAGTATTTTCAATGCTGAAGTCAGCAGAGGTAGAAATCAGAAAGGAACATCAAGTGTTGATGGTCAATAAAACCACCAAGTTCAAGAAAGGCAAGGGTAAGAAGAACTTCAAGAAGGACAGCAAGGATGTTGCCGCGCCCGGTAAGCCAGTTGCTGGGAAGAAGTCAAAGAATGGACCCAAGCCTGAAACTAAGTGCTTTTATTGCAAAGAGAAGGGTCACTGGAAGCCGAACTGCCCCAAATACTTAGCGGACAAGAAGGCCGGCAACACTAAAGGTATATGTGATATACATGTAATTGATGTGTACCTTACTAGTGCTCGTAGTAGCTCCTGGGTATTTGATACCGGTGTCATTGCTCATATTTGTAACTCAAAGCAGGAGCTGCGGAGTAAGCGGAGACTGGCGAAGGACGAGGTGACGATGCGCGTCGGGAATGGTTCCAAGGTCGATGTGATCGCCGTCAGCATGCTACCTCTAAATTTACCTACGGCATTAGTTTTAAACCTCAATAATTGTTATTTAGTACCAAGTTTGAGCATGAACATTGTATCTGGATCTCGTTTAATATGAGATGGCTACTCATTTAAATCCGAGAATAATGGTTGTTCTATTTATATGATAGATATGTTTTATGGTCATGCCCCGATGGTCAATGGTTTATTCTTAATGAATATCAAACGTAATGTTACATATATTCATAGTGTTAATACCAAAATATGTAAAGTTGATAACGATAGTCCCACATACTTGTGGCACTGCCGCCTTGGTCACATTGGTGTCAAGCGCATGAAGAAGCTCCATGCTGATGGACTTTTAGAGTCTCTCAATTATGAATCATTTGACACATGCGAACCATACCTCATGGGCAAAATGACCAAGACTCCGTTCTCCGGAACAATGGAGCGAGCAACCAACTTATTGGAAATCATACATACCGATGTGTGCGGTCCAATGAGCATTGAGGCTCGCGAGGATATCATTATGTTCTCACTCTCACTGATGACTTGAGTAGATATGGGTATGTCTACTGGATGAAACACAAGTCTGAGACCTTTGAAAAGTTCAAGGAATTTCAGAATGAGGTAGAGAATCAATGTGACCGAAAGATAAAGTTCTTGCGATCAGATCCTGGAGGAGAATATTTAAGTCATGAATTTGGTACGCACTTAAGAAAATGTGGAATCGTTTCACAACTCACGCCGCCTAGAACACCTCAGCGTAACGGTGTGTCCGAACGTCGTAATCGCACTCTATTGGATATGGTGCAATCTATGATGTCTCTTACCGATTTACCGCTATCATTTTGGGGATACGCTCTAGAGACAGCTACATTCACTTTAAATAGGGCTCCGTCTAAATCCGTTGAGAGGACACCGTATGAATTATGGTTTGGGAAGAAACCTAAGCTGTCATTTCTAAAAGTTTGGGGATGCGATGCTTATGTCAAGAAACTTCAACCTGAAAAGCTCGAACCCAAGTCGGAAAAATGCGTCTTCATAGGATACCCTAAGGAAACCATTGGGTATACCTTCTACCTTAGATCCGAAGGCAAGATCTTTGTTGCCAAGAACGGATCCTTTCTGGAAAAAGAGTTTCTCTCGAAAGGAGTAAGTGGGAGGAAAGTAGAACTTGATGAAGTACTACCTCTTGAACCGGAAAGTAGTGCAGCTCAGGAAAATGTTCCTGTGGTGCCTACACTAACTGGAGAGGAAATTAATGATGATGATCAAGGTACTTCGGATCAAGTTGCTACCGAACTTCATAGGTCCACAAGGACACGTTCCACACCAGAGTGGTATGGCAACCCTGTCCTGGAAATCATGTTGTTAGACAACGGTGAACCTTCGAACTATGAAGAAGCGATGGCGGGCCTAGATTCCAACAAATGGCTTGAAGCCATGCAATCCGAGATAGGATCCATGTATGAAAACAAAGTATGGACTTTGACAGACTTGCCCGATGATCGGTGAGCGATAGAAAACAAATGGATCTTTAAGAAGAAGACGGACGCGGATGGTAATGTTACCATCTATAAAGCTCGACTTGTCGCTAAGGGTTATCGGCAAGTTCAAGGGGTTGACTACGATGAGACTTTCTCTCTCGTAGTGAAGCTGAAGTCCGTCCGAATCATGTTAGCAATTGCCGCATACTATGATTATGAGATATGGCAGATGGACGTCAAAACGGCATTCCTTAACGGACATCTTAAGGAAGAACTGTATATGATGCAGCCGGAAGGTTTTGTCGATCCTAAGAATGCTAACAAGGTGTGCAAGCTCTAGCGATCCATTTATGGGCTGGTGCAAGCATCTCGGAGTTGGAACATTCGCTTTGATGAGATGATCAAAGCGTTTGGGTTTATGCAGACTTATGGAGAAGCCTGCGCTTACAAGAAAGTGAGTGGGAGCTTTGTAGCATTTCTCATATTATATGTAGATGACATACTTTTGATGGGAAATGATATAGAACTATTGGATAGCATTAAGGCCTACTTGAATAAGTGTTTTTCAATGAAGGACCTTGGATAAGCTACTTACATATTAGGCATCAAGATCTATAGGGATAGATCAAGACGCCTCATAGGTCTTTCACAAAGCACATACCTCGATAAGATATTGAAGAAGTTCAATATGGATCAGTCCAAGAAAGGGTTCTTGCCTGTATTGCAAGGTGTGAGATTGAGCTCGGCTCAATGCCCAACCACGGCAGAAGATAAAGAAGAGATGAGTGTCATCCCCTATGCCTCAGCCATAGGATCTATTATGTATGCCATGCTGTGTACCAGACCTGATGTAAACCTTACCATACTGGACAGCGGTCAAGAATATCCTGAAGTACCTGAAAAGGACAAAGGACATGTTTCTCGTCTATGGAGGTGACGAAGAGCTCGTCGTAAAGGGTTACGTCGACGCTAGCTTCGACACAGATCTGGATGACTCTAAGTCACAAACCGGATACGTGTATATGTTGAATCGTGGAGCAGTAAGCTGGTGCAGTTGCAAGCAGAGCGTCATGGCGGGATCTACCTGTGAAGCGGAGTACATGGTAGCCTCGGAGGCAGCGCATGAAGCAATATGGATGAAGGAGTTCATCACCGACCTAGGAGTCATACCCAATGCATCGGAGCCGATCACTCTCTTCTGTGACAACACTGGAGCTATTGCCCTTGCCAAGGAGCCCAGGTTTCACAAGAAGACCAGGCACATCAAGCGCCGTTTCAACTCCATCCGTGAAAATGTTCAAGATGGAGACATAGATATTTGCAAAGTACATACGGATCTGAATGTCGCAGATCCGTTGACTAAACCTCTTCCGCGAGCAAAACATGATCAACACCAGAACTCTATGGGTGTTCGATTCATCACAATGTAACTAGATTATTGACTCTAGTGCAAGTGGGAGACTGTTGGAAATATGCCCTAGAGGCAATAATAAAAGGATTATTATTATATTTCCTTGTTCATGATAATTGTCTTTTATTCATGCTATAATTGTATTATTCGGAAATCGTAATACACATGTGAATACATAGACCACAACATGTCCCTAGTGAGCCTCTAGTTGACTAGCTCATTAATCAACAAATAGTCATGGTTTCCTGACTATGGACATTGGATGTCATTGATAACGAGATCACATCATTAGGAGAATGATGTGATGGACAAGACCCAATCCTAAGCATAGCACAAGATCGTGTAGTTCGTTTGCTAGAGCTTTTCCAATGTCAAGTATCTTTTCCTTAGACCATGAGATCGTGTAACTCCCGGATACCGTAGGAGTGCTTTGGGTGTACCAAACATCACAACGTAACTGGGTGACTATAAAGGTATACTGCGGGTATCTCTGAAAGTGTCTGTTGGGTTGACACGGATCGAGACTGGGATTTGTCACTCCGTATGACGGAGAGGTATCTCTGGGCCCACTCGGTAATGCATCATCATAATGAGCTCAAAGTGACCAAGTGTCTGGTCATGGGATCATGCATTACGGTACGAGTAAAGTGACTTGCCGGTAACGAGATTGAACGAGGTATTGGGATACCGACGATCGAATCTCGGGCAAGTAACATACCGATTGACAAAGAGAATTGTATGCGGGGTTGCTTGAATCCTCGACATCATGGTTCATCTGATGAGATCATCGAGGAGCATGTGGGAGCCAACATGGGTATCCAGATCCCGCTGTTGGTTATTGGTCGGAGAGCCGTCTCGGTCATGTCTATGTGTCTCCCGAACCCGTAGGGTCTACACACTTAAGGTTCGGTGACGCTAGGGTTGTAGAGATATTAGTATGTAGCAAACCTAAAGTTGTTCAGAGTCCCGGATGAGATCCCGTACGTCACGAGGAGTTCCGGAATGGTCCGGAGGTAAAGAATTATATATAGGAAGTGCTGTTTCGGCCATTGGGAAAGTTTCAGGGGTCACCGGTATTGTACGGGGACCACCGGAAGGGTCCCGGGGGTCCACCGGGTGGGCCCACCTATCTCGGAGGGCTGAAGTGGGCTGAAGTGGGGACGGGAACCAGCCCCTGGTGGGCTGGTGCGCCCCCCCCCCCTTGGGCCCTCCTGCGAATAGGGTTGGAAACCCTAGGGTGGGGGCGCCTCCACTTGCCTTGGGGGGCAAGCCACCCCCCTGGCCGCCGCCCCCCCTAGGAGATCCCATATCCTAGGGCCGGTGCCCCCCCTTGGGGCCCTATATATAGAGGGGGGGGAGGGAGGGCAGCTGCACCCTTGCATCCCCCTTGCTACACCTCTCTCTCCCGCAGACGCTTGGCAAAGCCCTGCCGGGATCCCTGTTGCATCCACCACCACACCGTCGTGCTGCTGGATCTTCATCAACCTCTCCTTCCCCCATGCTGGATCAAGAAGGAGGAGATGTCACACTGACCGTACGTGTGTTGAACGCGGAGGTGTCATCCGTTCGGCGCTAGGATCTCCAGTGATTTGGTTCACGACGAGTATGACTCCCTCAACCTCGCTCTCTTGAACGCTTCCGCTCATGATCTACAAGGGTATGTAGATGCACTCCCCCCTCCTCGTTGCTAGATGAACTCATAGATTGATCTTGGTGAATGTAGGAAAAATTTTATTTTATGCAACGTTCCCCAACACTAGTTCTCTTCAGATAGGCGCTACGATAGACTGATTATTGCCACGCGAACTCCATTGTTGACTAGCTCGAGGCAGTCGACCTGCATAATCACATGTGAGTAACCACGGAGGAGAGCGAAGATCACCCCCTCCTGGAATGCCATTAGCTCGGCAATGAAAGGATCCTATAACCCTGGCAAGGGTTTACTCCATGCAGCTCGAAACGCTAAGTGAGAGCGAACAACAACACCTGCTCCCCTTTCATAGCATCCACACTGATCGCTCCATTAGTGTTGATTGTCACCCAGCCCGGATCAAGTAGCCTCCAGCACTGCTCGACGGGAAATTTTGAATGACTAACCAGTAAGTCCACTAGTGTCAAAGATTCATGCACCCATTTGATCGCATGAATAGGGTCATAACCATCCCTGTCATGTGTCCAACGATCCCGCGATGACCAGATGGAGTGCATAATGGTCATGATCTTGCACCTTATGTCCTCGGTGAACATATGGTCAAGTAAGATATCTTTAGCCCATGTATCTGGATGGAGCCTCATTAGAGTAAATTCGAACCGATCCTTTACTCCAAGCCAGAATTTTCTTGCATGCGTACAATCTATGAGCGCATTCATGAGGTTCTCATTCATGGCTTTGCAAATATCACAAATATCGAGAGGTTTTATATGTCTATACTGCAAGGTGACCGAATCCGGCAAAATGCCTCGCAACACTCCCCACCAAAAGACTTGGACCTTATGTGCCACATGAAGCTTCCTACGTTCTAGGAAACTTTATTTGGTATTCCTGTAAAACCTTTTATTCTACTCCCTCTGTACCAAAATATAAGATGTTTCTGTAGGCTAGTACGTTTTTTCTGAACTTTTTGTCTCTATGCAACTTGTTATAACGAGGCCAAATATTCGTTTTGTGGTTGTATCAATTCCATATGGACAACGCTAACGCCCACACGTGTGGTGGGAGCGAAACCCGCCCACACGTCCTATAACACATAGACTGCGCCACGTCACCGCATGCATGCATGTGATTATCTTTTTGGATTTTTAGTTTTTAAAATGTTTTATCTCTTAGATGAAAAATCTGATTAAAGATCTGTTTTCACCATTAAATCCCTCGCGACGGGATCTTTGAAACTAGATCTCATATCAATATATTTCGATGAATTTTTGGGGGGTTAAAAGTTGCCATGTCTATTGCACATGAATTGCCATGGTGTTTACACTGAAGTTGTCATGATATATTTCAGCTATTTTCTTCTACACTTAAAAGTAAATTTTGACATTTGTAAAATGGGGAATTAAGAAACTAGACCTGCCATGAACCATAAACTAAAATTGACATGATACATGCACTTAAAATTGCCATGGTTCATACAAAAAATAATTTTCATGATCAAAGTACTGGAGTTGCCATCATCAGAAAACTAAAATTGCCATGCTCTACAAACTCAAATTGGCACATGGCAACTTTAGTTTAAGCACTATGGCAACTATAGCGTAAACATCGTGGCAACTTTTGGGCCAAAAAAAATTTATCGAAACATATCAACATGGGGTCTAGTTTTGAAGATCTCATCGAGACGGATTTAATGGTGAAAACGGTTTTTTAATTCATTTTTTAATTAGGAGATAAAACATTTTTAAACCAAAAACCAAAAAGATTTCTGCTGATGTCATCTGTTCACATGTGACAAAATAAATGGTAAAGAAGGCCTGTGGACGATGTGCAAGATGCCACACGTGTGGCCGTTAGTTTTTGGACGCCGTTAACGCCCACACGTGTGATGGGAGCAACACCCGCCCACACATCATGTGTGATATGAGCAGGAGACAGCCCACACGTGCCATGTGTGAGCGAACATTAGAACCGCCCACACGTGTGGCAGGAGAAGCACCCTACCACGCACCTTGTGTCAACGTACACGTTCCGTGCGGGATCGATCCCAAACCGAATGATTTCCTGTTGGCCCAACATGACGCTGAACTAGCCAGCCCAACAACGAAAAAAAGCACGTGCAGCCCAGTTAACTATTGCTTCACTAAAACAAGCCAAAAAAAACAGCACCAAGAACACGTGTTTATAAAAATTTAAAACAATACAGTTGTCGTATAGTACATACGTGCCAACAAAAACAATTTGACATGTGTCGGATTTTTTTTTGCCATGGCAACAAGTTTGCAAAGCGTATATGGAAAAGTATTGTACAAAATGATATATATATATATATATATATATATATATATACACACACACACACATATGTGTAATGCCATGGAGCAACAAGTTTGATAGAGTTGCTGTATACGAATGATTTCTATTAAAATTGTTGTTATTGATCTGATTATGATAATTATATGGTCTAAAAGTACTGGAATTACCATGGTCTGTGTAGTAAACAATGCCAAAGCAAAAACTGCATATTGAATATACCCAAGGTAAAAAATTGGTTGAAAATTTTCCATGACATGTCTACAACTATATGATGGCAAATTGTATGAATTTGTCATGGAAAATATTGTTGTTTCCCAAGCTAAAAAATGACAAGTTTTGCAGTGGGGTGCATATCAACTTGCCATCACATAAAAATTCAAACAAATGCCATGTTTTCAAAAAACAAAACAAAAAATCATGGTCGTCATCACGGAGGACGACCTCCTAGTTGGCATCTTTGTCAACGTCTAGGCCAGGGGAGGAGCTACATTGCCATGGTCAAATGAAAAAGTAGCTTTTGTCGTGTTGCTAAAGGAAAAGAATATTGCCATGATCCTTAAACTACATTTGCCATGCTTGAACTTAATTTACCATGGGGCAAATAAAATTGCGATGGTATCTATTTTTGAAACATGAGTAAATCCAATGTTGCCATGGTCCCGTTAAATTTGCCATGGTCCCTTCAAAGAAGAAAATTTGCCATGTTGCAAAAAAAAGGAAAAAAATTACCATGGTCCTTAAAATTGGAAATTGCCATGCTCCAAAAATTGCATTTGCCATGATACACACACTAAGTTTGCCATGGTCCTGTTCGAAAACAAAATTTGCAAGGTTGTAAAAGAAGGAAGAAAATTTGACATGCTCCATGAACTACCGTTGCCATGAAAGATGCACTGAGATTGCCATGGTCCCATTGAAAAAAGAAATTTGCCATGTTGCAAAAAATAAAAAAAATTGTCATGGTTCATATAATTAAAAATTTGCCATGCCCCGTAAACTACATTTGCCATGATACATACACTAAGTTTGCCATGATCCCATTCAAAAGGAAAAATTGCCATTTCGCAAAGAAGGACGAAAAATTGCCATGCTCCATGAACTAGCATGAAAGAAAATTTGCCATGGTCCCTTTCAAAAATAGAAATTTTGTATGAGGCATAGACTAAAAAATGCCATGATCCATAAACTATAATTCCCATGATGCATGCACTACAAAATTGACATGGTCCCGTTCAAAAATAAATTTTCATGTTGTAAAAAATGAAGAATTGTTGTGGCCCTGTTTACAAAGTTCAAAATCAAGTATGAACAAGAAAAATTGCCATGGCAGATTCGTATCAAGAATTGTTGTGTTTTGTATGATGAATTTAGCCCGTGTAATAAAACACAAAAAGTTGGAATCAAATATGAACAAGAAACTTGCCATGGCAGAATTGTATCAAAAATTGCCGTATTTTTTTAATTAAATTTTACATGAAATTTGCCAAGAATGTGAAGTAATAAAAAATTGATCAAATGTTGCCATGGCAAATGCATGTTTCATTTTGCAATGTTAGTTTCAACGAAAATGCCATCTTTTGCGTGATAAAATTGTTGTGTATGTGAAAATAACACAAACAAAATGATCAAAAACAAATTTACATGGCAAGTGCAAAGTCAAAATGCCATGGCACATGGGGCAATAATGTTGTGGTACATGAAAAAAAGATAGATTTGCTATGTTATATGAATATAATTTGCCACGATAGTAACATTGAAATTGCCATGTAGTTAGTGAGTAGCATGCCAAATTGTTAAGTAGGAAAATGTACATACATATGGGTGAGTTGCCATCTACCATGAAACCAACAGGGCAAAAATTAGGCTGGTTGAACATGGGGGAGTTGCCATGTCTATATTTAGTACCATTACAGAATGATGGGTTGTGGTTGACATGAACATGGCAAACATGGCAAAAAAAAAAACAGTTCAGCTGTGGCAATTGATGGGTTATGGATCTGATGAAGTTGCCAAGCATTTGGTACAGTAGCATACCAATTGCTTGGTATCTGTTAACAGGCATAACAAACATGAAACATGACAAATTTCAGGCTTTTATAGAGAGGGATTTGCCATGTATTTACTCAGAAATTTGAAAAAAAAAGGATGTGTTGTGGTTTGAAAAATATGGCAAACAATGCAAGTTTTTACAGTTCCACGCATAGGGCAAGTTGCCATCTATTTATTCAGTAGAATGGCAAAATGATGAAAGGGCAAATGTAAATGCATTAACTGCCGTATCGTATGACATATCAGAACACATGGCAATTTTCAACGCCAAACAATAGGATAGTTGCCATGTATTTATTTAGAAGCATGGCAAATTGATAAGAAGTGGAATTGTAGACACATTAACATCAGTATGAAATGGCAGATCAGACAAAACCACATATTTCAGCTAAAAAATTTGTGAGCATGCATACATATGAAAGATAATGCGTAGAATTAGCTATTTTTATAATAAAATTTGCCATGGAAACAACCATATTCATATCGGGGTAGAAAATTAAAACATTCAGTAGGAAAATGGTGAGCAAAAAGGGGAAATTAAAAACGCAGGGGGAGGGGGGACCTGTGTGGCACAACGATGCAGCGGTGACACAAGAAGAGGGTGGCGCCGGGAGGAGCTTCATGCACGATGGGGACGAAATTCGCCGGAGAATAGACTTCCTCGAGCTGCCGCCATGCTTGTAATTCTGCCCGCGCTCGAGGCTGCCGCCGTCTTCCTGCGCTCGAGGCCGCCGCCATGACCCACGCCTGAGGCCGCCGCAGGAGCATGAACAAGGCTGGCGACGGAGATCGAACCCCAGCAGCAGCCGCGCGCGCGGCCTTCCTCCTTCGCTGCGCCTTCCATCACCGTCGGCCAGATCCACCTCTTAGGGCCTCCGCCCGCCACCACTCGGGACCTCCGCTTGCCGCCGCCCGAGTCCTCCGTCCGCCTCCGCTCGGGGCCCACGCCCGCCATCGCGAGGGGCCTCCGCCCGCCACCGCCAGGGGCCCCCGTCCGCCTCCGCTCGGGCCTGCCATCCGCCGCCGCCCGGGCCATAGTGTGTGTGCGCGGGTAGGTGGGGAAGAAGGTGAGGCGGAGTGGAGAAAGAAGAACGGGAGTGACGACGGGCGGCATAGTTTGTCCAGGCCCGGACGTGCGGCACAGTTTGTCCAGGCCCGGACGAGGCTGTGGGATGACGTGGCAAGTAAAGTGCTTCAAGAATCATGCAAAATGATCCAACGACAAATGACGCGTGTGGGCGGGATGCTACACACCACATGTGTGGGTGTTAATATTTTCGTAGTTTTTTCCTTCCATATAATGTTTGAATGAAAATTCCTATTATCGTAAAAGGTATCATATGACAGCATCCTCTTGCGCTAATATAAACGTCTTCTCCAGTATGCCCACATGATCTTCTGAACCTGACATTCCATTGCTCCTCAAAATAACAATCGACAGCAACCAAGCTATCTAGATTAATACTGTAACTAAAATTTCAGAGTTGTGTTACCACACAACAGTCCTGTCAAAACCCATTTTTCTTCCATTTCCAACCTAATAAGAGACACCTCAGCTAAACCACTGCTTAATCCATTGTTACAGTCCGTTTTAGAACTGAGAACACATACAGAACGCTTCAAAGATAGATTGTCCAGCCTCAAAATTCTTCTTCTGAATTACTTGCCGCCATAAGGGCCGGCGAAGGCCGGCGAAGATTAACGTGCTTCCATATCCACTCCACCACACAGCGATATGTTCATAATTGTTGTAGTTAGTTAGGGCATCTTCAGAAGACCCGCAAAACCCCAAAATGCGTGCTTCGGGACGCAGTTTTTCATATATCGCGGTATCACATCCGTCCATTGACCAGTACGGATGTCTAAGTCTTGCAAACCGGATGCAAACCGGGGGCATTGTGGACATCCGAACCGCTTCCACGGACGCGTTTAAGACCCCGGGCCCATCCAATAATCTAACCCACGCCGTCTCTTGCGCGAAGCGGTTGTCGCGCACTCATGCTGGTCAGCGCCACTCCAGTGCGCTAGCGCTGCATTCATGCCGACACAGAGCAGACGCAACCTCTCACTCGAGCTGACATTGAAGCAGCGCGCCGGCCGAAAGCGTTGCCCGACTTTTTTCTTCGAAAAGGGGGACTCCCCGGCCTCTGCATCAGAACGATGCATACGGTCACATTTATAGATAAATAAAGATGTTCAATAAGGTCTTATAGTCTGAAAACAAAAAAACGGCAAGCTCACGAAGAGCCACAACGTCAAAAACTCAAGGCCCAAAAGCCACAACCGGCTGACATAACAAAGATAGGTAAACTAATCGCCTATCCTATTACATGACCGCCATCCAAACCGGTTGAAGATATCCACGCTACCATCTCCCACCGGACAGATCCAGTAACCAAACGCTCCCTGGCCTCCGTCGGAGTGAGTAAGGACCACATACGGATCAGCGCGGTAGCTCGGAATAAAACCTGCAAAAAATGAATAGTTGTTGTTCTGTTAAAAGCCAAATCATTTCCGCAGTTCCAAATTGCCCATAACAACGCACATACTCCGACGCGAATGTGTCTAGCTGTTTCGGACTCTATCCCAACAAGTCACGTTTCAAATAACATACTGACCGAATTCGGAGGAGTAATGTTAAAAGGCAATTTGCACCGTGCACCACAAAACTTTCGGCAACGGGCAATCAAAGAAGAGGTGCTTGATAGTTTCGTCCCGATCACAAAAACTACACCTAGTAGATCATGTCCAGTTGCGCTTAACCAAATTATCCTTTGTTAAAATGACTTATTTATGTACAAACCACATAAACACTTTAATTTTCAAAGGAACTTTGACTTTCCAAACATGTTTGGAACTAGGAATAACACTAGAGTTAATGACATCGATATAGATCGACTTGACTGTGAACTCTCCACACCTAGTAAGCTTCCAACACAACTGGTCGGGCTGATAAGCTAGCTAAACCTCCATCAGTCTACTCACCAAATGATGCCATGCTTCCCACCGGTCACCAACAAGCACCCTCCTAAACTGAATATTAAGGGGAATGGACTGCATAATCGTTGCAACAAGAGCATCACATCACTGAACAATACGATACAGGGATGGATACTGAAGCGCCAACGGCGTTTCACCAAGCCAAGTATCCTCCCAGAAGCGAGTGGTGTTGCCATTACCGACAATAAACTTTGTTCTATTAAAGAAGGCAGCTTTGACTCTCATAAGCCCCTTCCAAAACGGCGAGTCAGTTGGTCTCACTGTCGCCTGGGACAAAGTCTTGGACTGCAGATACTTACTACGGAGAATCTGCGCCCACGTTGCCTCAGTCTCAAATGATAGCTTATACAACCACTTACTGAGAAGACATCTGTTCTTGACTTCAAGATTCTCGATACCAAGGCCCCCCTGGTCCTTTGGTCGACAGATGATATCCCATTTGGAGAGTCGGTATTTTCTCTTAAGCTCATCACTCTGCCAGAAGAATCGGGATCGATAGAAGTCCAGCCTTTTCTTAACCCTAACTGGGATTTTGAAGAAAGATAAGAGAAACATAGGCATACTTGTGAGCATTGAATTAATAAGAATCAATCGGCCTTCATATGACATGAGTTTGCCCTTCCAGCAACTCAGTTTCTTCTCAAACCGATCCTCGATGCACTTCCATTCTCTGTTTGTCAGCTTACGATGGTGGATGGGTATACCTAGGTACGTGAAAGGTAGTGCCCCCAATTTGCATCCAAACAATTGCCTATAAGCCTGTTGTTCCTCATTGGCTCTACCAAAACAAAACAACTCTCTTTTATGAAAGTTAATCTTCAATCCGGTCAATTATTCAAATAAGCATAACACCAGCTTCATATTTCTCGCTTTTGCCAAGTCATGCTCCATAAAGATGATTGTATCATCAGCATACTGCGGGATGGACACACCACCATCAACTAGATGAGGCACCAAGCCACCCACCTGACCGACCTCCTTTGCCCTACCTATCAGGATTGCCAACATGTCAACCATAATGTTGAACAGAATAGGAGACATTGGATCACCTTGCCTCGGGTCCTTGTGTGTCTGGAAATAATGACCTATGTCGTCATTCATTTCAATTCCAACACTCTCTTTTTGCGTGAAAGATTCTACCTGGCGTCGCCAAGCTTCATCAAAACCCTGCATGCGAAAGGCCTGTTGAAGGAAAGGCCATTTGATTTTATCGTACGCTTTCTCGAAATCCACCTTAAAAACAACTCCATCTAGTTTTTTCGTGTGAATCTCATGGAGCATTTCATGAAGGACCACAACCCCTTCGAGGATGTTCCTGTCCGGCATGAAAGCAGCTTGAGTAGGCTGCACCACAGCATGCGCGATCTGTGTGAGCCTATTCGTCCCGACCTTGGTAAAAATTTTGAAACTAACATTAAGAAGACAGATGGACCTGAATTGCTCGATTCTCACAGCCTATGTTTTCTTAGGAAGCAGGGTTATCGTTCCAAAATTCAGTTGAAAAAGCTGAAGTTGTCCAGAGAATAAATCATGGAACAACGGCAACAGATCCCCTTTAATAACATGCCAGCACTTCTTATAAAACTCAGCCAGGAATCCATCCGGGCCGGGAGCCTTATTATTTTTCATCTGTGATATGGCCTCGAACACCTCTTTCTCAGAAAAAGGAGCAGCTAAAATATCATTCTCAACAGAAGTAAGTTGAGGCACATCCTCAATCCTAGACTCATCCAGAGACACACAGTTATCCACTGGAGGCCCAAAGAACTGCTTATAATACTCAGTAATGTATAATTTTAGGTTCTCCTGACCAAGAATCGTTCCTTCATCTTGTTCAAGCTAAAAGATCCTCTTCTTTCTGTGTTTGCCATTGGCGATCATGTGGAAGAATTGAGTGTTCGCGTCCCCCTGGACTACTCGTCGGACCTTGGCCCGCAGTGCTCACTTTAATTCTTCTTCACAAAGAAGCTCTTTCAGCCTCATCTCTGCGTCAAGCTTGGCATGAAGCTCTGAGGCTGGCAGAACCGTGGTTTCTGCTTTTACACCTAGGGACTAAATAAGGGTAAGGAGTCGTTCCTTCTCGACCTTATAAATCCCTCTAAGATGTTTAGCCCACCCATGTAGGAAACTTCTCAGGTGCCTAATCTTATTCTGCCAGTGCTCAAGCGCAGTCCTACCTCCTACATCCTTAGCCCACTCTCTGGCTACGAGATCAAAGAAGCCTTCTCTTTCAAACCAAGCGAGCTCGAATGAACATAAATTTTTGTTTCCCAAGTGGGTGGCCTCACCAGAGTCAAGAAATAAAGGCGTGTGGTCAGAAATACCACGAGAAAGTGCCTGAACTGTTACAAAAGGAAATTTCTGTTCCCATTCGACACTAGCCAATACACGATCCAATTTTTCAAACGTTGGATTTGGCATCGCGTTAGCCCAGGTGAACTTTCTTACCGAAAGCTCTATTTCTCTCAGATCCAAGCTTTCAATGATAGTGTTAAACATAAACGACCATCTGCCGTCAAAAGTTATCATTATTCTTCTCATCACGCCTTCTAATGATGTTAAAATCAACCCCCACCACGATTGGAAGCTGCTCAGAGCTGTAAATCCTAACTAGATCAGCCAAGAAATCAGGTTTGAGTTCGGGTTGTGTGGCACCATATACCGCCACCAGAGCCCAATTAAACCCATCAGCCTTCGACCGCAACCTAAACTTAACAGCAAAATCTCACATGACCACACTTCGGACTTCGAGTGAATCGTATCCAACTCCAAGTAAGATCCCACCTGATCTTCCTCGCGGTGGCAGACAATGCCAGTCAAAATCAATACCACCCGATAAAGTATTGAGAAATTGTGGCAAAAAATTATCTCTACCAGTTTCCGACAATGCGATAAAGTCCAACCTATGCTCGATAGACGCCTCTGCAAGAAACCTTCTTTTAGCCAAGTCTTTGAGACCTCTGCTATTCCAAAAGATTCCTTTCATATCTCGTCATGGAATTTTTTAGTCATGCGGATCCTAGCACTCCTACGCACTGCGGACGTCGGGTAGATCTTCCGCTTCCATTTGCGTTTAGGAATGATCTCACTCTCCAACCGGTCCTCACAACCAGACTCAGGAGGTCTTACTACAACATTCTCAAAACTCTCATCCTCCACCTCAGGCTCGGGGAGGGTAGTAGCAAGATCCGCACAAAAATTATCAAGCACCCTGACCCCCAAAGCATCAATCTCGGAATCATTCATGGATTTAACCGCTGCTAAGTTACGAATCATCTCTAAAGCCCGCTCTGCCTCTAAATCCAGGATATCATTAACGGCATTTGGAATTTCACTAGCATTACTACCTACTGAAATTCCTAATTGGTTTGCATTACTAACAATCTCATCATTAGTAAAATGCAAGATGGAATTAGAGGTATTAACCGACATACCAGTAGTGACCTCAATGTCATGAAGCTTGGTCGCCCTCATGGCGCAGCGCTGTTGTATGTCGTCAACCTTCGGATGGTCCTGGAGACGGCAGCTCAACCATCGCCCCTCAGAAACCGGGTCTGGAATCCTGCTGAACGCAATCACCTCCTCCCGAGTGATCTTGCCCGGGGTGGGGCCTCCTGCCTCACCCTGAACACGCAGCCGGTCAACCTCCATCGACGGACCAGCTGGACCGTCAGAAAACGGTGGGGCGCTCAACGGCACTGCCGACGTCGGTGGCACCCCACGACAGAGAGACGGCTCCAAGCCGGTGGAGGGGGGAGCATGGGCCACCTGCCCAAGATCCCCACCCGCCCCGGCCCGCCAGGAAGAAAGACTCACCGGCGCCAATGGAGGGCCGGCCTCCCTAGGCGCCTCAGGAGAAGAGGGCCCCGAGGCCACCTGCCTCGAGCCCCCTCCAGAGTGCGGAACTGCCGCCTGCAGCTCCGGCCTCACGAGAGGAGAAAAGGGCGCCGAGGCCACCTGCCCCGGACCCCCTCCCGAAGATAAAACCACCATCACCGAGTGCTCATCCACCGCGATAGGAGAAGAGGGCGCCGAGGCCATCTTCCCTGAGCCCCCTTCATAATTCGGAACCACCACCGCAGCTCCGTCATCGCAACAGAAGAAGAGGGAACCGAGACCACCAGCCCCGGACCCTCTCCCGAGGGAAAGACCTCCACCGCCGGACCCTTGATCTGAGGAGAATCAACAACATGGGAAGGAGCCTCCTTCCCCTCTCCCCTGACCAAGATCGGCGAAGCCCCAAGGACGAGACTCACAACATCCTCAAAATCCAAAGCAGGTAACGTGTGCTCAAAGACCTCAACAGACTCCACACGCTCACTCCATAGTCTCGGAGGTACAGAGGCAGGCTCGAGAGACCCAAATCTCAGAGAAGTCGTAGGCATCAAGGAGGATGGAACCGTCCCATCCCCGGTCGTCTGAGTAATGGACCCCGGTCCCTTGGATAACTCTCTTCCAGGATCATCGACCGGTGTCTCCTTAGCACCCGTGCTATCATCTCCCTCGTGCATATCAACATCAGTGTCGGTAGCCGCCTCAGCGAACAGGCTCTCATCCTCAAACTTAATCACTAGGTTGTAAATCTGGACTCGATATGACCACTTGACCACATCAGGCACGAACTCAATGTCCAAAATACTAACCAGTAGACGAGCTATCCCGTGAGCTCTGGTAAAAGCCATATCCACTCGCTCAGTTTTCCCCACCATAATGCCCAAGCTAGCCACGACCTTAGCATCCTGCATAGGCTTCGAAGGAGCCCCAAAAAATCGCAGCCAAGCCTGAGTAAGAGGCTTATCCTGAGGCTCAACCAGCTTTCACTCATGTGCTCGTTCCAATGCCGGCTTATGTGCTCGTTCCAATGCCGGAGACGCTTGACAGGACGGTACTAGACGATTGGGTATTACGTTCAAACCGGCTCTCGTATATCATTAAACAGACGCGACCGCCGAGAAACCCACTTCAACACCCGTTGACAAAGCATGTCACTTGTCCTAGTTGACAACCATTATTTAAACGTTGCCTCCTCACTCGACATGCCCCGCACCACACACGCCCGCCATTATCGCAACTCCAGAGTGATGTGGGAGAGCACCTCTCGATAGAGCAGAATTAGGAGTTGGCCGACCTTGCGACCCACTGGCAGACCTGTACTGCGCCACAAATACAGCCAGCTAGATCGTCACTTTTTTTAGAGAAGAGGCGAGAGCCCGACTTTATAGATAAAGCCACCAGGCAGAGTATATGACCAACAACAGCACCCAACAAAGTATCACGCGCAGAAGATAAAGTATCATTACAAGGCCAGCGGCCTTACATGGCACGCAGGCCAGCCTAAACCAGACACCAAAAGAGCATTCAGGAAGCCGTCCTCAAAGAAAGCCGAAGAAGCCCAGACGTCGTAGATTTCATCTTGGATAGCATGGCGTCGAAGGCCTGGAGGTCCCCTTCTTTAGTCAATAATCTCCACTGCTGCAAGAAACCATTGGCTTTAAATAAGCAATCGACAGGATTAGCCGGAAAAATATGTTCAATCGAGAACTTATTCCTAGTAGTCCACAACGACCAGCCAATCGCAGCCCATCCAACTAAGAAGACTCTTTTAGAATGGCCAGAAAGAAGATTGACATAATGCCTCAGGTCTTCAAAGGAGGAAGGGGACCAATTTACATGTAACCAGAGTCTGATGCAACTCCACATAAGTTTAGCTAAGGAGTAGTGAAAGAAAATATGCTCGGTGTTCTCCAGTGCCCCACAAAGCACACACCTGTCGGACCCCGGCCCGTTTCTTTTCTTAATCTGATCGGCCGCCGGAAGCTTACTCCGGATAGCTTGCCAGAGAAATATCTTGATCTTAGGAGGAATTCGAGCCGACCAGACATGCTTAAACTTGACCGGGCGCCCCCCAGGGATAAGCTTGGAGTAAGCAGATTTAACCGAAAAACGCCCCGAAGAGGAGAGGGGCCACACCACGGCATCCTCTTCCTCCGAGAGCAGGGGGGAAGCAAGCAGTAAGGCGCTGCCAATCTTCCAACTCTTCAGGAGGAAGAGAACGACGAAAATCCAGAACCCAACCCCTAGCCGAGAGCTCAAAGATAGAAACCTCAGTATCATCGCAATATGAAAATAGAACCGGAAAAGCAACAGCCAGCGTGGAGTGCCCGACCCACCAATCAAGCCAAAACCGCGTAGACTTACCGTTCCTAACTACAAATTTTACAAGGGACCGAAAGATCGGCCGGACTTTAACCAGTTGATGCCAAAATTGCGACCCACCCGCAGCCGGCGCGAACATAGGACTCGAGGAGGGGAAATATTTAGCTTTTAGGATAGAGAGCCAGGGTGGCAGTTCCTCAAGAGTCATAATCTTCCACCACCATTTGATCATAAGACAAGTATTCATCACTCGCGTATTAATAATGCCCAGACCCCCTTTGGCCTTGGGGCGACATATAATGTCCCATCTGACCATCCTGTACTTACGTTTATTGTCCGGTGCGTTCCAATAGAAAGCACCCCTATGCTTGTCAAAACCATTATGAACCCCACTAGAGAGGAGATAGAATCCCATTAAGAACATAGGTAGCGAAGAAAGACAGGAGTTAGTAAGGGCGACCTTGCCCGCTTGCGTATTATATCGCCCTCGCCAAGGGAGAACTCTGTTGCCAACTTTGGTAACCACCAGAGCGAAGTCTTTAGCCAAAAGTTTAAGCGGGGAAATGGGGAGGCCTAGATATTTGAGAGGGTAGGATCCCAAAGAGCAGTTCAGAAGATGGGCCACCCGCTGCGCCTCTTCGTCCGAGACCCCAGTCACTACAACCTCACTCTTAGAGAAATTGATTTTAAGACCTGAGAGCGCTTCGAAACAAAGCAGAAGGAATTTCAGATTGGTGAGGCTATTATCATTAAGTTCCATCAGAATTATAGTATCATCCGCATATTGGAGATGAGAGATGCCATTAGGGATGAGATGAGAGCTCACCAGAGTGATATGACCAGCCAAGGCAGCTCGAGAGAGAATGCGAGATAGAGCATCAGCCACAAAGTTGAAGAGTAAAGGGGACGCTGGATCCCCTTGCCTGAGGCCCCTGCCATTAGCAAAAAACTGGCTAATTTGGCCATTGACAGCCACAGCCGTGTGCCCCCCAGAAACCAATTGCATCAAGCGCTGCATAACAGCCCCCTCAAAGCCCTTAGCCAAAAGAACTTGCCGAAGGAATTTCCAGCTAACCGAGTCGTAGGCCTTTTCAAAGTCAAGTTTGAGAACCACAGCCTTGGTCCCTCGCACCCTTAAGTCATGAACAATCTCATGTAAACAAAGTACCCCGTCCAAAATGAACCTCCCTTTGATGAAAGCAGACTGGAAAGGGCTAATGGTCCGATGTGCAATGGGAGATAGCCTAGTGGCCATGCCCTTTGCAGGCATCTTTGCGAAGTTGTTGATTAAAGCAATCGGCCTAAATTGAGAAATCATATCCGCACCCTTGACCTTAAGGATGAGGGAGAGAACCGCATAGTTAAGTCTAGAAATGTCAACCGATCCCAGCCAATACCCTTGGATGACAGCAGAAATTAGACCTTTTAGTTGGGGCCAGAATTGTCGAAAGAACGGAATGGAGAAACCATCAGGGCCTGAAGCCGCATTAGAATTAGTCGTCCGAATAGTATCAAAAATTTCCTCCTCAGAAGGGGGAATCAACAGAAGCTCATTATCAGCGTGAGAAATCCTATCAAGGGGAGCCCAGAAGCCCGGGGCTAGCGCGAATGCGAGGTCTGGTTTAGCCGAAAGCAGGTTAGAGAAGAACCGAACTACATGACGGAGAATGATCGGCGGTTCAGAGACCCTAACACCATCAATAATGAGGCTGTTAATCAAACATCTACGCCGTCTGCCATTCGCAAAGGCGAAAAAGTAAGCCGTGGGAGAATCACCCTTAAGAGTCCAATTAATCGTACCCCTTTGCTTCCAATACACTTCCTCTTGGCGATGAATAGCCAAAAGCTCCTTCTCAAGGCCATAGCGAACTTGCCACTCAGTAGCCGAGAGCCCACCGTTGTCCGCACGGGAGTCGAGGGCACTAATTTGAGCACTCAACCTAGATTTGTCGCGCCTCGACTCTGCAAAGTGGTTCTTGGCCCATCCTCTAAGGAACTTGCGTAGGGAGTAAGAAACATAATGCCAGTCATCCATAGGGCCAAATGAACGATGGGGGGAGGTAAGAAAGCCCAAGATCTTCTGAGCCAACATATCAGGGAACCCTTCCACTAAAAGCCAGGACGCGTCAAATTGAAATCTTTGGCAGCCATTGGGGCAGAGACCATCGTCAAGGATGAGAGGAGCGTGATCGGACCCGACGATGGGGAGGGCCCGAAGTGAGCAGCGAGGAAAAAGGCCATCCCAAGCAGGGCAGATAAAAACTCTATCAAGAACCGAGCGAATAGGACAAGTCTGTCGGTTGGTCCAAGTGTAGCGGGCCCCAACCCTCGGGATCTCACGGATAGCCGTGTCCCTGATGAAAGCATTAAAAGCCTCGGCCCGCACCCAGGAGAAATTGACAGAACTCTTATCAGAAGGATACCGAAGCAGATTAAAATCACCCCCAATCAGGAGTGGCAGTTGGCAGGCATCAATTTTAGTAAAAATCTCATCCAAGAAAATTTGTGACAAGGAATGATCAGCCGGACCATATACTACCATAAGTTCAAGGAGGGTGTTATTGGAACGAAGGGAAACTACCATACTAGCCCAGTATATACCATGGTCGAAAGCCACAAAATCAAAGGTGACATTATTGGTGCCCAGAAGAAAGCCGCCGGACTGACCAACAGAGGCCACAAAATTCCACCTAAATCTATCAATCCCAGCAATCGCCGATAGTTCAGAAGGAGAAAAGGAGGGTTTAAGAGTCTCAACAAGCCCGATAAAATCAATTCTTTCAGCGCGCATTAAGTCCTTCAGTTGGTCTCTGCGCCCCCTAGCGCAGAACCCTCTAATGTTCCAAAACAGGGCCTTCATCTTAGGGAAAGGTTTTTAATTCTCAAGCTCGACCTGCACGGAGCCTTGCAGGTTTTAGCACATTTCCCGGCCCCGCGCTTCTGCACCGGAGACAGCTGCCCCCTAGCAACCTCGCCCGGTTCCCCTCCGGCCACAACCAGAGGGGCATCCATCCCAGTCCCGGCCTCCTTGGCCTTGGCGATATCAGCCTGAGCACGTTCATTAGCACGAATCAACTGCAACAGAGAGGAGGGAGAACCCACGCTAGCGTCTAGACATATCCCAACATCAGCTAATATCGAAAGGAGATGTTCATCGGAATGGGAGGGTAAAACAAGCCTAACAGGAGACTGAGCCAAAGGGGGGGGAGGAGATGAGGGTGGATCCAAACCTGAGGGGGGAAGATCACGCGCCGCCGCACGCCGAGCCGCCCGATCCACCACGCGCTCGCCACTGTTGGGGGCGCGGCCACTCTTGCGAGCGGTCGAGGCAAGAGAGCGCACAGGGACCGGAGGGGCCCGACCAAGGGAAGCCGCCGCCGAAGAAGGGCCCGAAGCTGCCCCCAGGTCCGCCTCCAGACGGCGGCAGAGCCTAGCCGCCGACTGCCTGGAGTCCCCCGAGGCCCGGCTCTTCGCGGAAAACTTCTTCACCGAGGACTTCTTCCTTTTCTTGGCCGCCGAAGGTCCCACTGGAGGTAGATCTTCAATGCCGGACAGCGAGGGGGAGGTGGGGCGCACGGGCATGTTGGAGCACGCCCCCGACAAGGGGGTGCCCTTCGAAGCAGCCGCGGCCGCAGGACCAGCCACCGTACCAGGCACCAAGCCCTGAACCCCACCACCCGCCGGAGCCGGAGCACAGTCCTTCATCAGCTCCTGCTCAGCAGGAGAAAGCCCATCCCACGCAGACTGGGTGAATCGGGGATCCGTGCCATTCAGCGAGTCCTTAGGACCCCCCCCCCACCCTCCCGGCTCTTGTCATCGTCACCCGAGGCCGGGGGAGGAGGGGGGGAGGAGGAGCGACTGCACCAGGAGCACCTTCCACCCGAACTCGAAGACGAAAGCCACCAGCCGCCGGGAAGACATCAACGGAACCACGGATGCAGATCGGATCAACACACCACACACAAAGGCGAGCAGGACCCAGAACCGACAGCGAAGCAAGATCGACCTCAATAGGTTTCCCGATAAGCACCCCAAAAGCCATCAAGAAGGACGCGGTGCGCAAGCTGGGAGGCACATCATCAACGAGCACCCAGACATCAGACAGAGGACATATGGTCTTGGATCCGTTGGAAGCCGCTTTGACCGATACAACAAGTTGATTCACAGGGAGAGTGAAACTGGTATAGGAAGACATCATGCGAAGACTCTCTTTAGAGGGGAAAGTGGCCGCAAACTCGAAATCAGAAAGCTGCCAGATCTGCCAGTCCCAACCCCCTTCATCCCACATATGAAGTTCATCCAAGAGGGCTTGTGAAGAGATACGCTTGTCTTGGACAGTAATGACACCCACGTTGGACAGGGAGGGAATGGGAGCAGCTGCGGGGACTTCCTTGTCCATGGCAAAAAAAGAGCAACCCGGGAGGCCAATCCCAAAATGGACGAAGGAGGGGGGCTTGATCCTACTCTGACAGTCCACCGTTAGGTGTCTATCCTCCCTACAGATGAGACAGAAAGGAGGGTTCTCACACCGAGACTGGAAATGGCCAGGGCGATGACACGCGAAGCAGGTGAGGATGGGATTAGAAACCTGGGAGTGAGAAGAGTTACGGTTCGCACCACGAGAAGGCGGCAGAGGGAGGATGCCATCTCCAAAAGAACCACCGACGGCACCCGCGCCAGCACCACGTCCCGCCGCAGGGCCAACCGGACGCCGGGCCGGGGCCCCAGAGCCACCACGAGGAACGAAGCGGGACGGCCCGCCGGCGCCCGCCGCCGGCGCCCGCGGCGGCCCACCCATGGGAGCAAGCGAGGAAGGAGACGAGGAGGGGCCCGAAGATCCCGCCCGGCTCCCCCGCGCCGCCTGTTCCCAAGGGTCGACCACATGCACCGGAGCTGCAGGCGCCAAGGACGGAGAAGCCACCGGCCCGGAACCAGACGCACGCGGCGAAGCGGCACCCGCCTCCGACCGCGAAGCCTGGAGCTTGGCGCGGAGTGACGCCTCAAACTCCAGATCCGCAGCGGCGTCGCCAGAGCCGTCCCGCCCCCGCTTGAGGCCGGAGACAGCGTCGCTGGAGGACCCACGGGAGTGGTCCATCACCACCACCGACGAGAAGGGGAGAAGGAGGGGAGGGGAGGCTTGGATCTGACAAAGCGGCGGATAGGGAAACGGCGCCGTCGCAGATCAGCAGCGGAGGCAGGAAACCCTAGAAAAGGGGGAACCGACCCCTTCCGGACCCATAAATAGCCGGAGCCAGCTAGGCCGGGCTCTGTCGAAAGGGCCGAAGGGGGAGGCGGACTCAACTGGGCTGGCCTAGGCCCATCAGACTCAGACACGAGGGGGGGGGGGAATCAGCCGTGGAATCCAGCGAAGGGGCCGACACAGGCCCACACGGCCCGTCACCGACCAGAGGGACCCGGCCCACGGACCGGGGAACCAACGCAAGACCCGATCCCAGATCTAGGGTTTGCGCCGGCGCCGCCGACGACGTGGAAGGGAGGCACCTGGACGGCGATGAACCGGAGGGCACCGCCACCGAGGAGGATGAGACGGGTGAGGCCATGGCGTCCACCCCCGGGCTCACCAAAGAAGGATCTGCCGCCCAGGGAGTGGCGCACCGACGCCCACGGCCAACACGACGCCATCCATCCGGGCCCGCATCAAGCGCACACAGCCGGCCCCGACCCCCCAGAGCAAACTTGCGCCGACGACCCGCCACCAATAACGGAGGCAACCCAGCCACCGATGCCGAGCGAGGAGGAGGGGGAGTCTCAGGATCAGAATCGGAGTCAGAGTCGTCGGGATCAAGGGCCCAGAACTTGTTGGCCCGTGGCGCTGCCAGGGCCACCGGACAGGGAGGGGGGAACGCAGGTGGGAGAGGTTCGGGCCCCGCCGCCGGCGGATAGCCCGGAGAGGAGCACGAGGAGAGAAGGGAGCAGGGGAGCGAATCTGACTTGGACGCCGGGGACGAGGGGGAACCGCAAGCCGACGGCGTCCCGCGGGGAGGGAGCGAGGGAGGGGAGGAGAGAGCCCACTAGATCGTCACTTTTGTTTAGTTGATTGAAATATGTTGAAAATGTAATAAATTCGTTCCGGTTTTAAATGAAAATCGTTTGGTTTGCTTAAATATTTGCCCGGTGTATTTGAATTTCTTTTGACATATACCCATGCTTGATGTCTAGGTTGGGGATTCGGCTTCCGTATCACTATCCACGCAAGTATATTTGTGTCGGATCCGCATTGAAGATACCTTAATAAGCGTAAAAAGGTAAATAGTTCTAGAGGAACTGGGTTGGTGGTTTGGTGAGACTGGTCTGTCCCAAAAGGTGACGGATGCCTGCATGGCTGGCACACCTACACTCGCAAGTTTGTTCGTGTCTATGGTGCGAGAGATTTGTACCCATCACTGAGCGCTGACTGCGACGTGATTCTCGAGGAGATCGTCGCCCGTCAGTCATCACATGGATTCGCCCGACAAACTGGGCCACGTGGTCCAAGCTAGAACATGGTAGACTGGTAGTAGAACTACAGAAGCGAAGGGACAGACGTGCCCATTTCAAGGTCCAGGTACGTACACCACATATGCATACCCTTCGGGTGCGGCCAAAGAACAGTTGTGGGATATCATTACCGACCGAGATCAATCATTCCGTAGCAGAGAACACGAGGATGACACTCACCGGTGTGACTCCTCGGACCCTATGCCAAGCCCCTCAACCCCCTCGCCGACAACGGATTCACTCACGGAGCTTCCCATCCGCCGCCGGCGCCGGCTGCGAGAAGGAGGCGGTACCCATGGGCGGCAAAGCTCAGCTCACCATGGCAACGCGACTTCCGAACCAGGGGCGGAAAGGCGCCGACGTTGCCCTGCATTGGTGGCACCGTTCGTAGTAAAACCGCGAGAGCACGTACCTACGCACGTAAGCAACCACGGCCGTGAACATCGGGAGCGCGGCATGCAGTCCACGAAGCCTCCGGCGGTCCGGCCGACACACTGCACGCAACAGAACGGCCTGCATCGATCCGAGTCACGGACCTTGTACGCTCCCACCATGCATGCGCGCCCACGCGAGGCAGCAAGGCGCACTGTTCGCCCTCTGGAACTGGAAGCTCGCGTCCGATCGAGCCATGGACGAGCACGCTGCCGCCGGGGCGCGTCGGGTCGGGCGCAGCGGCATGTGCGCCGTGCCGGCCGTTTTTGGAGGGACGCCGCAGGGGCAGGGGCAGAGAGCTGACGCGCGCCCATGCATGCATGCATGCGTGCCCCGGTGCCCGGGACGGTGCATGCGCGACAAGACGCACGGAATCAATGCGTTTTGGTGCCACGCAGATGGCCGGGCATGCCCTCGTGGCGTACGTGACCACGACCGACTGAGCGCCGTGGTGGAGTACACGGAAGCGACGGCGCTCCTTGACCGTTCGGACGTTCCATGTGTGCACCATTAAGCCTGCTTTCGTCTGCTCCTGCGCGCTACGTGCCATTTTGGCGATGTCGACAGGAAAGGCCCTCCCGCGTCCCGCCCCACACGTTGCTGTATTTTTGCATGCCAAAGCCACAAAACTACGGAAGAAAAAGATAGGTCATTTCGATCGACGACGTCGTGTGGCCCTGTGCACGAGGCACTCTCAAAGGTGGTGTGCATTTTTTTTGGAAAACAATATATATTAATATACGAAGATACCAATTACACCCGGCCTCTATACCAACAAAATGAACAAAAACATCAAGAAAACATGCAGCCAAAAAAGAAAAAGAAAAAGAACAGAAGAAAAGAAAAAAAAGACCCCGCCATAGTATACTAGCAGCAACATCATTCTAACCACCATCAAAGACAGTATCTGAAATACAAAAGGTTTCTTCAAAAGCAATACCTCCAAAAAGGAAACGATGCACAAGTTTTATCGTTGCCCAATCAAATATCTCGGATTTTCACCGGAAGAAAGTCCAAATTCAACAAAAACAACGCCTTCAATCTTGGATTTTTACCCTAAGATCAAGACTTGATACTCGAGAAGCACCATCAAAGATGCATTTGCATCGGTGGTAGAACGAGCATTGTTTTGGTGAGCACCGTTGTGACCACGGTTGGCAACAAGCTCTGCTCATGGCATGTCGCTGGTGGGCTCTAGGCAGCGATATAACTTGATTAATCACCTGTAGGTCAAATGTTCTGCATTGATTGTGCACTATCGTGGCACACTCGACCTGAGCAGTCCTACATCTCCATTTATTTATTTTGCGAAAACAGTAGTACTACTGCATCTCTATTACTAGTATTCCGGGACAGTGAAAATCATTGATTGCCTATGCAATAGTGTGTGCTCGACACAGGCCAAAACTCGAAGATGACCAGATTGGACACGATGGAACTAATCGAAACCATGCACACATGCACCGTGTCCGTGTGAATAGCATTCCATTTTAGTCGGCCCTTACGTACCCGAAATTAATTGCGTATGGTCCAAGGAGGTCGGCTTGTAATCAACGTGCTTTTAATTACTGGGTCCTGTCGAGTGAGATGTACTACATGCATGCATGTGTGCAAGGATGCATTGGCGCAGCGCTACGCGAAACGGCACTCGCAACATGGGCCAGCTGCTGGCTATAAGGCGGTGCCATGTCATCTACAATTCATTTTATAGTCAACATGTACAATAATAGATCAAAAGAATGTACTATTTTTTTATTATGTGGCCCACCTTTCATTCTCACAAAGTGTCTAGGAGCACGTGCTAGAGCCAGCTCTTCACGAAAAGCCCGCTTACCTTCTTTCTCCTTTTCTCTTTCCTCCAACTAAGCATAAATATACTCCCTCCATTCCATAATGTAGTGCCTATAGATTTTTATGAAAGTCAAACTTTGCTAACTTTGATCAAGCGTATAAAGAAAATTATCTACATCTAGAATATCAAACATGTACATTCTGAAAATATAACTCACGATGTATCCAATGATGTACATTTGATATTCTAGATATATCTACTTTTTTCTATAAATATGGTCAAAGTTTATAATGTTTGACTTCTGCAAAAATCTATAGGCACTACATTATGAAACGGAGGGAGTACTAGTTTATTTCTTATTGTACTTGCTCTTGAAAGTACCACTGGCTCCAAAGGGGCTCCAGCACTCCAGCGTAGCTGCGGGGACTCGTAGGCAGATCCACGCGCTGACAGTTCAATAAGCTTCACGAGCATCATGCATGGGTTCATGGCTGGGGATAGTGCCTTAGCAAAAGCTGGTGTGGTCAAGACACGCAGCAAGAGGCTGGGATGACCTGCAGAAGTCTGTTGGACATAAGGCTATGACTACGCCCAATAGTTATACGTAAGTTGTCTGGTTTTTCATTTGGGGTTGCTTGATTTAGGGGAGAAGAGGAGGCGCAGTCCCAAGACCAAAGACAGAAGACGATAGCGCTGCCGCAAGCGCAGTGAGGCGGGGAGACGCCAACAAGTCATCAGACGGGAATGAGCTTCAGCCAGAGGCGGAGGCGAGTCGGTGGTTGACGGTTCAGGTGGGAGGAAGCGGTGCAGACTCTTCAGAGAAATCCGATGCTCGATGGAGGTTTGGATGAAGGTTGGGAGCGGTGCCTATACAGTGATGGGTGACGGTGAGGGGAGGGTGGGGTGGCCAGCCATGCGTGTCGGCACCACCGGCCGCAGGGAGGAGGATGGATCGGCCAGCGGTAGCCGGGGAAGGGGAGTCAATAGGGGTGAATGCATGGGGAAGAACAATGCGGTTGGAGGAGGATAATGATTGGCCTTGTTTTTTAAGCAAGTATAATAAGATGACAGAAGCAGGCTATAAGAAATAAAATATTATATTTTTGTCTAGTTGGAGAAGAGAGAAAAGAAGCGGGTTGTAAGTTAGTAGTGAGCTGCAACACGAGCCTCGAGACATTTTGTGAGATTGTAAAACATTTAAAACTTAACATTGTACAGCCCCGAGTACATGCCACGTCAACTCCACATAATCAATTAGGCCAACAATTAATGATCGCGAGTCAATGTTTTCATCATGAAACTTTGCAAGCATGCAGTATACATCCATATCATACTGTGAGTTCTTTTTAAAGCATTGAAACATTAATTTTGATTTTTTCAAAAAAAAGAAGCTTCATGTAGCTCGAGCTCCAAAACTAATGTTTCAAAATACTTGTCGTGATTTTAATCAGAGGAAGTATGTACCAAGTTTATTCTAAAAAAATACATACAATTCCAAGAGTTAGCTCTACGATAAAGCCATGGCCCGTACGTTTATGTATATCAGCGCGTGTTTTGTTTACGAGAGCACATCTCCTTTTTCCAATACCCGAAGAAGATGAACTGTTTCTTGTCAATTTGACCTGTGCCTTCTACTTCCTCCGTGCGAAATTATTTGTTCCTCAAACAGATGTATCTATCTAAATACATCCGTTTAAGCGGCAAATTATTCCAGACAAAGGGAGAACATGTGTAGTAACCCTAGGCTAGCTAGCCGTGTCTGAAACTGTAAAAACACTAGAGCTTTGATGTAAGGTGCATGTTGTGTGGACAGTGTGGTGAGGCGCCATGGATAGACGAGTCTGTCCAAGCAAAACAACAAATCGTGACAGATCACGGCTAACGGAACCAACCGAACCAGCTCATGAATCGGGCCATGTCCCAGTTACCCGACCAGTGTGTTGTGTACTCCCATAGTCCCATGCGTACGAGCGCTACACACGTTGTACGCTGATGCAACCGGGCTGGGGACCGGAGGCTTGTGCGTGCTGATCTACCGCGGCCCCGCGTTGTATCCAAAAAATTACTCCTCGCGCGTGGACTGCGTAAGAGCATCTTCAGCATATCCAAAAAATTACTTCCTCAGTTCCCAAAATAAGTTTTTAAACTTTATGAGGGAATTTTAGTACAAAGTATTTAAATTTTAGTATAAAGTTATACTAAAGAGGAGGGAGTGTATATGAGGTAGAAATTTTCGTTTTGGGGTAATTAGCACCCACCCAACCCATTTCTCTTAGCAGAGAATTTCACAATAAAAATAGAAAGGCCACCCCCCTCCCACATTCGGGGTGTGGGGACCGGCACACCAGCCGATTGGCCCGACTCTGGTTATAAAATCGTCCGCTCAAGCACCGCCGCCTCCCCGCCGCTCGCCACCACTCCTCACGCAGCTCGCCGACGCCCCCTCTATCTCCCGACCCCGTCCTGAGTTGTCTTTCCCAACGCCGCCACCACCGAGTCCCTATGCCGCCTCCTAGAGCTCACTCGATCTACCACACCGAGCACCCAAGCTGCCGAACATGTCGTAGCCACTGTCGCCGCCTGCCCGCCGAAGTGCCGCGACGTGAGGCTCTGACAGTGGGGCGAGATCCGCAATCTGGATGCAATAGAGCGGGTATGCCTTGGCACGTTCGCCACCGCGAAGGAAGTGGAGCACGCCTACGATGCGTCACGCTCCACTTCATCGGGAGCCATGCGAAGGTAACCTTCCTTGTCGACGTCGTGGCCTCCATCGCGCCTCTCAGGACGAGGAGAAGCAAGACCGTGCCGCTGAGGTCCAACTCGTGTCCAACATTGTGGCCGCACTCCTTAAGGACCCATCGATCATCGCCGAGAGCCGCACGTTCTTCGAGTCCGTGAAGAACCGCATATTCATGTTCGTGGAGAACACGTGCATGATCGAGCGGGGGTGCCGCTCGCCTCGACAACGAGTGCAAGGAGATGTTTGAGGACTTAACGAGCTCGTCGACGAGGGTGGTGAGAAGGATGACCTAATGTCGTGGAGTCGCCCACCGCTAACGACCACCTATCCTCCAAGACAGACTTCTCCGAAGACGACAAGGAGTAGAGCTCCTATTTAATATATCTAGATATGGCTCTATTTGGTTCATCTCGATGCGTAGCAAGTTTGATGTCGATGTAGTGTTAATATAGTAGGTAATGGGCTGTTTAATTATGCTATATATGATGTTAATATAGCAGCGTTGTTTAATTATGTAGATGTAATTTAATTTTGTTTTTAAATGAATTTGTGTGCAAAATACTGGGTTTTAAAATTTGAAACGATGATAGCCGAGTCAATGAATGAGGTCCATGCAGCGAGCAATGCGGTGGCAGTTTTCACTGCTATTCTCTAACCAGAGAGTTCACTAAGGTAACTTATGTGCTGAAATTTAGTCTATTTTGGGATAGCATAATAACTATTTTAAAATTTTTTAATAAATCCTAGAGGTCCACTTAGCCCATTCGTGCAAGGCAAGGGATACTACTAAAGTTTAGTCCCACATTGCTAGTTTAGTGGGAGTTGGACCTCCTTATAAGGGAGGTTCTTTTCCCACTTGTATGAACATGAGAACAAGAGGGACATCCACGCGCACTTCTTCCCTGACATTGACAACCTCGTCGACGACATGGCTGGCGAGAACACCGACCCCAAGACCGGTGCTTTTGCTCCCATTCCGTACGTTCTCATACTCTATGTTAGAGATTCTACCACAACTTCTTGCTCTAGTGTCTGTTCTAGATGTGTTCCGTTCTAGTTCATATATGCAGATGCTATTTATCTTCTCTCTGTCAGTTTGCATGACTTACTTTATCTCTGCTATATTAGTCATGTGGTTTTGCTGCTTCCATGAGACCTCCTATGTTTGAGGGTATCCACTATAAGAGGTGGCGCGTGAGAGCTGTTCTATGGTTTCAAACCATGGGCTGCTATGACGTCGCTCTTGGCAAACCTGAAGGAGAATATGATGATCAACAGGAACAAGCTTTTTAGAAAATGGATACCCTATTGAAGACTGCTCTTTTGAGTGTTCTTGGTGAGAACATAGTTGATGCTTATGCGTCAATTGATAATGAAAATGATATGTGGGAAGCACTCAAGGCCAAGTTTGGGGTATCGAATGCTGGCACTGGGCTGTACATCATGGAGCAATTCTATGATTACAGGATGACTGAAGAGCGCTCCGTGGTTGAGCAAGCTCATGAGATACAGTCATTTGCTAGAGAACTTGAGCACTTTAATTATATGCTGCCAGACAAGTTTGTTGCCAGAGGTATCATCACTAAGCTTCCTCCTTCGTGGAGGAACTTTGCTACCTTACTGAAGCATAAGAGGCAGGAGTTTTCCGTTTCAAATCTCATTGGTACTCTTGATGTGGAAGAAAAGACGAGAGCAAAGGACAACCGTGCTCGAGGTATTTAGGGGGATTCTAGTGCCAATCTTGTATAGAAGAAAAACTTCAACCCCACAAGTTCAAGAACAAGGCTAAGTTTGATGGTAAAGCAAAGTTTGATGGGAAGAACAAGGCTGCACAACACACGAACTTCAAGAAGAAGAACGACAAGAAGAAAGGTGTTTGTCATGTGTGTCGAGATCCTGATCATTGGGCTCCTAATTGCCCTAATCGCTATGACAAGCGGCATCTTGGGAAAGGCGGCAAGACCGCTAATGTTGTAATTGGAGACACTGAGATGAAGGATGCTGGATGTGGTATATTTCCCACTATTCTTTCAGTATGTCATTCTCCTGATTGGTTGATTGACACGGGTGCTAATGTGCATGTATGCGGTGATATTTCCATGTTTTCTTCTTATCAGACCGCAGGGACTTCCACTGTGCTGATGGACAACGGTTCAAGTGCTTCTGTTCGTGGTGTTGGCATGGTCGATCTGAAGTTTACTTCGGGGAAGATCGTGCGGCTAAAGAACGTGCATTATGTCCCCTCTGTCAATAAAAATCTTGTTAGCGGATCTCTTCTGTGTAGAGATGGCTACAAGCTTGTCTTTGAGTCGAATAAATTTGTAATATCCAAGTATGGAACCTTTGTTGGTAAAGGCTATGACTCAGGAGGCCTGTTTTGTTTATCCTTGTCAGACGTTTGCAATAAAGTTGTTAATCATGTTTACAACAATAGTGAATCAAATGTGTGGCATTCACGTCTTTGCCATGTTAACTTTGGTTGCATGTCACGATTAGCCAAGTTGAACTTAATCCCTAGTTTCACCACTGGCAAGGGATCTAAGTGTCAAGTGTGTGTGCAAGCTAAGCAAGCTCGTAAGTCTCATGCGACTACGGAAAGAAGAAATCTTGCACCACTAGAGCTCATACATTCAGAACTTTGTGAAATGAATGGTGCATTAACAAAAGGTGGAAAGACGTATATATGACATTGATGACTCCACTAGATACCGCCATGTGTATCTTCTGAAATCTAAGGATGAGGCTTTGAACTATTTCAAGATCGATAAAGCTGAAGCGAAGAACCAACTTGATCGAAAGATCAAGAGGCTTAGGTCCGATCGTGGTGGAGAGTATTTCTCAAATGAATTTGATTCCTTTTGTGTGGAACATGGTATAATCAGCCTCCCTATTTACCTCAGTCAAATGGGGTGGCCGAAAGAAAGAACAATACTCTAACTGATTAGGTTAACGCCATGTTAGACACATCGGGTCTCTCCAAGGCATGGTGGGGGGAGGCGATATTGACTGCATGTCATGTCCTAAACCGAGTTCCCATAAAGAATAAAGAGATAACACCATTCGAGGAATGGAAGAAGAAAAGGTTAAAGATCTCTTACCTATGAACCTGGGGTTGTTTGGCGAAAGTCAATGTGCCAATTCCAAAGAAGCCGAAGCTGGGACCAAAAACTGTGGATTGTGTTTTCCTGGGATATGATTTTCATAGCATTGGTTATCCATTATTGGTTGTAAAATCCGAGGTACCTGACATGCATGTCGGTACGGTCATGGAGTCGAATGATGCGACTTTCTTTGAAGATATATTTCCCATGAAGGATATGGCTACCTCATCTAATCAGGAGATGCCTAGTTCATCGAATCAGGAACCAGTTACAATTACTGAACCTGCCATTTCGATGGAACACTTTGAAAATCGTGGGGAGGAGAACAATGAAGTTCCTACTATGGCAAGAGACAGAGGACTGCAAAGTCCTTTGATGGTGATTTTCTTGTGTATCTCATAGATGACACTCCCAATTCTATTTCAAAAGCCTATGCATCTGAAGATGCTGACTACTAGAAGGAAGTGGTCCATAGTGAGATGGATTCCATCTTGGCAAATGAAAATTGAGAGATAACTGATCATCCTTATGGGTGCAAAACTATAGGGTGCAAATGAGTATTCAAGAAGAAGCTTAGGCCTGATGGTACTATTGAAAAATACAAGGCATGACTCATGGCTATGGGTTATACTCAAAAGGAAGGTGAAGACTTTTTTTGAAACTTACTCACCTATGGCGCGACTGACCAATATTCGAGTACTACTTTCACTAGCTGCCTCACATGGTCTTCTCGTTCATCAAATGGATGTTAAGACTACTTTTCTAAATGGAGAGTTGGAAGAGGAAATTTATATGGAACAACCAGATGGGTTCATAGTAGATGGTCAGGAAGGAAAAGTGTGCAAGTTGTTGAAGTCTTTGTATGGACTTAAGCAAGCATCCAAGCAGTGGCATGAGAAGTTTGAAAGAACTTTAACAACCACAGGCTTTGTTGTAAACGAAGCTGATAAATGTGTGTACTATCGCCATGGTGGGGGCGAGGGAGTTATCCTTTGCTTGTATGTTGATGACATACTGATTTTCGAAACAAATCTGAAGGTTATTAAGGAGGTCAAGGATTTCCTATCTCGTTGCTTTGAGATGAAGGATTTAGGAGTGGCTGATGTCATTCTAAATATCAAGTTGCTGAGAGAGATGATGGTGGGATTGCATTGCTTCAATCTCACTATTTGGAAAAGGTCTTGAGTCGCTTTGGCTACAGTGACTGCAAGCCCTCTCGAACACCATATGATGCTAGTGTGTTGATTCGAAAGAATCAAGGAGTTGCTAGAGACCAATTGAAATATTCCTAGATTATTGGCTCGCTTATGTATTTAACCAGTGCTACAAGACCTGACATCTCTTTTTCTGTTAGCAAACTAAGCCGGTTTGTCTTAAAACCAGGAGATGTGCATTGGAAAGCTCTAGAGAGAGATTTCCGTTTTTTGAAGGGTATAGTGACTCAAACTGGATCTCAGATGCTAATGAGATAAAGGCCATGAGCGGATATGTATTCACTCATGGAGGTGGCGCTGTTTCTTGGAAGTCTTGCAAGCAGGTCATCTTAACGAGGTCAAGAATGGAAGCAGAACTCATATCACTAGATACAGCTACAGTCGAAGCAGATTGGCTTCGCTGTCTCTTGAATGACTTGCCAGTTGTTGAGAAACCTATACCAGGTATCCTTATAAACTTCGACAATCAAACTATGATCACGAAAGTGAGCAGCTCAAAGGATAACATGAAGTCATCAAGACATGTTCAGAGAAGGTTAAAGCCTGTTAGGGAAATGAGAAGCTCCAGAGTTATTGCATTGTGTTATATCCAAACATCTAAAAATCTGGCAGATCCTTTTACTAAGGGTCTATCACGTAATGTGATAGATAATGCATCAAGGGAGATGGGTATGAGACCCACAATATGAGTTGTTCACAGTGGTAACCTATTCTTTGTGATCGGAGATCCCGTGAATTAGATGTGGAAGACAAGCTCTTGGTTAACTGAGAAGAGAGTATCCTCACTATTAACAATACCACTTCGTGAAGATGCAATATTCTCCTAATATGTATGGCAGGTTGATGTATATCTTAATGTGTTCTAAGTGGCTCCTTTAAGCAGAGATGTTGTCCTGCAGAACATATTTTTAAGAACACACCTATATGAGTCTGATTGTTAAACATCGCAATCTATGAGAGTAGGGTTCTCTCAAGTAAACTCATGAAAGGTCTCGGAGTATGACGCATAAGCTCCACCCGCGGGGAAGACCCACGGTAGCCCAATATCGGTCAAGGCTTTGTGTCAAGCTAGATTTGCAGAAAACTTGCAGTTCAAGGCCCGGTCCACTGTTCAAGTTGCTCACTAGTGTAGCATAGAGTTCTAGGTGGAAGTTCAACTTAATAGTCTCCACTGCAGTACCGGTATATGAAACCATGTTTTGGAACCAAAGGCAATTCTTGTGTGCCTCTGGGATCTGGAGAGGGATTGCTGGAATTTAGTCTATTTTGGGACAACCAAATAACTATTTCAGAAATTCCTAATAAATCCTTGAGGCCCACTTAGCCCATTCATGCAAGGCAAGGGATAGTACTAAAGTTTAGACCCACATTGCTAGTTTAGTGGGAGTTGGACCTCCTTGTAAGGGAGGTTCTTTCCTCACTTGTATGAGCATGAGAACAAGAGGGACATCCACGCGCGCTCCTCCTCCGCCGCCCTCCTCGTCACGACGCGTCCCGCCGCGCTGCGGGTTGCGGGAATGAGCCGAGCCGATGTATAAATTTTTGCCTTCAGGATGAGAACATAGTTGATGCTTATGCGTCAATTGATAATGGAAAATATATGTGGGACGCACTCGAGGCCAAGTTTGGGGTCTCGGATGCTGCCACTGAGCTGTACATCATGGATCAATTTTATTATTATAGGATGATTGAAGAGCGCTCCGTGGTTGAGCAAGCTCATGAAATACAGTCATTTGCTAGAGAACTTGAGCACTTCAATTGTATGCTACCGTACAAGTTTGTTGCCGGAGGTATCATCACTAAGTTTCCTCCTTCGTGGAGGAACTTTGCTACCTTACAGAAGCATACGAGGCAGGAGTTTTCGTTCCGGATCTCATTGGTACTGTTGATGTCGAACAAAAGGCGAGAGCAAAGGACAACCGTGCTTGAGGTATTGAGGGGGGTTCTAGTGCCAATCTGGTACAGAAGAAAAACTTCCAGCCCCACAAGTTCAAGAACAAGGGCAAGTTTGATGGTAAAGCAAAGATTGATGGGAAGAACAAGGCTGTATAACACACGAACTTCAAGAAGAAGAATGACAAGAAGAAAGGTGTTTGTCATGTGTGTGGAGATCTGATCATTGGGCTCCTAGTTGCCCTAATCGCTATGACAAGCGTCATCTTGGGAAAGGCGACAAGAGCGCTAATGTTGCCATTGTAGACACTGACATGAAGGATGCTGGGTATGGTATATTTCTCACTATTCTTTCAGTATGTCATTCTCCTGATTGGTTGATTGACACGGGTGCTAATGTGCATGTATGAAGTGATATTTCCATGTTTTCTTCTTATCAGACCGCAGGGACTTCCACCGTGCTGATGGGCAACGGTTCAAGTGCTTCTATTCATGGTGTTGGCATGGTCGATCTGAAGTTTACTTCGGGGAAGATCGTGCGGCTGAAGAACGTGCATTATGTCCCCTTCGTCAATAAAAATCTTGTTAGTGGATCTCTTCTGTGTAGAGATGGCTACAAGCTTGTCTTTGAGTCGAATAAATTTGTAATATCCAAGTATGGAACCTTTGTTGGTAAAGGCTATGAGTCAGGAGGCATGTTCCATTTATCCTTGTCAGACGTTTGCAATAAAGTTGTTAATCATGTTTGCAACAATAGTGAATCAAATGTGTGGCATTCACGTCTCTGTTATGTTAACTTTGGTTGCATGTCGCGATTAGCCAAGTTGAACTTAATCCCTAGTTTCACCACTGTCATGGGATCTAAGTGTCAAGTGTGTGTGCAAGCTAAGCAACCTTGTAAGTCTCATGCGACTTCAGAGACAAGAAATCTTGCACCACTAGAGATCATACATTCAGATCTTTGTGAAATGAATGGTGTGTTGACAAAAGGTGGAAAGAAGTATTTTATGACATTAATTGATGACTCCACTAGATACTGCCATGTGTATCTTCTAAAATCTAAGGATGAGGGTTTGAACTATTTCAAGATCTATAAAGCTGAAGCGGAAAACCAACTTGATCGAAAGATCAAGAGGCTTAGGCCCGATCGTGGTGGAGAGAGTATTTCCCAAATGAATTTGATTCCTTTTGTGCGGAACATGGTATAATCCATGAGAGGACGCCTCTCTATTCACCTCAGTCAAATGGGGTGGCCGAAAGAAAGAACCATACTCTAACTGATTTGGTTAACGCCATGTTAGACACATCGGGTCTCTCCAAGGCATGATGGGGGGAGGCGATATTGAATGCATGTCATGTCCGAAACCAAGTTCCCACAAAGAACAAAGAGATAACTCCATTCAAGGAATGGGAGAAGAAAAGGTTAAAGCTCTCTTATCTACGAACCTGGGGTTGTTTGGCGAAAGTCAATGTGCCAATTCCAAAGAAGCGGAAGTTGGGACCAAAAATTGTGGATTGTGTTTTCTTGGGATATGCTTTTCATAGCATTGGTTATAATTCTTGGTCGTAAAATCTGAGGTACCTGACATGCATGTCAGTACGGTCATGGAGTCGAATGATGCGACTTTCTTTGAAGATATCTTTCCACAAAGGATATGGCTACCTCATCTAATCAGGAGATGCCTAGTTCATCTAATAAGGAACCAGTTACAATTACTGAACCTGACATTTCGATGGAACACTTTGAAAATCCTGTGGAGGAGAACAATGAAGTTCCTACTATGAGCAAGAGACAGAGGACTACAAAGTCCTTTGATGGTGATTTTCTTGTGTATCTCATAGATGACACTCCCAATTCTATTTCAGAAGCCTATGCATCTGAAGATGCTGACTACTGGAAGGAAGCGATCCGTACTGAGATGGATTCCATCTTAGCAAATGAAAATTGGGAGATAACTAATCGTCCTTATGGGTGTAAACCTATAGGGTGCAAATGGGTATTCAAGAAGAAGCTTAGGCCTGATGGTACTATCAAAAAATACAAGGCACGACTCGTGGCTAAGGGTTATACTCAAAAGGAAGGTGAAAACTTTTTTGATACTTACTCACCTGTGGCGCGACTGACCACTATTCGAATACTACTTTCACTAGCTGCCTCACATGGTCTTCTCGTTCATCAAATGGATGTTAAGACTACTTTTCTAAATGGAGAGTTGGAAGAGGAAATTTATATGGAACAACCAGATGGGTTCATAGTAGATGGTCAGGAAGGAAAAGTGTGCAAGTTGTTGAAGTCTTTGTATGGACTTAAGCAAGCATCCAAGCAGTGGCATGAGAAGTTTGAAAGAACTTTAACAACCACAAGCTTTGTTGTAAACGAAGCTGATAAATGTGTGTACTATCGCCATGGTGGGGGCGAGGGAGTTATCCTTTGCTTGTATGTTGATGACATACTGATTTTCGGAACAAATCTGAAGGTTATTAAGGAGGTCAAGGATTTCCTATCTCGTTGCTTTGAGATGAAGGATTTAGGAGTGGCTGATGTCATTCTAAATATCAAGTTGCTGAGAGAGATGATGGTGGGATTGCATTGCTTCAATCTCACTATTTGGAAAAGATCTTGAGTCGCTTTGGCTACAGTGACTGCAAGCCCTCTCGAACACCATATGATGCTAGTGTGTTGATTCGAAAGAATCAAAGTGTTGCTAGAGACCAATTGAAATATTCCTAGATTATTGGCTCGCTTATGTATTTAACCAGTGCTACTAGACCTGACATCTCTTTTGCTGTTAGCAAACTAAGCCGGTTTGTCTCAAAACCAGGAGATGTGCATCGGAAAGCTCTAGAGAGAGTTTTGCATTATTTGAAAGGCACTGCGAATTATGGAATTCACTACACTAGGCACCCAAAGGTGCTTGAAGGGTATAGTGACTCAAACTGGATCTCAGATGCTGATGCGATAAAGGCCACGAGCGGATATGTATTCTCTCATGGAGGTGGCACAGTTTCTTGATAGTCTTGTAAGCAGACCATCTTAACGAGGTCAACATTGGAAGCAAAACTCACAACACTAGATACAGCTACGGTCAAATCAGATTGTCTTCGCCGTCTCTTGAATGACTTGCCGGTTGTTGAGAAACCTATACCGGGTATCCTTATGAACTGCGACAATCAAACTGTGGTCACGAGAGTGAGCAGCTCAAAGGATAACATGAAGTCATCAAGACACGTTTAGAGAAGGTTAAAGTCTGTCAGGAAAATGAGAAACTCTGGAGTTATTGCATTGGATTATATCCAAACATCTAAAATATGGCAGATGATTTTACTAAGGGTCTATCACGAAATGTGATAGATAATGCATCGAGGGAGATGGGTATGATACCCATGATATGAGTTGTTCACAGTGGTAACCTATTCTTTGTGATCGGATATCCCGTGAATTAGAAGTGGAAGACAAGTTGTTGGTCAAATGAGAGGAGAGTACCCTCATTATTAACAATACCACTCCATGAAGATGCAATACTCTCCTAATCTGCATGGCAGGTTGATGTATATCTTAATATGTTCTAAGTGGCTCCTTTAAGCAAAGATGTTGCCCTGCAGAACATCTTTCGAAGAACACACTTATATGAGTCTAATTGTTAAATGTCGCAATCTATGAGAGTAGGGTTCTCTCAAGTAAACTCATGAAAGGTCTCGGAGTATGACGCATAAGCTCCACCTGCGGGGAAGACCCACGGTAGCCCAGTATCGGTCAAGGCTTTGTGTGAAGCTAGATTTGCAGAAAACTTGCAATTCAAGGCCCAGTCCACTATTCAAGTTGCTTACTAGTGTAGCATAGAGTTGTAGGTGGAAGTTCAACTTAACAGTGTCCACTGCTGTACCGGTATATAAAATAGTGTTTTGGAACCAAAGGTAATTCTTGTGTGCCTCTGGGATCTGGTGGGGGATTGCTGGAATTTAGTCTATTTTGGGAGAACCCAATAACTATTTCAGAAATTCCTAATCTCTACTCCTAATGGAGCAGTTGGTAGTCTCGCTTCCAGGGTTTTTTTTCGTCCCACCTCCCATGGTTTTTTTGGTACCTCCTCCCACCTTCGCTGGGTTTTTTTCGTAGATTTTTTTCGTCCCCTCCCCCCACTTCATTGGTTCATTTTCGCGTCACCCTCTCACACAACAAAAGAAATCTGAACATATCAGAACTTTCCATACTGGCGCAAGTTATTTAGTAATGTAGAATCAATCACGAACAATCTCTAAAGATCAAATCTAAATTAATTAACCTTACCTTAAATCACTCAATCACATTAATTAGAAAACAAACAATTGACTTTCAGCAAAATCGCTCAATCACATTAACCTTACCTTAATTAGAAAACAAACAAAGGAAACAATACATCGAGGCGGGAGCAGTAAATAAAGTCCCTTTCTTATGACATTTATATGATCTTCCCTTCCCTCTCCATTGTCGAGCATCGTTGATTCTCGAGGCCGATGCTTGGGCTGCGTCATTGGGTCACGACGGTGCCGGAGGAAGAGGACGGCGAGGCCGGCTGCCGCGGTCGGTGAAGGGGGCGAAGAAGGGCGGCTTCCCTGGCCCTGCCCATGGCCGTGGCCCTGGGAGTTGGTGCGGTGGAAGCGGCACTTGAAGGACCCGGCGTGGGTGGCCGGCACGCAGACACACTTGGAAGCGGGCCCGTGGCCCGCGCCGGACGGCGCCGATGCCAACCCGGGCCACCTCCTCTCGCGTATTCTTGGAGCTGTGGCAAATATCACATAATCCATATTGTTATGCTCTAGCGTGTGTGTGTGTGAAATAGATGGATTATGGTCCCGTACCCAATAAGATGGATATATGTGTGTGTGTGTGTTAGAGAGAGAGGGAGGGAGAGGGGGACAGAGAGTGAGGAAGAGGGAGGGAGAGAGTGTGTGTGAGAGGATTTGATGGTAAAAAAGGTCGCCAATGTCACTTGATATGTATGAGAATATTAATATTGAACTCTTAAAGTTAATGTTGCCCCGTTGCAACGCACGGGCGTTCTTCTAGTAAATCCTAGAGGCCCACTGAGCCCATTCGTGCAAGGCAAGGGATACTACTAAAGTTTAGTCCCACATTGCTAGTTTAGTGGGAGTTGGACCTCCTTATAAGGGAGGTTCTTTCCCCATTTGTATGAGCATGAGAACAAGAGGGACATTCACGCACGCTTCTCCTCTGCCGCCAGCCTCGTCACGGCGCGCCACGGGTTGCGGGAATGAGCCGATGTCTAAATTTTTGCCACGCATGACGGGTATATGAAAGGTCACACGAACGTTGAAAAGATTTTTGCGATAGTGGAGTTTGAATGCGAACGGTGCAGCCCTTCGGCTACTGGCTGTTCGCTTCATCTCTGTCTCTTTGTTTCACCTTCCGTCACTGCCCTCTCGCCTCTCTCTTCTGTGCCTATAAAAGGGAGGTCGCTCATCTCCAGAGGTGCTCACCAGAAGATCCTTCTCCTCTCGCCATAAAATTCCTGAGCACTGCGATGCTGATACGATCTTTCCCATCCCGGCTTTGGGCGTGCACCGCAAGTCAGGACAGTAGGCCTCCGAAACTCCACCTCTTTGAGTCCTATACGAGAGAAGGATGATAAGGTTTTTGGGGAGCGCTCAGCGCGACTACTGACTTCTTCGTCACGGACGCCCCGGACTCCGACGACTTCTTCCACGATGTCGACAACCTCGTCGACCACATGGCTGGCGAGAACACCGACCCCAAGACTGGTGCTTCTGCTCGCGTTCTGTACGTTCTCATACTCTTTATGTTAGAGGTTCTACCACAACTTCTTGCTCTAGTGTCTGTTCTAGATGTGTTTCGTTCTAGTTCATATATGCAGATGCTATTTACCTTCTCTTTGTCAGTTTGCATGACTTACTTTATCTCTGCTATATTAGTCATGCGTTATCTAGTATTTCCATTAATAAAATTATTCGGGTAAATTGCTCATATTTCCAACATTATGTTCATGAGTTTCGCAAAGCCAATGAATTGGTGAAATTGGCTATATCAAGGGCCTTGTACCTGGTTAGATGAGCCTCCCCCACTATAGTACTGTACCTCTTTTTGTGCATGATTTAACGCTCATTTCAGATGAATAAAGTGGTGCTTCGAGTGTAAAAAAATTCATACACGGACGTCAACACCAAATCATGCAAGTACCAAATGCACACGGTCATATTGCAAACAGCGCAGAAGCACACGCCATAGATTTCAGATATTCCACAACAAAACATGCATACATACACATTCACAAATATCACAACAACGCATGCATTCATTCCAAACACTCTATACGTTTGCAGTCAACGTGTAGATCATAGACATTTAAGAAATTGCAAAGGAAAGCAATAGTACTTCCTCCGATTCATAACAAGTGTTGTGCTTTTAGTTAAAATTGAAACCAAAATCGCGACATTTATTATGGATAGGAGGGAGTAGTAATTGTTTTCTAGGTTATGTCATTGCGTTATAGCCCCAACATCCCGTCATAGTAGCTATATCCTTCTCTCGCCTCTTCCTTTCGAGAGAAGGGAGCAGGCAAGGAGAGAGAAGGGAGCAGGCAAGGAAAGCCGCCATTGCCGCACCACTCGCTCCCTCCTCTTAAGCACCCACAAGACGAAGGCGAGGCCCTGGGATGCCGTCCGCTCGTATAGAGGAGGACGACGCTATCCTCGTCCTTGTAAACTCTCGAGAGAAAAACAATACTGTGACGTCAATGACTAGAGGTCGGCAATGACCGAACAAAAAGTTGGGCTCCAGCCAACACTACTTACTGGGCAGCGCTAGGGATCAGACTATTGATCCCTTGCCTCCCATCAGACCAGTGCATGTCCGTAGGATGAGGAGTATGATGACCGTCAGATTTGATAGTACAGACCCCACGCATCGTGTGTTGGATTGCTTAATTAAAGTGTGCTTCCATTAGTTACGGGATTTGTGCACTAATTGCGTCTAATTTGTTGCCTAATAACTACTCGTGATTTGCTTTTGTTTCCAAGAAACAAATATTTTTTTGGCAGTTGCATTACTGTACAAGGAAACATTATTTTAAATTGTGATGTGATAAATATAAAATAACTATTTTGGTAGATGCATTTTTTCATGGCAAGTTTGAATAGAAGCATTATTTTTCATCGATGGAAGCACCCCTGTCACGCTGTCATGGAAAAATATTGTCCAATCATAGAGGCATTACTTTTTATCGATGGAAGCACCCGTTCACGTGGTGATGGAAACATATTATCCAATCATTTGATAGAAATCCTTTTATTTTGCATCAATGGAAGCATTATTTCTACGAAGAAGCATTGTTTAGTTGCTTTGGAAACATTATTTGGTGTACCAAAAATGATATTCGCATTTGATAGAAACATTCGCTTCGCCGAAAGAATCGTCTGGAAACAAAAATCAAGAATATACACTGCCTGAGAATTCATCTGATACAAACATTATATAATTCTGTTTACGACAAAAATACTAATTTCACTTATGCATAGTTGGCTTCGCTGTATCTTTTGAATTAGCTAATCATAGGAGAGCTCCGCGGATGTGACGAGTTCTTCCTCAACAAGGTAGCGTCCAATAAGAAGTGATGGCTGGTCCAACGCACTCAACACTATTAGCATTGTGTTTGAAATCAAAGAGGCGCTGCTGAATCGGGTGGGAAAAATGTTTGTACATGGAAACACAAAAAAGAAGCATTGAAGCAGAATGCATGTAAATAATGTAACTGAAAGAAGACTCGCCGGTATTGGTTAAATCACTCACTTGATCGAACCAAATGTGTAGAAGCACACATTAGCAATGCTTGAAGCCGGGATGCACTACAATGGAAACATCTATAAGAAATTTTTAGAAGCATCTTGTATGTTTTTCAAGGAAACATCAATGAGAAACAATGAAGCATACATTGGTAGTGGTTCAAACAAAAAAAAATACGAAAAAGAAAAATGTATGAACAATAATTTTATGAAAAGAAGCAGCATTGCCGTGGCTGTAGCACAAACTAATATTGGTTAAAGCAGTTGAGGTGTGATTCAGAAGCACAATTTGCAGGAACCATGAAAATATGCTGTATATATATGATTCATCTTTAATGGAAGCATATTACACTCAAATTGAAACATATTTTCCAGCCCAAAGAAACATAGCTGAAAGAAAAAGGAAAATGAAAGGAGAGGTCAATGAATATAATAAGTGTCATTTGAAAGCATGGAATTTTGAAATTAGAACAAATGAATATGAAGCATGAAAAGAGTGGTCCGGGTGATGAATTGTTGAGTAGGATGCTGGAAGAATATAAATTGAAGTGGGAATGAAAGAAAGTAGCTACCAACATGCATATGCAAGTTTCTGCCAACTATAAATGGAAATTCAAAAACAACGGTTGAAGCATTTGAAGGAATAATTATCTATACATTTGTAGTATACTTTGAAAGCTCCATATATAGGAAGCGTGTAAAGGTTGCTATCTCAACAATAGAAGCATTTCCAGTATACTTTGGAAGCTCCATATATTATTTCATGGAAACTTTATCACGTAGAGCAAAATCTATGTACAGTGGAAGCATCGTTAAATTGCTTCCAAGGACCATTAAGACGGAGCATTGGTTTGAGACAAAACAGAACTATTGCTTACAAAGAAACAAGAATACGCATCCAAAAAAAATAAATCAGAAATTGCTTTCATAAAACAAAACGCAGCATCTAGGCACAGTTCAAACACCACTGGGCCGATGGTCACCCTGCTTTGTTTCAATGTTTGTCGTGCTTCGTTGTGATTGTGATCGTGCTTCTGTTTGATGGCGGACGTGCATCCTTCCAATGCTGGCCGTGCATGGTTGTCGTGCTTCCTACCAATATTGGCCATGCTTCTTTGTGATGGTAGTTGTGCTTCGTTCCTATGGTGGGCGTGCTTCCGTCTATAGCCATGGTTATTAGCGTCATTATAAAGGATTGGATGGATGGAGCGGCGCTGCGACAACGATGCACCATTAGCCGAGACCTCCTGTACTGCAAAGTAAGACATCTGAATATTAATTAAAACTAGGTCGGCCGAGGATGGGAGGCACGGTTAGGTGAAACCGTGAAACCAGCCGGCGTGCTCACATTGTTGTGATGGCGCTCGAGGTGAAGGAAGCATTCTCCCGTCGCTTGGTGATTGCCTGATGCATATTCATCCTCCCTGCTGGGATGGGCATCACCGACACCTACTAATCAAGCACATAAGAATCAGGCATAAGCGAATTAAATCATTGTGACTTGACCAGCAAAATCAACGAGGAACACACATTGGAATCAGCTCCCACTGTGACATGACCGCGCTCACCGTGCCAAGGGATCGGCCATCAAATTTCTCTCACGGTCGTCGGTGCCCGCTCTCGTTGGCCTTGGCGGATGACTCTCGCGGTGCTGTGGAGAATAAGCACCGCCGCAGATCATGGCCATGAGTGTCGTGAAGAATTAGCACCTCGGTAGATCGGTGGACAAGACGTTGTGGTGGGGAGGAGTAGGGGAAGGGGGCTGACCCGTGAGGTTGCATGCTGCTCGATGACGACGGGAGATGGAGGCGGGGAGTAGTGCAAGGCGGTGGTGGAAGGGGATCTGGGCGAGGCGACCTCAGGGCTGTGCGTGCAGTTGAATCGGGAGGGACATGGGGCAAGAGATTTGGGAGAGGTTACATGCGGGGGTTACGGGAGGTTAATTCCCGGTAGACTGGATTTCCTTTTTCTTTTTTATTACATATACGAAGCACATCTTTGAGCGTCAGATTCAAATTGAATCAACGGTCGTCGATTAGTCTGACGTTCGTTCTTCTACCAGATTATAGATAGGAAGTGTTTCCCCTACTTAATTCAGCTGCAGGTCAAATGTTGCGCATTGATTATGTACGCGCCACATCCGACCTATAGTTTGAAATCATTGATTAGCTATATATATGCAACAACGTGCGTATCCAAAAGTCGAAGACGAACAGATCGGACACAATGCGGACATGGAGTTAACGGAAGCGTGCACGCATGCACCGTGTGTGTGTGTGTGAATAGTACTACTATATGATCCAAATTTTAGTCGGCCACTAGGTGCCCAAATTTTAGTGCATGCGCACTATATGATCCAACGAGAGTCAAGGTCGGCCCCTAATCGACATGGGTTTAGGGCATCTACAACGCCTACCCTCATACTGCCGGATCGCATGACACTGACGTGTTTTGTTATTTAACGCGGTTCTGCATTGATCCGTTTTGTGTTTCGGGCATGTTTTTTTCCGCAAACCAGAGACAAACTGAGTGGTTATGCGGGCGTCCGGACTGTTGGCACGCACGTGTCTGATTAATCTGGCCACCAAAAAACCCTTCCCCACGCACACACGTTTTCCCATCCGAAGTCAGCAGCTCGCATTCATGCTGGGCCAAAGCGGATGGGACCGCTCACTGGAACCAGCATTGACGCGGCTCGCCGGCCGAGAGCGCCGCCCCACGCGCACGCCTTCTCTACGCATTGAGACAATAGTCGTCTGTCACCTACCTCCATTAAACCGGCGTGTGTGCCGGGGAACCTACACCGACGCCCTGAGTGCCACACATCGTTCTTGTGCCGCCTGACATTAAACACTTCTTCGGCCGGCTCCTCGCATCCGTCCTCTATATAAACGTGTCCAGGCATCGGGCAAGAACTGAGGGAGTCCTGGATTAGGGGGTCCTCGGGTGTCCGGACTATTTGATATGGGCCGGACTGGTGGGCCGTGAAGATAAAGCTAAAGACTATCCCCCGTGTCCGGGCAGGACTCCTATATGCGTGGACGACAAGTTTGGTGTCCAGATATGCTATTTCCTTCTTCTGCAAACCGACTGTGTACAACCCTAGGCCCCTCCGGTGTGTATATAAACCAGAGGGTTTAGTCTGTAGAGATCATCAGAATAATCATATGCTAGACAGCTAGGGTTTGGCCATTACGATCTCGAGGTAGATCAACTCTTCTAACCCCTATACTCATTGAATACAATCAAGCAGAACCTAGGGTATTACCTCCTTTAAGAGGGCCCAAACCTGGGTAAACATTGTGTCCCCATCGTCCCTTGTTACCATTGATCCTCATATTCACAGTTCGGGACCCCCTACCCGAGATCTGCCGGTTTTGACATCGGCATTGGTGCTTTCATTGAGAGTTCCATTGTATTGTCGATAGAAGGATCGATGGCTCGCCTCGTCATCAACAATGACGCTGTTTTTGGGGAGACCTTTCTCCCCGGCCAACTCTTTGTGTTTGGTTGCTTCGTGCTACGTGCCAACTCGACGGATCACCTTGAGCAGATCGACAGCTATGCCCCTGGTCACCAGATCGGGTTTGGAAGCTTAAACTACATCACCGATATCTGAGGAGACTTGATCAACGAGGAGTTCTCGGCCTCGACCGCCACTCCCCATCCACATGAAGGAGTCCCTTCGGATCCACCATCAGATTCCGCTCAAGGGTCGACGCCCACGCCCGCCCCGGCCTTCGATCCGAGGCGGACCGCTTCATCCGAAGACGGGAGGATAAACCCCGTCGGACTCTCTCCCATTACGGAGCTTCTTGCCGGAGACCTAGATGCGATCATGCCGTCAGTGGACCCGGAGTCAAATGGGAGGTCACTGAGGGAGTCCTGGATTGGGGGGTGTCCGGATAGCCGAACTATCACCGTTGGTCAGACTCCAAGACTATGAAGACACAAGATTGAAGACTTCGTCCCGTGTCCGGATGGGACTTTCCTTGGCGTGGAAGGCAAGCTTGGCGATACGGATATGTAGATCTCCTACCATTGTAACCGACTCTGTGTAACCCTAGCCCTCTCCGGTGTCTATATAAACCGGAGGGTTTTAGTCTGTAGGACGAACAACAATAATACCATAGGCTAGCTTCTAGGGTTTAGCCTCTCTGATCTCGTGGTAGATCCACTCTTGTACTACCCATATCATCAATATTAATCAAGCAGGAGTAGGGTTTTACTCCATCAAGAGGGCCCGAACCTGGGTAAAAACATCGTGTCCCTTGTCTCCTGTTACCATCCGCCTAGACGCACAGTTCGGGACCCCCTACCCGAGATCCGCCGGTTTTGACATCGACATTGGTGCTTTCATTGAGAGTTCCTCTGTGTCGTTGCCATCAGGAAGGATGCCTCGTCCCGTCTTTAAAGACGGCACCGTTGCTAAAAGAGCTTTGGCCATCGGCCAAACTATCCAGCTAGGTGGTTTTCTTATGACCGCCTGTTCTGCCGCCGCGCCAACGATGACTTCTTGGGTCATCAAAAGCAATCTTCACGTCAACTCGGAATTCGCCGAGCAGCTAGATCCGATGGAGCTCTCCTCCTTAAACGAGCTCTTGGATCGCATCGCCGCCCTGGGAGTCTCTACAGAGTACGATCGGATTGGGCCTAAAACCGACCTGAGAGAGATCAACTCTCCCCAGGCTACCCACCACATTGCGGTGGTGGAGGAACAACACGGCGACTCTTCTTCTATTCTAAGGACAAGCTATGTACGGATTCCCGAACCCTCCATGTCGGATTGCCGCAGAGGGACGGACGTCGATCAAGTCCTGAACCTAAAGTCGGGCAGCGGGCTGGATTCATTGGACAATATCCAAAAGCCCAAGCTTCCAAGTTCGGAAACTTTTCGACCTTTGAGTCTTAGATCGGACAGGGTTCCGAATTCAATTCCACCCTCCCACCCAAACATAAGCGATTTATCTCGAATCCGGCAAGAGCCCGCTGAAACAGTACACCATTACTGGGCCAGATTCCTCCTGGTTATGGACAGGATAAAGGACTGCCGCGAGGAAGACGCAATCTTACTTTTCTGCAATAACTGCACGAACAAGGGAATCCTAAACGCCATAAGCCGTCGTGAAATTACACGCTTTGCTGACTTGGCGTCCATAGTACGAAAGTACTGTGCGATGGAGAGTACCTGGAAAACCGAAACCAACTTTTGGGATAATCCGGCTCCGAATACATCCCTGTCCGAAATAAAAGGGTGCATCATCATCAGGCACCCGGGTTAAATACCAAAAAGCAAAAAACCCCTAAAGGGCACGGAACCGTACTGGAGGGATGGCTCAGTGGACCCTGCAAAATTCACAGCGCAGAGGGCGCCACTCCAACTCATAGCCTTCGAGCATGTTGGATACTACGACAGGTGGCCAAAAGTGGCGAAGAGCTTGTAGCTCCAGAGAACCAGCCCAGTAATACCAGTACAGTATTAACAGTCTTCGAGACTTTCACATCAAATAATATGCGGAAACGAACACTCCGCGGCCTTGCCGAAGTCTACCAAGTAGCAACAATAAATCCATGGAGTGACACGGCTATTACCTTCAACGCTAGTGACGAACCTAAATTCCGAACAGCCCGAGCACCAGCCGCTTTGGTCCTCAGCCCAATAGTGGACGGCTTTCGCCTTACTAAGGTACTCATGGATGGCGGCAGCGGATTAAACTTCATTTATGAGGAAACCCTTCGAAAAATGGAAATAGACTGGAGCCGCATTGAGCGAAGCAGCACAACCTTTAGAGGAATAATCCCTAGTCGGGAAGCATGCTGCACAGGAAAAATCACATTGGATGTGGTGTTCGGTTCGTCGGACAATTACAGGTCCGAGGAGGTCACGTTCCAAGTGGCCCCGTTCAGCAGCGGATATCACGCTTTATTAGGACGAGAGGCATTCACAATTTTTCAAGCTATACCCCATTACGGGTACATGAAGCTAAAAATGCCCGGGCCCAACGGAATCACCACTCTTGCTAGTGATTTGGACATAGCACTCCGCGCCGAAAATAAGACAGCCGCATTAGCCCTCGAGGCACTATCTGAAGCCCTAGCGGCCGAGGAACTCACCGCGCTGCGCTCCACGGTGAACAGGGACGATGTGATACTCGATAAGAGATCCAAGTCCACTTCTTTTAAACCAGCGGACGAAATAGTCAAATTCCAAGTCCATCCAATGGACCATACAAAAACGGCCTCCATCGGGGCGCAATTAAACCCTGATGTAGACGCCGCACTACGAGAATTCCTACACGAAAATTGGGACATTTTTGCCTGGCACCCTTCAGACATGCCAGGAATCCCACGCCAGCTGGCCGAGCACAGCCTGAACATCCTAAAAGGATTCAAGCCAGTCAAGCAGGCTCTTCGGCGTTTCTCTGAACCTAAGAGACAAGCCATGGGAGAGGAGCTAGCCAAACTACTGGAGGCCGGATTCATCAGAGATATAGAACACCCGGACTGGCTAGCAAACCTGGTGATGGTACCAAAGAAGGACAAATCCTGGCGCCTATGCGTCGATTTCAAGGACCTCAACAAGGCTTGCCCAAAGGATCCCTTCCCCCTCCCCCGCATCGATCAAATTATTGATGCTACCGCAGGACACGATTCATTGTGTTTCCTCGACGCATACTCCGGCTACCATCAAATTAAGATGGCAGAGCCAGACCAAGCCGCAACGGCATTCATCACCCCATACGACCCATTCTGCTTCAACACAATGCCCTTCGGGCTCAAAAACGCCGGCGCAACATATCAGCGCATGATTCAGACATGTCTGGCAAACCAGATCGGCAAAACAGTTGAGGCATACGTAGATGACGTGGTCGTCAAATCCAAGCATGTCGAAACTATAGTAGACGACTTGAGGCTCACATTCGACAATCTCCGAACATACGACATTAAGCTCAACCCAAAAAAATGCGTTTTCGGCGTACCAGCCAGAAAGCTCTTGGGCTTCATTGTATCCGGTAGAGGAATAGAAGCAAACCCAGCCAAGATTCGAGCTCTGTCACAATTGGATATCCCGAAAGACCTCAAGCAAATACAAAAATTGACTGGATGTGTGGCGGCTCTAAGCCGCTTTATCTCCCGCTTAGGAGAAAAGGCATTACCCCTTTATCGCCTCCTCCGGCGCACCGAACACTTTGAGTGGACGGATGCCGCCACGGCCGGACTCGAAGAAATCAAAGCCATATTGGCAACAAATCCGGTCCTGGCCGCGCCCAATTTGGGCGAACCAATGTTATTATATATCACGGCAACACATCAAGTTCTAAGCGCGGTGATCGTCGTCGAACGAGAAGCGGACGGACACAAGTTCCCTCTTCAAAAACCAGTTTACTACCTGTCCACTGTCCTAACTCCATGCAAGTCCCGGTACCCACATTATCAAAAGATAGCATACGCGGTGTTCATGGCATCCCGGAAGCTGCGACACTGCTTTCAAGAGTGTTCGATAACAGTAGCCTCCGAAGTACCCCTTAATGACATTCTAAAGAACCGCGACGCGACTGGCCGGATTGCAAAATGGGCCATCGAGCTCCTCCCGTTCGACATAACCTATAAGCCATGATGAGCTATCAAATCGCAAGTTTTGGCTGACTTCATCGCCGAATGGACTGAAGCCGAACTCCCTAAAGAGTACGGCGCATATTCCAATTGGATCATGCACTTCGACGGCTCCAAAATGTTGGCCGGCCTGGGGGCTGGCGTCGTCCTGCCGTCCCCAACCGGAGACGCAGTCCAATACATACTCCAGATAATGTACACGGACTCCAACAACGCAGCCGAATATGAGGCCCTTCTACATGGTCTCCGGATGACAGTCTCCATGGGCATTCAGCGCCTAGAGGTCCGCGGGGATTCAAACCTCGCAATATCCCAAAAAAATGGAGACTTTGACGCCAAGGATCCGGAAATGGCAGCTTATCGAAACGCCGTAATGTCAGCTCGGTTTGAAGGGCTCGAATTTCACCATATAGCCCGGGATAATAACCAGGCGGCGGACGTACTGGCACGCATCGGCGCAAAGCGCGATTCCATCCCTCCCAACATCTTCCTGGAGCGGCTTTTCAAGCCATCCGTACTATGGGAAGGGGAGTCCGGAAACAACAATCCAAACGCAACCGCACCGCCCAACACCGAACATTCTGACACAATCAGTGGTTCTGCCAACGAAATAACACCTTCAGCCCACGAAATAATGGCAGTTATTGCCCCGTGGACCGAGCCACTCCTTGCCTACTTAACTAGGCAGGAGATTCCTAAGGACCAAAACGAGGCCCGCTGCATAGTACGGCGATCTAAAGCCTATAAGGTCCACGAGGGAGAGCTTTATAAGAAAAGCACAACCGGAGTCCTTCAAAGGTGTATCTCCGAAGAGGAAGGGCGAAATCTTCTGGCTGAAATTCATGCCGGACTCGGCGGGCACCACGCCGCAGCCCGGGCCCTTGTAAGCAAGGCCTTCCGTATAGGATTTTATTGGCCGACGGCCCGGGCAGATGCACAGGACTTAGTCCAACGATGCGTCGGTTGCCAACTCTTTGCTAATCAAAGCCACATGCCACCTACCGCCCTCAAAACTATACCCATCACCTGGCCGTTCGCGGTCTGGGGGCTTGACATGATGGGACCCCTTAAAGGAGGAACCCACAAGCAAAAATACCTATTGGTCATGGTGGATAAATTCACCAAATGGATAGAGGCCAAGCCAGTTAAGACGGCCGAATCCGGACCCGTGATAGACTTCATATCGGGGGTAGTACACCGCTATGGCGTCCCCCATAGCATCATCACTGATAACGGCACGAACTTCACGGCCGACGAGGTTAAACTCTGGTGCAAAAACATGGGCATCAAGCTTGATTACGCTTCAGTCTATCACCCTCAAACTAACGGTCAAGTGGAGCGAGCAAATGGTCTAATAATGAGCGGCATCAAACCCAGACTAGTGCGGTCCCTTAAGGAATCTAACACGCACTGGGTAGAGGAGCTCGACTCCGTACTCTGGGGGCTGCGGACCACGCCGAATCGCACGACCGGATTCACACCATTTTTTATGGTATACGGCGCAGAGACAGTTTTGCCCTGGGACATAATTCATGACTCACCTCGCGTGCGCATGTACAAAGAAAGAGAAGCCGAGCTGGATCGGCAGGACAGTTTGGACGCCTTAGAGGAGGAGCGCGACATGGCAGAGAGGTACCAAAGCAGAGAGGTACGGGCCAAAACTTACAATGCTGGCGAACTAGTTCTACGCCTGCCGGACAAGAAAAAGGACAAACTCAAGCCCAAATGGGAAAGTCCCTTCATCATCGACCAAGTCCTGACCGGCAGAGCGTACCGTCTGCGAAACGCATCGGATAACCGACTCGAGCCAAACCCATGGAACGCAGCCCGTCTCCGAAGATTCTACGCCTAGCGCCGGACTCTGAGTTCGTCTCCTTCCCCCGTCCACATTTTTTGCTTTAACTGTCTTTTATTTCTCTCCTTCTCCCCCCTTTTTTGTTCTCACAATCCTTTGAAGGCTCACCCGCGCATTGTTCGCACACACTTGACGTGCTACTCGCACTCAGTATACCTGGGGGCTTCTTTAACAGAAGCTTATTTATACGGGCTTTATGCCCAACACATGTGTCACACTTCCGCATGTACCTTTTATTCACCATTGTATGCATCGATATGACTTAAGTTTTGGCCAAGCTTGGTTGCCTGGCTCCTGTGCTTACCCCTACGTTCCCGATTGTTCGGCTAGGAGGTAAAGGGAGCACCTCTGCGATTGTTACTGCCGAGTCAGCCGGATGTGTACCTCAGACTGGGTGAAGCCAAAAGCTAGCGTTCTTAAGGGAATATTCGGTCGGTGAATTAAAATATGATTTATTACCTATTTATTTATCTGCCCCCAGATGCTTTCCTGCTTTTTTCGCAGTCCGGACATGCACTTTAGGGCATGCCTCCCAGGGAAAGGAACCCCTAACGGAACTATTCTCCCTGGAAGATGTTTCTTACTAACCATGTAATATAACATAACAAGTTGGGCACTTGTCTGATAAAGCACTAATGACCCCTACGCCTAGTCTCCATGCATGCCCCGGTTTTTTATATAACTGCGAGGGTATTCGGACACACTCCGGACTGTCGGGTCCCGAGGTTGAAGCGAAAAGGTCCGCTACGACAAACGATCTACAATCCGGCTAGAAGGCATTTTACATGTCATTTTAAATTACATAGTCAAACTGACTGATTGTATTCCTCTTCGATATCATCTAATAGACTGTCTAGTTTACAGTACCGTTGGGAATACTTTGCGGCCAACTCTACTTGGCCGTACATTAAGGTCACAGGGATCTCCTTCCCATCGGGCCCCACGGGTCCGACCTCGGTCATGTGGTTTGGGTCCGCCTTCGCATACCGCATCTTCACCATGGCCTAGGCCTCCCTGGCGCCTTGATGGCAGGCCGATATCTTCCATAGCCAGAAGCACCGCCGTGGCTCCCTAAAGCTTCTCCGCGAGCTCTCCAAGACCTTCGGGTAGAGACATGGATGGCCACAAGGCCTGGGCGACTCCGCTCATCACCTGCCGAACTCGTTCGTGCAGTTGCAGCAGCTCGGGAAGTAGGTCACCTGTTGAACCGGGCATTTCCTCCGCAGGACGACCCGTGAGCATACCTACAGACATATTTCTGTTAATCGACTTCCTCACCGAACTCTTCTTTTCAGCAGTTCGGTCAAGCACTTACTGTAAATGCCGCGACGAAGCCGCCGATTCTCCTTCACGGAGTCAGACAGCTGGGCCCGAACATCTTTTAGTTCCTCGCCCAGCTGGGTGTTGGCATCTTGGAGGTTATTTTTCTCTTGCCGCACCCTTGTAAGCACCTTCTCGCCGGCCTTTAGCTGGCGTAGTAGCTGTTACTTGTCCGGATCTAGTCTGGCGCCACCTACAATATTATTGTCAGACTTATACATACGCCGCACTTCACAAACTACTCATCTTTCGAAGTATATATTACCGGAGGGGGTCTCTGTGGCTCCCCCTGGGGCGGCTAGTGCGGCCTCAAGTTGGGCGTGGCACTCTTGAAGCTCCTGGGACAGGTGGGTATTCTTTTCCGTAAGGTCCTGCATAATAAATGATCCCTAAATCAGTTATTCTAACTACTTTATGTCTCGGGGGCTACTGGCATATACAACTATCAAAATTCCTCACCCGTATGTCTTTCACATACTGCTCCATGGCTCTGGTTAGACCATCTTGAGCGGCACGGAGACACGCATCTCCCGAATTAAAGGCGTTCAATGCCTCTTGGGAGAAACATGCGTCATGAAGGATTGTCCGGCGGCGCCTGTGATTCATGGCACTCTCCACCTTAGATCTGGTGGCGGACAACCTGTCGGCATCCTCCGTTGGAGGAGCATCCGATGTGCGCCTTGTGTTCAACTCCCCCTCTGGACCTGGCGTTGGAGCCTGGCTGGCGGAGGCTCGATTGGCAACCTCTCCGGACACAGTCCGGCGAGCGCTCTTTCTCCTAAAAGAATCACGAGCGTTAGTATGCCTTCCAAGAATCTTTCCTTGAAACACGGTGGCGCGCCATACCATTGCGGTGACGTCTCGATCCGTACAACACTTCTTTTCCGCCTGTCGGACCGAGCTACCCCTTGTTGACCAGCCGCCGCGGGCTCGGCTTCCCGCCGCGAAGGCACCTCCTGTGGAACACCATTGGTATGCGGTGATTAGAAATAAGCACGGATGGACCATGGTATCGGGACTTCGGTCACAGTTACCTGGGAAGCTGGAAAAATTCCGGGGTAGTCAGCCGTAATGGCGACCAAAGCATTGTCGATGCTAAGTTGGTGGAACACCCCGTCGATCAATTCCACCTTTATGTTCGGATCCTCCTCGGAGGCCGGATCGAGGGACCGTTCCGGATCCTCGGGTTGTGGAGGCAGGCTGTGTACATCCTCTACAGCCCGGCGCAGTTCCTGCGTCGAAATCACAAAATGAGATACTTAACCATGGGAATGTGGATCGGATAGGCAAAAAGAAATGTCTGCTTACCCAGCTTCGAGGATTATTCATAGAAAACCCGTTCAGTGGACTGACGCAGAGAAAATCCTCCTTTTCCCCTTTGTACAGGGCGGACAAGATCTTCACCAGATCAGCGACCGATCTCGGCCCCTTACGGCCATGACGGGTGGCATCATCCTCCCCGTTGAAATCCCACATGGGGTGGCCCCTATACTGGAGCGGCTGCACCCCCCGCATAATGCATGTGGCCATGACCCCAATCATGGTCAATCCAGAATGAGCCAATAATCTTATTCGGCCCATCAGGTACTGGACGTCCTTATCATTCTCCCGTTGAGGGCTCCGCGGACGCCAACTTAGGCGTTTCTTTAGAGGAGCATTACTGAACTCCGGGAGGCCGATCCGAACTGGATCCGGTAGCGGGGCGTCTTCTATATAAAACCATTCTGAAGGCCAGTCTTCGGACGCCTTCTTCGGGGTTTCGGATAGATATCCGGTCCCGGCGATGCGCCATAGCTCGGCTCCGCCCACTTGATATATCGACCCCTCATGAGAACGGGGTACGAGGCAGAATAATCTCTTCCACAGCGCAAAAAGAGCCTCGACGCCCAGGAACAGCTCGCAAAGGGCCACGAAGCCCGCGATGTGCTAAATGGAGGCATGCGTTAGGTGGTGCAGTTGGAGGCTGTAGAACTCCAGAAGCCCCCGGAGAAACGGATGTATCGGAAATCCAAGTCCTCTTATTAGATAAGAGACGAAGCACACCCGCTCTCCTTTGGAGGGATTGGGGACTCTCTCCGCCTGCTTTCCGCCCTTATAGGTGGCGAGTCCGGCTCGAACCAGAACCATAAAGGCTGGGAAGAAATCCCTCGGCTTGGACCGTCACTAACTCACTATGCGTGACTGAGCATCTCCCCCAATCTCCTGGCTGAGGGCTGGGAGCGCGAGAGGAGGAGCCGCGTCGACTGTCCATGATGGAATGGATTTTTTGTCAGAGGCGCGCCGATGAAAACTTGCGAAGGGGGGATGGTGTGATTCGGATCTAGATCCTTGTCTCTTTTTATAGGCAGCTCATTTGCGCGGCTAGGGGGGGAAGTGTAAAAATACCTTGGCTTTTCGCATTCGTTCGCCGCGTGGAAGATGGCCATTATTGGGCGTGGAAGCCAAGGAGCGCAGCATTTATCAGAAGCCGGACACTATTCGACAAATATATGGAATCTGGAGAAGAACCCGCCTCGCAATGCCGAAGACAATCTACGCGCCAGACTCGTCGTCATTGAAGCCTGGTTCATGGGCTACTGAGGGAGTCCTGGATTGGGGGGTGTCCGGATAGCCGAACTATCACCGTTGGCCGGACTCCAAGACTATGAAGACACAAGATTGAAGACTTCGTCCCGTGTCCGGATGGGACTTTCCTTGGCGTGGAAGGCAAGCTTGGCGATACGGATATGTAGATCTCCTACCATCATAACCAACTCTGTGTAACCCTAGCCCTCTCCGGTGTCTATATAAACCGAAGGGTTTTAGTCCGTAGGACGAACAACAATCATACCATAGGCTAGCTTCTAGGGTTTAGCCTCTCTGATCTCGTGGTAGATCCACTCTTGTACTACCCATATCATGAATATTAATCAAGCAGGAGTAGGGTTTTACCTCCATCGAGAGGGCCCGAACCTGGGTAAAAACATCGTGTCCCTTGTCTCCTGTTACCATCCGCCTAGACGAACAGTTCGGGACCCCCTACCCGAGATCCGCCGGTTTTGACACCGACAGTCACCAATCCAGAGATCCAACTAGAAATGTGCTGAGCGCCCGTCTTTGACCGAAAATTTCGCCCCATGGCGAATATTGGCTTAAGGTCCTGAATAGAGTTCCAGAAGGGGGACCCCCTGCCGTGGCCGCAAAGAAGTTGCCCGACGGGAAGTACTTGGCCCTGAGTAGGTCGGCCCAAAGCCCTGTTTCCCTTTGGGACAGCTTCCAGATCCATTTGCACATAAGCGCCACATTCATCAGCCTAGAATTCATCACCCCAAGTGACGGAGTCCTGGATTAGGGGGTGTCTGGATAGCCGAACTATCACAGTTGGCCGGACTCCAAGACTATGAAGATACAAGATTGAAGACTTCGTCTCGTGTCTGGATGGGACTTTCCTTGGCGTGGAAGGCAAGTTTGCCGATACGGATATATAGATCTCCTACCATTGTAACCGACTCTGTGTAACCCTAGCCCTCTCCGGTGTCTATATAAACCGGAGGGTTTTAGTCTGTAGGACGAACAACAATCATACCATAGGCTAGCTTCTAGGATTTAGCCTCTCTGATCTCGTGGTAGATCCACTCTTGTACTACCCATATCATCAATATTAATCAAGCATGAGTAGGGTTTTACCTCCATCGAGAGGGCCCGGACCTGGGTAAAAACATCGTGTCCCTTGTCTCATGTTACCATCCGCCTAGACGCACAGTTCAGGACCCCCTACCCAAGATCCGCCGGTTTTGACACCGACATTGGTGCTTTCATTGAGAGTTCCTCTGTGCCGTCACCTCTAGGCCCGATGGCTCCTTCGATCATCAACAACGACGCGGTCTAGGGTGAGACTTTTCTCCCCGGACAGATCTTCGTATTCGGCGGCTTTGCACTGCGGGCCAATTCCTTTGGCCATCTGGAGCAGATCGAAAGCTACGCCCCTGGCCATCAGGTCAGATTTTGAAGTTTGAACTATACGGCTGACATCCACGGAGACTTGATCTTCGACGGATTCGAGCCACAGCCGAGTGCATCGCACTATCACGATGGGCATGATCTAGCTCTGCTGCCGGACAGTGCCGTGGAGGCCGCACAAGAGTCCGCTCCGACCCTCAGCTCGGAGCCGACTGCACCGATCGAGGATTGGTGGCTGGACACCGCCTCAGGGGCCGCCACCTCTACGGCGATAGAGCCGAATACCGATCCTGTCCCTTGTGAAGCTCGTGACTCCAAGGTGTCGAACTCCTCTCCGGACCCTGAACCTTCCGCGCCCCTGCCAATCAAATCCGATTGGGCACCGATCATGGAGTTCACCACCGCAGACATCTTTCAGCACTCGCCTTTTGGAGACATCCTAAATTTGCTAAAGTGTCTCTCTTTATCAGGAGAGCCCTGGCCGGATTATGGTCAGGGCGGTTGGGATGCAAACGACGAAGAAACTCAAAGCCCACCCACCACCCACTTCATAGCCACTGTCGATGACTTAACCAACATGCTAGACTTCGACTCTGAAGACATCGATGGTATGGACGACGATGCCGAAAATGACCAAGAACCAACGCCTACAGGGCACTGGAAGGCCACCTCATCATACGACATATACATGGTGGACATCCCAAAGGATGGGATGGCGATGGATCAACAGAGGATGACCCCTCCAAGAAACAACCCAAGCGCCAGCGTCAGCGGCGCCGCTCTAAATCCCGCCACAGCAAAAATGGAGATTCCGGCACCGGAGACAATAACACCCTGGACAGTGCCGAAGACAACCCCCTCCAGCAAGATTCAGCATAGGAGGATGGAGAAACTAGCCCTCAGGAGAGAGCGGCAGACAGAGAGGTAGAGGACGATAACTACATGCCTCCCTCCGAAGACGAGGCAAGCCTCGACGACGACGAATTTGTCATGCCTGAGGATCTCGTCGATCAAGAGCGTTTCAAACGCAGGCTTATGGCCACGGTAAGCAGCCTCAAGAAAAAGCAGCAACAGCTTAGAGCTGACCAAGACTTGCTAGCCGACAGATGGACTGGAGTCCTTGCGGCGGAAGAGCATGAACTCGAACGCCCCTCCAAAAGCTACCCAAAACGCAAGCTGCTACCCCGATTAGAGGAGGAAGCACATAAACCTACATCACCAGCGCACAATACGGCCGACCGGCCACCTCGTGGCCGTGACAGAGAGGCCTCTAGGCCCCGGCGTCGCTCAAAAAGTACAAAGCCACAGGGGAATGCACCGGACTTACGAGACATATTGGAGGATAAGGCAAGACAAACAAGATCGATCTACGGATCGCGTGGGCGCCCCACGATACGTGACGACAACCGTCGCGCCGGATACAGCAATGTCGGCCGGGCCGAACACAGTAGACAAAGCTCGTTTGAGCTGCGTCGTGATATAGCCCAATACAGAGGCGCCGCACACCCACTATGCTTCACAAACGAAGTAATGGATCATCAAATCCCTGAGGGTTTCAAACCCGTAAACATTGAATCATACGATGGCACAACAGATCCTGCGGTTTGGATCGAGGACTATCTCCTTCACGTCCACATGGCCCGCGGTGATGATCTACACGCCATCAAATACCTCCCACTCAGGCTCAAAGGACCGGCTCGGCATTGGCTCAACAGCTTGCCAGCAGAATCAATTGGGTGTTGGGAAGACCTAGAAGCCGCATTCCTTGATAACTTCCAGGGCACATATGTGCGACCACCAGACGCCGATGACCTAAGCCACATAATTCAGCAGCCAGACGAATCGGCCAGACAATTCTGGACACGGTTCTTAACCAAGAAAAATCAAATCATTGATTGTCCGGATGCAGAGGCCCTTGCAGCCTTCAAACATAACATCCGCGACGAGTGGCTTGCCCGGCACCTAGGACAGGAAAAGCCGAAATCCATGGCAGCCCTCACATCACTCATGACCCGCTTCTGTGCGGGAGAGGACAGCTGGCTAGCTCGCAGTAACAATCTGACCAAAAACTCCGGTAGTTTGGATACCAAGGACAACAATGGCAGGTCGCATCGCAACAAGCACAAGCGCCGCATTAACGGCGATAATGCTGAAGATACCCGGCCGCATTAAGGGGCTGCATAGCGATGACGAGGAGGAGACCCGGCCGCCGAACAATAGAGGACAGAAGGGTTTCCCCCCACAAGTGCGGATGGTGAACATGATATACGCAACCCACATACCCAAAAGGGAGCGGAAGCGTGCACTCAGGGACGTATACGCGATGGAGCCAGTTGCCCCAAAGTTCAATCCGTGGTCCTCCTACCCGATCACTTTTGATCGAAGGGACCACCCCACTAGCATCCGCCATGGCAGATTCGCCGCATTGGTTTAAGACCCAATCATCGACGGATTTCACCTCACTAGAGTCCTGATGGACGGCGGCAGCAGCCTGAACCTGCTTTATCAGGATACAGTGCGCAAGATGGGCATAGACCCCTCAAGGATTAAACCCACAAAGACGACCTTCAAAGGCGTCATACCAGGTGTAGAGGCCAACTGCACAGGCTCAGTTACACTTGAAGTGGTCTTCGGATCCCCGGACAACTTCCGAAGCGAGGAGTTAATCTTCGACATAGTCCCATTCCGCAGCGGCTATCATGCACTGCTCGGATGAACCGCATTTGCAAAGTTCAATGCGGTGCCGCACTACGCATACCTCAAGCTCAAAATGCCAGGCCCTCGAGGAGTCATTACAGTCAACGGAAACACCGAACGCTCTCTCCGAACGGAGGAGCATACAGCGGCTCTTGCGGCGGAAGTACAAAGCAACCTCTTAAGGCAATTCTCGAGTCCGGCTGTCAAGCGCCCGGACACCATCAAGCGCGCCTGAAGTAACTTACAACAAGACCACCTGGCACGTTCCGAGCACACGTAGCAATGCGGCCCCAACCCCAGCCCTCGCGAAATCACGAAACCAGTACCACGCGTGCATAACCACGCCCTGGAGATACCATGGGCACGGAGGGAGGGGTACGACCATGGAATGCCCAGAGTGCGGCTCAACCACACCAGGGGCTCCCAATTGTGTCATTTTTTCTTTCTTCTTATTTTCAGGACTCCGTTTCCAGCAGCCCTGTCCGACAGTAGACTTGCCGAACTCACGATGCAACAGCCAGGGAATCAGAAAAGCTACGGCGAATATCCAGGTGGTCTCCATTACAAGCATTATACCTGTTTTGCATACCATTCCGCAGCCTACCCCTGGAGGGGGACATGTTAAATAGTCCCATCCCTCGCTTATTGCACTATTTGTATCGTCCTGCTTTCATGGCAGTATTTTTTGAATAAACAATGCATCACTTTTTGCCTATCATTGCATTCCTTTTTCTATCTATATATGTTCACTTATGACATGTTGCACCCGTACACTTTGGTACGGCTAAATACTCCAGGGGCTTAAGTTCCCCAAAATATGGTGTGATAAGTCCGAACAGTTTCACAAGTGCGGCACCCCGAACTTATAGCATTATATTCATCGGCTCTGAATCATGTCTTGGGTCAATAGTTGGGTTTGCCCGGCTCCCATGTTTTGGTACCTTACGTTCCGCTTATCGGCTAAGGTAGCGCTGGGAGAACCACTGCGATTGTGCCCCAGTTGAGCTGGGTTGAGCACCTCAGTGGAGAAAGCTAAAACTGACTGTCATGATGGGCGAGAGCCGGTCGCTGTTCGAGAGGTTTTTTCGAGTCCCTAAAGACTTATGCCGCTTAGAGCGAGGAGCCGGCTTTGTCCGGCCCAGGCATGGATAGCGCCCCGTATTCGGTCTTCCGAACACTAGGGGCTTCACCGAAATTTAAAATTATAGAATTCTATGGCTAAGTGGGAGTGTTCAAGCATTATAAGTCCGGTTGCCTCGTTCGTTGTGTTGAGAGCCTCCCTCGAAGGACCCAATAATGGGAAAAAGAGCGCTCAAGTTTATCCTGAACACCCCAGCACTCGTGGCATGGGGGCTGAAGCCAACGACTTGCCATCTCTCAAATTTGATAAACGGCCGCACAGAAGGTAATATTTTAAATTAACAAGCGTTGCTTAGCGCATATGAACAAAGTTTTCAGCGCACGGGATAACAACATGCGAGTCTACTCAAAAATTACATCCTTGGAGCATTCAGCCGCTATAATGCGGGCACCCTTCAGGACGCCCTTATAATACATCTCGGGCGTGCGATAGTCCTTGCTCGGCGGTGGCGGGTCCGTCACAAGCTTCTTAGCGTCCATCTTGCCCCACTGCACTTTAGCACGGGCAAGGGCCCGACGTGCACCCTCAATGCAGGCGGAGTGCTTGATGACTTCAATCCATGGACAGGCGTCCACCAGCCGCCGCACCAGACCGAAGTAGCTCCCAGGCATGGCTTCCTTAGGCCATAGCCAAACTATGAGGCCCTTCATGGCCTGTTCGGCCACCTTGTGGAGCTCGACCAGCAACTTCAGCTGGTCGCTAAGGGGCACCAGATGTCCGGCCTCAACATAGTGAGACCAGAATACCTTCTCCGTCGAGCTTCCTTCCTCGGCCCGGTAGAATGCGGCAGCATCGGACACACTGCGGGGCAGATATGTGAATGCTCCTGGAGAGCTCCGGATTCGAGTAAGTAACAAGTAATTCACTTTCACGTGCTTGCTTTGCATGAAGAAGGCCTTACCCGCCGCTATCTTCTTTATTGCCTCAATTTCCTGGAGGGCTTTTTGGGCTTCGGCCTTGGCGGCTCTGGCACTCTCAAGAGCCGAGGCGAGCTCGGACTCTCGAGTCTTCGAGTCACGCTCCAAACTCACGTGTTTTTCAATGAGAGCCTGGAGATCTTGCCGCACCTCCGCCACCCGTGCCTCCTGCCTCTCTCGCTCGGTGTGCTCCAAGGCCGCACTGCTTTCGGCCTTGGACACCGTCTCCTTCAGGGTTGCCACCTCGTTCGTGGCCCCTGCAATACACACGTTATTCCTGTCATTTTTTGCAACCAAATCCTTTTATATAAGGTACTACTTTACTAAGGTATTACTTACCTTCCTTGTCCTCGAGCTGCTTCTTGGCAAGGCCAAGCTCGTTCTCGGACCGCTCGAGGCTCTGCTTCAATGCATTGACCTCCGCAGTCAGTGCGGCAGAGGTCAGCAGCGCAGCCTGCATTCCCATATTGACATATTTCTGTTAGACTCCTGGGTATATCTTTTTAGATCCTCAGCTTGGCTTTTCTTTCCGAACACCAAACTGAGCATCAGGGGCTACTGTCTATGCGGTACTATTTTTACATATCTTAAATTACTTACCTCAAAGCCTGTTAGAAGGCTGGTACAGGCTTCAGTCAGCCCGCTCTTGGCGGACTGAACTTTCTGGATCACCACACTCATAACAGTGCGGTGCTCCTCGTTGATGGAGGCGCCGTTAAGCGCCTCCAGCAAATTATCCGGCGCCTCCGGTTGGACGGAGGCCACCGGTGTCGCAGTCTCGCCCTTCTCACGAAGGGGCCGCCCACCGGACTTTGGAACCACTGCAGGTTCCGGTACAAAGTCCAGCACAGGGCCGGACTTGGAACCCTCGGGGGTTCCGCCCTCTTTTCGCCTAGAGTCCGGAAGGTTGCCTTGCGGCGCCTCCAGGACCACCTCCTCCTGGCCGGGCCCCTTCTAGGACCTCGTCTCGGCATCATCTGCGTCACGAGGGGAGGAGGCGGTCGGAAGTGAAGTGCTATTCACATCCGACGAACCTAGGGACCCGCTCGATGAAACGGGGAGATCGTCCTTGGGCGGGCTACAGGGTTGTATTCAGCGTTAGAAGACATCATGCGACAAGTAAAAAAATCATGAGTTCTTCTGGAATCCGGACACTTATGATCTCGCCAGGGGCTTGGCCCTCGAGGGCCACTCCTCTTCGCCGTCGTCGGCGTTGGTAGAACAGTCTGGAGGAAGGGTCCTTCCCTTCTTGGACCCTCCGGCCTCCCCAGTTGGGGAGGCCTTCCTTTTCTTCTCTCCCCCCGCTGGGGGAGAAGCCTCTTTTTTTCTCCTCCTCGTCTTCGTGGGAGGAGTCTGCCTCGGAGTCATCGGACGATGAGTCCGATAACACCTGGCGCCGGGAACTCCTCCGAGTTCCCGCGGCCTTCTTCTTGGCCTTCTTCTCCGGCACCACATAAGGCGCCGGAACCAGCAGCCCCTTCAATCGGGCGCCCGCTGGGTCTTCTGGTAAGGGAGCCGGACAGTTAATCTGCCCGGACTTCTTCAGCCAGTCCTGTCAAAGGTAAGGGGGTTTAGATCCCGCATAGTATCAAACTATGAAAAAGTGTCCTGTAAAGGGTAAAATAGCTTACCTCGTCGGCTTTACGCCGCGAGCTGAATCCGTGATCTTCAGTAGAGGATGCGGGATAGCCGAACTATCACCATTGGCCGGACTCCAAGACTATGAAGATACAAGATTCAAGACTTCGTCCCATGTCTGGATGGGACTTTCCTTGGCGTGGAAGGCAAGCTTGGCGATACGGATATATAGATCTCCTACCATTGTAACTGACTCTGTGTAACCCTAGCCCTCTCCGGTGTCTATATAAACCGGAGGGTTTTAGTCCGTAGGACGAACAACAATCATACCATAGGCTAGCTTCTAGGGTTTAGCCTCTCTGATCTCGTGGTAGATCCACTCTTGTACTACCCATACCATGAATATTAATCAAGCAGGAGTAGGGTTTTACCTCCATCGAGAGGGCCCGAACCTGGGTAAAAACATCGTGTCCCTTGTCTCCTGTTACCATCCGCCTAGACGCACAGTTCGGGACCCCCTACCCGAGATCCGCTGGTTTTGACACCGACACCAAGCCCCTCCCCCGAGACTTGGGACGGCACACGGCCATCCATTTTACCAGGTGGTACTTCCGTTTGGGGTCGGCTCCTTCCCAAAAGAACCGGGACCAAGGCATGTCGAGCTTGGAGTGCACACCGTCGGCGAACAGAAACATGCCCATAGTGAACATGGGTAAAGAGGAAAGACTAGAGTTGGTTAGGATTAGTCGCACTCCCGATGACATGAATCTACCCCTCCACGGCCCAACCCGGCCAGCTACTGCAAAGGGGGGCCCATTCCTGAATGGTAGGAGTTCGATCCCCTATTGGTAGCCCGAGGTATTGAAATGGGAGAGAGCCCAATTTGCAGTTGAGCAGATCTGCCACTTCCTGCCCTCGGCAGCCCCCATCCCCATGGAAATCACTTCACATTTTTGGAAGTTGATTTTAAGGCCAGACATAAGCTCGAAGCTCAACAGGATAGCCTTGACCGTAGCTATGCTATGCCTGTCTGACTCAAACAATAGCAACGTATCATCTGCATACTGTAGGTGAGAGATCCCTCCCGGAACCAAGTGGTTGGCCACCCCCCTTAGATGGCCAGCCGCCCGAGCTCTATCCAACATTGCAGCGAGGGCATCAGCTACAAAGTTGAACAACAACGGGTAAGCTGGGTCGCCCTGCTGTAGTCCTCGCTTGTTGTGAAAGTAGTGACCTACTTCATCATTGACCGCAATTGCCGTTTGGCTCCCCGAGACCAATTGCATCATGCGGTGGACCCATACGGACGAGAATCCTCTTCCCAAGAGGACCTGTATAAGGAAGTCCTAGTTAACACGGTCATACGCTTTTTCAAAGTCAAGTTTTAGAAGAATCGCTGGTTGCCATGTTCGTTTGAGCATGTGAACGATCTTGAGAAGGGTGAGGGGTCCCTCCAGAATATTGCGGCCTCGAATGAACGCGGATTGAACTCTACTAATAATGCGATGAGCGACAAGAGTCAACCGCGTGGAACAGTCTTTAGAGCAGATTTTAAAAGGCACATTGATCAGCGCAATGGGTCTAAATTGCCTAATGTTTTCCTCGCCCTGCTCTTTCGGGATAAGGGAGAAAATCCCAAAGTTCAGGCAGGAGATATCCACTTCTCCACGCATAAAGCCGTTACACACCCCGAAAATCGGACCCTGGAGGAGTGACCAGAATCATTTAAACATGGCCACACAGGCCAGCCATCTGGGCCTGGGGCCATGTCCGACTTCATGCCGTCAACTGTCGCGTCAATTTCCTGAGGAGTGAAAGTGAAGCTCAACTCCTCATTCTCGGCGTCTGACACCCTACACGACGGATCCTACAGATCCCTGCGTAGGCGTGCCGAGGGGGGCTCGCAGGTGCCCATCAGTTGGATGTAGAACTGATAGACGTGACACATGATGTCTTCTTGACGCAACAGGAGCCCCTGCTCAGATTGCAGTCTAAGGATGGCACACTTACGTCGGTGACCATTCGCGTAGGCGTGTAAATATTCCGTGTTTGCGTCGCCTTTCAGGGTCCACTTGAGCCCCCCTCTCCTACGCCAATACTCTTCCTCACTCCGAAGAAGAGCCTCGACCTGCCCCTCCAGGTCATAGCGTGCGCCCACTCTTGCTCAGAGAACGGACGAGCATCAGCCTGAGCATCCAGAGCCATGAGCTCCTAGACTAAACGAGACCACCGCAACTTATCGTCTCGCCCTTGGTTGGCCCCCAGTCTTTAAGAGACGCACGGAGGCCCGCCCCCATTATGACCCAGAACTCCACGGGCCCCCGCTGGGGGCCGATCCTATGGAGACAAGCGTCCCACTTCTGCCTAAACACCTGGTCGAAATCCAGGACTTTGAACCAGGCCGTTTCAAAGAACAAGTGGGGACTGCGCCTTAGCATGTCTCCCCTATGGACATGACCAGAGGAACGTGGTCTGACCCAATTCGGGTCTCAGCCACCAGCGAGCACATGGGGAACACCACCTCCCACTCGGCCATAATGAAGACCCGGTCAAGCACGGATCGCACTGGTGAGAGCTGTTTGTTTTTCCATGTGAAACACGCCCCGGTTCTGGCCACTTCCCGAAGTGCCATGGCTGCAATTGCTTTATTAAACATAGAAACCCTATTCCAGTTTATATTCACGTTGTTCTTGTCCGCTCCCGAGCGGATCAAGTTAAAATCTCCCCCCATCACGAGAGGAAGATTGAGGGTGACTGTGTGTCCCACTATTGCCTGAAGCTCGTCCAGGAACTCGTGAGAGCGCGAGTGGTCGGCTGGGCCATAGACCACAATCACCACCCACTCACAAAGCATCGCCCTGTGCCGGACGTAAGCAGAAACGAAATTGCTCTACACACGACAAACAATGGACGATGTGTGCACGACTAGTGAATCCAGCGGCTGTAGTTCGGTGTTGGACAAGATTCTACAGTTTCATATAACCATCATCCACAAATCATCCAAATATTTGTCGTCCACATAGCACCGCTCAGGCAAAAATAAAGAAAGTGTCTGTCTCCCAAGACAGCACCTCGAAGCATCCTAAATTAGGGCCTAATAGCATGCCGCCCGAGTGGCCACGGGTCGGGGCCTGGTGCCACACGAAGCGTTCCAGGGGATCAATCGCGAGCAATTTGTGATGGCGAAATTCTACCTTAATGGTTTCCTCAACTCCTACTGCGTCAATGCCCTCATTGCGCATGTAATTCTTGAGCTGGGTTCGCCTCCCAACATGGCTGAAGCTGCGGATATTCCAAAAAAGGAGCCGCATTTAGATTATACGATTGCGGAGACGGATCCCTCGCGAGGTCATGCTACCTCTTGAGCTTGCGTTGGCTTTCCCTTGAAGAGGAAAGGGTGATGCAGCAAAGTAGCGTAGGTATTTCCCTCGGTTTTGAGAACTAAGGTATCAATCCAGTAGGAGACGATGCACAAGTCACCGAATACCTGCACAAACAATAAAGAACTTGCAACCAACGCGATAAAGGGTTGTCAATTCCTTCACAGTCATTCACAAAAGTGAGATCTGATAGAGATAATAAAGTAAATATTTTTGGTATTTTTCTTGTATGGATTGGAAAGTAAAGATTGCAAAATAGTAAATGAGATTCAACAATATGGAAAAAAGATGCAATATAATGGAAAAGAGACCCGGGGGCCATAGGTTTCACTAGTGGCTTCTCTCGAGATAGCAAATATTACGGTGGGTGAACAAATTACTATCGAGCAATTGATAGAAAAGTGCATAGTTATGATGATATCTAAGGCAATGATCATGAACATAGGCATCACATCTGTGTCAAGTAGACTGACTCCGGCCTGCATCTACTACTATTACTCCACACATCGACCGCTATCCAGCATGCATCTAGAGTATTAAGTTCATAGGAACGGAGTAACGCATTAAGCAAGATGACATGATGTAGAGGGATAAACTCAAGCAATATGATATAAAACCCATCTTTTTATCCTTGATGGCAACAATACAATACGTACCTTGCTGCCCCTACTGTCACTAGGAAAGGACACCGCAAGATTGAACCCAAAGCTAAGCACTTCTCTCATGGCAAGAAAGATCAATCTAGTAGGCCAAACTAAACCGATAATTTGAAGAGACTTGCAAAGATATCAAATCAGGCATATAAGAATTCAGAGAAGAACCAAATAGCATTCATAGACAATCTTGTTCATAAATCCACAATTCATCGGATCTTGGCAAACACACTGCATGTTGGGGATATAACTATTAGGTATGACCCACCCAGGAGGGGCCGGGTTATACCTATGACGATTCAAGATATGAAGCGCAAGACGACACTTGAAGATGGCGGTTTAGTTAAGGGCCCAAAGCCCAAAGGCGACTCAAGGCCCGTAGAGATAAACCGTCATATGTATGTACCTTGTATTGTAAGGCAGGAATAGACAGAGACCGAGCCGGACACTGTTTATGAGCCGGCCGGGACTCTGAGAGCCGCTGGGCGTCGACCTCTGTATATAAAGGGACGACCCGGCGGCGGTTCAGGACAAGTAACATCAGATTGAGCACTAGGTCAAGCGGATTCGCTCCCTGGTAATCAAGACATAAGCAATCCCACCTCAAACTGGATTAAGCCATTACCTTCACCGCAAGGGGCCAAACAAGTATAAACTCCCGTGTCCTTTGTCCCTTTTTAAGACCTTTAAGCTTCCTAGTTGTGATGGCTCCATGACTAAGTCCTTTCACTAGGACATCTTCCGTGACAATTCCACGACAGTTGGCGCCCACCATGGGGCCAGCGCATGGTGGATTTTAGTTCTTGAAGGGTAGCTTCGAAGGGCTTAGGGGATACACTGTGGGCCGGATGACTAAGAGTCGTCGCGACAAGCTCTACATCAATGACACAGGCTGGGGCCCCTACACCGGCTCAATTGAGTACGGGTACCGGGTCCCCTTCGGCGGAATCCACATATTCATCGGCAAGATCAGCGAGCCGGGCCCTGAGCCGGACATCTGCACTGACATTGTCGAGACGGCTCAGCGTGCGAGACCCGCCCGGGCTCAGCCTGCCATGAAGCGTGCCTTCATGGGATGCATCCATGGAGGGGAACTCTCTGAAGGATCTGTATCTGGCGGTGAGACGGCCATCTACTCTGATGGTGAGTCGTCCATGGGTGAGACGGATTCGTTGTATCAACTGCAAGACGGCAGGCTTTGGGGTTGTTCCGATGGCAGCAGTATTCCGAATCTCTTTGAGCCGCCGAGTAGAGCTGGCATGCACCCCGTTCAAAACTCTATGGTTGCAGCAGCGATAACCTCTAGTCCAGCGGCAGCCGGGGCAGGAGGCCCTGTGCGCCCACCGGCTCAGGTTCTGATGGATTTGATGAATAAGATGACAGCTCTATTAACCGCCATGGTCAACCCGGTGGATCAAGCTCAACATGACGCGGAAGTGGAACAGTTAAAGCAGGATATAGTGCAAGCTATGGAAGACCTAGCGGCGGAAGATGTCAGGATGACCGCAGAGCGGGCGGCTCTGGACGCTCAAGCTCAGCGCATTCAGCCGCAGGCTTTCCAGCTCATGATGGATCAGAACGCGTTGATGTCTACTACACAACCTTCTTCTTGTAGACGTTGTTGGGCCTGCAAGTGCACAGGTTTGTAGGACAGTAGCAAATTTCCCTCAAGTGGATGACATAAGGTTTATCAATCCATAGGAGGCATAGGATGAAGATGGTCACTCTCAAGCAACCCTGCAACCAAATAACAAAGAGTCTCTTGTGTCCCCAACACACCCAATACAATGGTAAATTGTATAGGTGCACTAGTTCGGCGAAGAGATGGTGATACAAGTGCAATATGGATGGTAGATATAGGTTTTTGTAATCTGAAAATATAAAAACAGCAAGGTAACTAATGATAAAAGTGAGCGTAAACGGTATTGCAATGGTAGGAAACAAGGCATAGTGTTCATACTTTCACTAGTGTAAGTTCTCTCAACAATAATAACATAGATAGATCATATAACAATCCCTCAGCATGCAACAAAGATTCACTCCAAAGCCACTAATAGCGGAGAACAAACAAAGAGATTATGGTAGGGTACGAAACCACCTCAAAGTTATTCTTTTGGATCAATCTATTCAAGAGTTCGTACTAGAATAACACCTTAAGACACAAATCAACCAAAACCCTAATGTCACCTAGATACTCCATTGTCACCTCAAGTATTCGTGGGCATGATTATATGATATGCATCACACAATCTCAGATTCATCCAACCAACACAAAGTACTTCAAAGAGTGCCCCAAAGTTTCTACCGGAGAGTCAAGACGAAAACGTGTGCCAACCCCTATGCATAGGTTCATGGGGGGAACCCGCAAGTTGGTCACCAAAACATACATCAAGTGGTGCGTGAAATCCCATTGTCACCACAGATAAACACAGCAAGACATACATCAAGTGTTCTCAAATCCTTAAAGACTCAATCCGATAAGATAACTTCAAAGGGAAAACTCATTCCATTACAAGAGAGTAGAGGGGGAGAAACATCATAAGACCTAACTATAATAGCAAAGCTCGCGATACATCAAGATCATGCCATAGAGAGAACACGAGAGAGAGAGAGAGAGAGAGAGAGAGAGAGAGAGAGATCAAACACATAGCTACTGGTACATACCCTCAGCCCCGAGGGTGAACTACTCCCTCCTCGTCATGGATAGCACCGGGATGATGAAGATAGCCACATGTGATGGATTCCCCCTCTGGCAGGGTGCCGGAACGGGCTCCTGAGAGGTTTTTGGTGGCTACAGAGGCTTTGCGGCGGCGGAACTCCCGATCTATCTTCATTTTCGATGTTTTTAGGGTACGTAGGCTTATATAGGCGAAAGAAGTCAGTCGGGGGAGCCTCGAGGGGCCCACGAGAGGGTAGGGCGCGCCCAGGGGGGTGGGCGCGCCCCCTGTCTCGTGGATCCCTCGATGCTCCCCTGGCTTGCACTCCAAGTGTCCTGGATCATAATCTTTCCAAAAATCACGCTGCCGAAGGTTTCATTCCTTTTGGACTCCGTTTGATATTCCTTTTCTTCGAAATACTGAAACAGGCAATAAAACAGCAATATGGGTTGGGCCTCCAGTTAATAGGTTAGTCCCATAAATGATGTAAATGTGTAAAATAAAGCCCATAAACATTCAAAAGGGGTAACATAATAGCATGGAACAATCAAAAATTATAGATACGTTGGAGACGTATCAAGCATCCCCAAGCTTAATTCCTGCTCGTCCTCTTAATTCCTGCTCGTCCTCGAGTAGGTAAATGATAAAAATAGAATTTTTGATGTGGAATGCTACCTAGCATAATTCTCAATGTAATTTTCTTTATTGGGGCATGAATGTTCAGATCCAAATGATTCAAAATAAAAGTTCATATTGACATAAGAAATAGTGATACTTCAAGCATACTAATCAAAGTAATCATGTCTTCTCAAAATAACATGGCCAAAAAAAGTTATCCCTACAAAATCATATAGTCTGGCTGTTGCTCTATCTTCATCACACAAAGTATTTAATCATGCACAACCCCGATGACAAGCCAAACAATTGTTTCATACCTTAATAATCTCAAACTTTTTCAACTTTCACGCAATACATGAGGGTGAGCCATGGACATAGCACTATATGTGGAGTAGAATGGTGGTTGTGGAGATGACAAAAAGGAGAAGATAGTCTCACATCAACTAGGTGTATCAACGGGCTATGGAGATGCCCATTAATAGATATCAATGTGAGTGAGTAGGGATTGCCATGCAATGGATGCACTAGAGCTATAAATATATGAAAGCTCAACAAAAATAAACTAAGTGGGTGTGCATCCAACTTGCTTGCTCACGAAGACCTAGGGCATTTTGAGGAAGCCCATCATTGGAATGTACAAGCACGTTCTATAATGAAAAATTCCCACTAGTATATGAAAGTGACAGCATAGGAGACTCTCTATCATGAAGATCATGGTGCTACTTTGAAGCACAAGTGTGGAAAAGGAGATAGTAGCATTGTCCCTTCTCTCTTTTTCCCTCATTTTATTTTTTTTCTTTTTCTTTTCTTTTTTTCTTTTTTTCTTTGGCCTTTTTTTTCTTTTTGGCCTTTCTCTTTTTTTTGTAAAGTCCGAAGTCTCATCCTGACTTGTGGGGGAATCATAGTCTCCATCATCCTTTCCTCACTGGGACAATGCTCTAATAATGAATATCATCACACTTTTATGGATTTACAACTCAAGAATTACAACTGAAAGCTAGAACAAGATATGACTCTATATGAATGCCTCCGGCGGTGTACCGGGATGTGGAATGAATCAAGAGCGACATGCATGAAAATTATGAAGGTGGCCTTGCCGCAAATACAATGTCAACTACATGATCATGCAAAGAGCAATATGACAAAAGTAATGTGTGTCATATGAACGGAATGGTGGAAAGTTGCATGGCAATATATCTCAGAATGGCTATGGAAATGCCATAATAGGTAGGTATGGTGGCTGTTTTGAGGAAGGTATATGGTGGGTGTATGGTACCGGTGAAAGTTGCGCGGCACAAGAGAAGCTAGCAATGGTGGAAGGGTGAGGGTGTGTGTAATCCATGGACTCAACATTAGTCAAAAGAACTCATATACTTATTGCAAAAATCTAGAAGTCATCAAAAACCAAGCACTACGCGCATGCTCCTAGGGGGATAGATTGGTAGGAAAAGACCATCGCTCGTCCCCGACCGCCACTCATAAGGAAGACAATCAATAAATAAAATTGTGCTCCAACTTCATCACAAAGCGGTTCACCATACGTGCATGCTACGGGAATCACAAACCTCAACATAAGCATTTTTCATAATCACCTCAACTAGCATGACTTTAATATCACTACCTCCATATCTCAAAACAATTATCAAGTATCAAATTGATCATAGCATCCAATTCACTTTCTATGATAGTTTTTATTATACCCAACTTGGATGCTCATCATTCTAGGACCAACTTTGTAACCATAGCAAATACCATGCTGTTCTAAAAGACTCTCAAAATAATATAAGTGAAGCATGAGAGACTAGCAATTTCTACAAAATATAACCACCGTCATGCTCTAAAAGATATAAGTGATGCACTAGAGCAAATGACAAACTACTCCGAAAGATATAAGTGAAGATCAATGAGTAGTCGAATAATTGTGCAACTATGTGAAGACTCTCTAACATTAAGGAATTTCAGATTCTTGGTATTGTATTCAAACAGCAAGCAAAGAAAAATAAAATGACATTGCAAGGATAGCACAACTCATGTGAAGAAGCAAAAAACTTAGGCTCAACCGATACTAACCGATAATTGTTGAAGAAGAAAGGTGAGATGCCTCACGGTGCATCCCCAAGCTTAGATGCTTGAGACTTCTTGAAATATTATATTGGGGTGCCTTGGGAATCCCCAAGCTTGAACTTTTGTGTCTCCTTAATTCCTCTCATATCATGGTTTCTCTTTTTATCAAAAGCTTCATCCACACCAAACTCAACAAGAACTCGTGAGATAGGTTAGTATAAACCAATGCAGAACCTTATCATTTTCTACTGTAACAAATCACTAAAATTATTATTCAACATTGCATAGTAAATGCCTCTGCATATTTAATACTCCTATCCTCAAATAGAATCATTAAACAGGCAAACATATGCAAACAATGCAAACATAACAGCAATCTGCCAAAACAGTATAGTCTGTAAAGAATGCAAGATCCATCATACTTCCCTAACTCCAAAAATTATGAGAAAAATACTAAGCTGTAGAAGATTTATCAGACCTAAATACGAAAAAAGTTTCAACATTATACCATTCTCTGACTTTTCTGGAGAATTTTTGCAACAGCGGTAAACTTTCTGTTTTCAAACAGCAACATGTATAGTAGCAAAATAAGCATGGTAAAGGCTATCCTTGACATTTTTATTGAAACTAAAGATGCAAAAAATTAATATAAATAACAGCAAGCAAAGACTAACAAAAGAAAATGACGCTCCAAGCAAAACACATATCGTGTGGTGAATAAAAATATAGCTCCAAGTAAAGTTACCGATGAACGAAGATGAAAGAGGGGATTCCATCCGGGGCATCCCCAAGCTTAGGCTCTTGGTTGTCCTTGAATATTACCTTGGGGTGCTTTGGGAATCCCCAAGATTAGGCTCTTTCCACTCATTATTCCATAGTCCATCAAATCTTTACCCAAAACTTGAAAACTTCACAACACAAAACTCAACAGAAAACTCGTAAGCTACGTTAGTATAAGAAAATAAAACCACCACTTAGGTACTGTAATGAACTCATTTTAAATTTATATTTGTGTAATATCTACTGTACTCCAACTTATCTATGGTTCATACCCTCCGATACTACTCATAGATTCATCAAAATAAGCAAACAACACATAGAAAATAGAATCTGTCAAAAACAAAACAGTCTGTAGTAATCGGTATCAAACTTATACTTTTGGAACTCCAAATATTATACAAAATTAGGAAGTCCTAAGAAATTTGTGTACCAATCGACAGAAAAAAGAATCAAATTGGAAGCACGTCTCTGTGAATTATCAAAACTAATTTACTGGGTGCAAAACTTTCTGATTCTCAGCAGGATCAACACAACTATCACCGTAAGCTATCCTAAAGATCTTACTTGGAACTTTATTGAAACAAAAGCTATAAAACATGATTACTACAGTAGCATAATCATGTGAACACATAAAAACAGTTAGGATAAATATTGGGTTGTCTCCCAACAAGCGCTTTTCTTTAATGCCTTTCTAGCTAGGCATGATGATGACAATGATGCTCACGTAAAAGATAATGGGAGCGTCATGAAGCATATGACTAGCACATTTAAGTCTAACCCACTTCCTATGCATAGGGATTTTGTGAGCAAACAACTTATGGTAACAATAATCAACTAGCATAGGAAGGTAAAACAAGCATAACTTCAAGACTTTAAGCACATAGAGAGGAAACTTGACATTATTGCAATTCCTACAAGCATATGTTCCTCCCTCATAATAATTTTTAGTAGCATCATGAATGAATTCAACAATATAATCAGCACCTAAAGCATTCTTTTCATGATCTAGTTGCATAGAAAATTTACTACTCTCCACATAAGCAAAATTCTTCTCATTCGGAATAGTGCGAGTATCATAAGAGACTTGAACACTAAAAATTGTTTCCAAACTAAAAGAGTAATGTTCAGAAAAAGGGTAATCATAATCATGACAAGTTTTATAAATATAATCATCACTACTTTTTATAGCATAAGTTTCATCACAATAATCATCATAAGTAGCAACTTCGTTCTCATCATAATCGATTGAAACCTCTCCCAAGATAGTGGAATCACTAAATAAAGTTGACACTCTTCCAAACCCACTCTCATCAATATAATAATCATAGGTAAGAGGCATGCTATCATCATAACCACTTTGCATATCAAAACTTGGGATGCTAAAAATATCATCTTCATTAAACGTAGCATCCCCAAGCTTGGGACAAACATTAATTTCAGCAAATATATTCTCAAATATTTCATCCTCATCAAACATAGCTTCCCCAAGCTTGGGCATTTTCATATCATAAGCATAATCACTCTCATCATTAATAGTATGGATAGCACCAATAGTATAGCAATTATCATCATCACAATAAGTGGTAGGAGCAACATCATTTGGGATAGATACCTTTCTACCTTTGTTGTTCCTTCTCTTCTTTTTCTTCTTCACATTATGTGTGGGTTCAACCTTCCTCTTTGAACTCCTTATTGACGAGATTGGTTGAATAGAAAGCTCCTCCTCGTTACCTGATTCATCATAAGAAATAATAGGAGGATATTGGGAAATCTCTTCCCTTTTATTAATGTTCTCTTCATCTTCTATTTGCTTTCTTTTCTTTAGGTAATTGGCAATATAAGGATTTTCAATGCAATTCACCGCACAATACAAATAAATCTTCTCTAGATCAATATCAAGGAATTTCTTATGGGCAAATTCTGGAAGGTCCTTAATTAAACGTTTCAATTCTTCATAACCCAAAATCAAACTAAGTTCATTGTAATGAGCAAGGGAGATCAAATCATCACAATTTTTGGACACGATTCAATCATGAAACAATTTGCATCGGAGATGTAAATGACCACGTTCATTGCAAAGTTCACAAGTACGACAAAGGAAATTTAAATTTTCAGCACTCACATTTAGCCTTTCTTGCAACCATTTAGTTTCTAAATGCTTATGCCTCTTGCAATATCTATCTTCCCTATTTGGTGTGTACTTGCAAACCCAATCTACTCCACAAAAATCAACATGCTTATAAGAGACATTTTCATCATAACTAGTGCAATCATCATTAGTACTATGGATATTCAAAGAGTTCATACTAACAACATTGCAATCATGTTCATCATTCAAAGATTTAGTACCAAGCATTTTAATGCATTCTTCTTCTAGCACTTGAGCACAATTTTCCTTTCCATCATACTCACGAAAGATATTAAAAAGATGAAGCGTATGAGACAAGCTCAACTCCATTTTTTTTAGTTTTCTTTTATAAACTAAACTAGTGATAAAACAAGAAACAAAAAGATTCAATTGCAAGATCTAAAGATATACCTTCAAGCACTCACCTCCCCGGCAACGGCGCTAGAAAAGAGCTTGATGTCTACTACACAACCTTCTTCTTGTAGACGTTGTTGGGCCTGCAAGTGCACAGGTTTGTAGGACAGTAGCAAATTTCCCTCAAGTGGATGACCAAAGGTTTATCAATCCGTGGGAGGCGTAGGATGAAGATGGTCTCCCTCAAGCAACCCTGCAACCAAATAACAAAGAGTCTCTTGTGTCCCCAACACACCCAATACAACGGTAAATTGTATAGGTGCACTAGTTCGCTGAAGAGATGGTGATACAAGTGCAATATGGATGGTAGATATATGTTTTTGTAATCTGAAAATATAAAAACAGCAAGGTAACTAATGATAAAAGTGAGCGTCAACGGTATTGCAATGGTAGGAAACAAGGCATAGGGTTCATACTTTCACTAGTGTAAGTTCTCTCAACAATAATAACATAGATAGATCATATAACAATCCCTCAGCATGCAACAAAGATTCACTCCAAAGCCACTAATAGCGGAGAACAAACAAAGAGATTATGGTAGGGTACGAAACCACCTCAAAGTTATTCTTTTGGATCAATCTATTCAAGAGTTCGTACTAGAATAACACCTTAAGACACAATTCAACCAAAACCCTAATGTCACCTAGATACTCCATTATCACCTCAAGTATCCGTGGGCATGATTATACGATATGCATCACACAATCTCAGATTCATCCAACCAACACAAAGTACTTCAAAGAGTGCCCCAAAGTTTCTACCGGAGAGTCAAGACGAAGACGTGTGCCAACCCCTATGCATAGGTTCATGGGCGGAACCCGCAAGTTGGTCACCAAAACATACATCAAGTGGCACGTGAAATCCCATTGTCACCACAGATAAACACAGCAAGACATACATCAAGTGTTCTCAAATCCTTAAAGACTCAATCCGATAAGATAACTTCAAATGGAAAACTCAATCCATTACAAGAGAGTAGAGGGGGAGAAACATCATAAGATCCAACTATAATAGCAAAGCTCACGATACATCAAGATCGTGCCATAGAGAGAACACGAGAGAGAGAGAGATCAAACACATAGCTACTGGTACATACCCTCAGCCCCGAGGGTGAACTACTCCCTCCTCATCATGGATAGCGTCGGGATGATGAAGATAGCCACCGGTGATGGATTCCCCCTCCGGCAGGGTGCCGGAACGGGCTCTCGAGAGGTTTTTGGTGGCTACAGAGGCTTGCGGCGGCGGAACTCCCGATCTATCTTTGTTTTCGATGTTTTTAGGGTACGTAGGCTTATATAGGCGAAAGAAGTCGGTCGGGGGAGCCTCGAGGGGCCCACGAGAGGGTAGGGCGCGCCCAGGGGGTGGGCGCGCCCCCTGTCTCGTGGCTCCCTTGATGCTCCCCTGGCTTGCACTCCAAGTCTCCTGGATCATAATATTTCCAAAAATCACGCTGCGGAAGGTTTCATTCCATTTGGACTCCGTTTGATATTCCTTTTCTTCGAAATACCGAAACAGGCAATAAAACAGCAATATGGGTTGGGCCTCTGGTTAATTGGTTAGTCCCAAAAATGATATAAATGTGTAAAATAAAGCCCATAAACATCCAAAAGGGGTAATATAATTGCATGGAACAATCAAAAATTATAGATACGTTGGAGACGTATCACACGTCAAATGAGGTCATGAGGAGAAGGTACCAAAAGACTCAATCCCGTATGCCTTCGGTTTATGATCCTCAAAACCTCTTCCGTACACCCGGTGCAGGGCCCAGTAACCCGCCGGAGGTAGATTGGGTTGCAACGCCCGGGGCTGGGACGCCGGTTCATCCACGTGTGACGGAACCCCCTCGTCTGAATACTGCTCCACCTCACTATCTACCAACACCACCGGGTCTTTATTCTAACCCTCTGGAGAACATGATCGTTGCGGCGGCATGATTGGCGGCTCTCCCGGTGGATGGAGACTCTCCGACGGCGGTTGAAACACGAAGGGTCAGAGAGCTTCTTCAGACGGCTTTGGCGCAGCAGGAAGCGTACTCATATAGCCGAGACAGGATTCATTCGACCCCTCGCCCAAGCCGGAGCATGAGCTATAGCGGGCACATGGATTCAGCGGCCGTTTCAAGCAATGCCCGGTGCCGTGACTAGCCATGCGGGCATGACCCGGTGCGTGATGGAGATCCTAACTTGGTTGATCAGGACAAGATACGTCAAGAGGCTGAGCGGGCGGCTCAGCAGGCGGCTCAGCGGGCGGCTTACTAGTCTTTTCCGGTTTATCCAACAACTCCTATTGAGGCAGGTGTGACCACTAGGACTGGAGGTGTCCCTTGTCTGGTGCCGGCTCTACGTAATGAGTGTTTGCCCAAGGATTTCAAGGGGCCTCGAAAGGTGACTAATTACATAGCCAACTTATAGCCTGGGGCATGGATTGAAAGCTATGAGATGGCCATGGAGCTACTGGAAGTCAGCGACACTGTAATGGTTAAGTACTCACCATGATGTTGGATGGAACGGCCCGCACTTGGTTGAAGGGGCTGCCACCTAATTCCATTGGTTCATGTGCAGAGTTAAAGGCCTGGTTTATTCAGAACTTCAAAGATACATGCAAGCAGCCCATGTCGATTGTGGACTTGACTAATTGCAAGCAAGAGGAGGGTGAGTTTACTACCCATTGGGTGCATCGGGTCAAAGCCATAATACATTCATCTGATAAGATGGATGCCGGCTCTGCAGTCTTAATGTTGGAGAAAAATTGCCGTTTTGAGCCTCTGAAACAGAAGATGGGGCGGCTCAAGCGCAATTGTAATGACATGGGTCAGTTGATGGCGGCTCTAGTCAAATATGCCGACTCTGATAGTACCAAGGATCCCGAGTCTGACTATGAGAAGGCAGGGAAGGGAAAGAAGAACGGCAATGCCAAGGGTCATCAGCATAACCCGATGAATCAAGGAGGCAATAATAAACATAAGGCTGATGGTAGCTCGGAGTTTGTGGCTAACACCAATGCACAGGGCAACAATCAACGACGTAAGGGGAGACCACCTCCTCGGTCCGGCGGGTCAGGTCCCACTCTTGAGCAGTTGCTAAATGAGCCCTGTCGAAGGCACGATACTCAATAGTAACCGGCCACTCACCTATGGAAGGACTGTGTACGATCATGAAGGCTTTCAAAAATTCTAACATGTTTGACGGCAATCATGGGCCGGGCGGCGGCTCAGGTGGCGGCGGTTTTTATGGCCCGGGCGGCGGTTCAAATTCCAACTTTCAAAGCTCTCAAGGTAATCAAGGTGGTTATAATCAGCAATCTGGCCAGGGAGTTCAGCAATCTAGATATCAGACTAATCCGAAGCAGCTGAATAGTGGGAAATATCATGTGTTTACCACCAGTTTGTGCAAACGAGACCAGAAACTTCATAAGAGGGTTGTGAACGCTGTTGAGCCGGTAGTTCCTTGTTATTTGAGATGGTCTGAGCAGCCTATTCTGTGGAGTAGGGAGGATCACCCTCCCCAGGTTGACAATCCGGGTCACTTGGCCTTGGTCGTGGCACCTCAGGTTGGTGGATATAAATTCACTAAGGTGCTCATGGATGGAGGCAGTAGCATCAACATCCTCTATTATGAGACTTTCCGTCGCATGGTGTTGACTGATAAAAATCTTAAGACAGCCAACACTGTTTTCCATGGAGTGGTGCCCAGTAAGTCGGCATACCCAGTGGGTAAGATTGAGCTGGAAGTGGCCTTTGGATATGAGCATGATTCTAGGGCTGAGAAGTTAACTTTTGAGGTGGTCAAAATCAAGAGCCCATATCACGCCTTGTTTGGTCGGACGGCTTATGCAATGTTCATGGCACGGCCGTGATATGTCTATCTGCAGCTCAAGATACCGGGTCATAAGGGAACCATCATAGTGCATGGGAGTCGGAAGATAGCCCTGGAATGTGAAGAAGGCAATGTTGCTTATGCTGAATCTGTTTGTGCAACAGAGGAGTTGAAGTTCTACAAGGACAATGTTGACCCGGCGGACATGACATCTTTGAAGAAACTGATAACCCACAAGTATAGGGGGTCGCAAAAGTCTTCGAGGGTAGAGTATTCAACCCAAATTTATTGATTCAACACAAGGGAAGCCAAAGAATATTCTCAAGTGTTAGCAGTTGAGTTGTCAATTCAACCACACCTGGATAACTTGGTATCTGCAGCAAAGTGTTTAGTAGCAAAGTAGTATGGAAGCAACGGTAACAATGGTAAAAGTAACGGTAGGAGTTTTGTAGTAATTATAACAGTAGCAACGATAAAGTAAATAAGCAAAGCACAATATGTGAAAAGCTCGTAGGCATTGGATCAGTGATGGATAATTATGTCGGATGCGATTCCTCATGTAATAGTTATAACATAGGGTGACACAGAACTAGCTCCAGTTCATCAATGTAATGTAGGCATGTATTCCAAATATAGTCATACGTGCTAATGGAAAAGAACTTGCATGACATATTTTGTCCTACCCTCCCGTGGCAGCGGGTGATAACCCACAAGTGTAGGGGATCGCAACAGCTTTCGAGGGTAGAGTATTCAACCCAAATTTATTGATTTGACACAAGGGGAGCCAAAGAATATTCTTAAGTATTAGCAGTTGAGTTGTCAATTCAACCACACCTGGATAACTTAATATCTACAGTTCATCAATGTACAGAAGGTTGTGCCTTCTAGTTTCATCCATCTCATGATTATCAAAATGAATCCACTAACAAGGTTGATCAAGTCTTGTTAACAAACTCATTCCGAATAACACAGAACCGGAGAAATTTCGAATAACACTAAGTTACCTCAACGGGGATATGAACATCCCCAACAATAAGAATATCATATATTTTTCTGACAGTAGGAAGAGGAAATTCAAAACCTCCAATAATGATAGTTGGAACTTTTCCAATAGAATTGATGCTATGAACTTGAGATTGTTTCCTTGGAAAGTGTACCATATGCTCATTACCATTAACATGAAAAGTGAAATTGCCTTTGTTGCAATCAATAACAGCCCCTACATTATTCAAAAAGGTTCTACCAAGGATAATCGACATACTATCGTCCTCGGGAATATCAAGAATAACAAAGTCCGTTAAGATAGTGACATTTGCAACTACAACAGGCACATCCTCACAAATACCGTCAGGTATAGCAGTTTATTTATTGGCCATTTGCAAAGATATTTTAGTAGGTGTCAACTTATTCAATTCAAGTCTACGATAAAAAGAGAGAGGCATAACACTAACACCGGCTCCAAGATCACATAAAGCAATTCTAACATAATTTCTTTTAATGGGGCATGGTATAGTTGGTACTCCTGGATCTCCAAGTTTCTTTGCTATTCCACCCTTAAAAGTATAATTAGCAAGCATGGTGTAAATTTCAGCTTTCGGTATCTTTCTTTTATTTGTGATGATATCCTTCATATATTTAGCATAAGGATTTACTTTAAGCATATCAGTTAAGCGCATACGTAAGAAGATAGGTCTAATCATTTCAGCAAAGCGCTCAAAATCCTCATCATCCTTTGTCTTGGATGGTTTAGGAGGAAAGGGCATGTGTTTCTGAACCCATGGTTCTCTTTCCTTACCGTGCTTCCTAGCAACAAAGTCTCTTATCATAATGTTGATTCTTTGATTGTGGGTTATCAAGATCAACAATAGGTTCAATCTCTACTTCATTATTTTTGCTAGGTTGAGCATCAACATGAACATTATCATTAACATTATCACTAGGTTCATGTTCATCACCTGATTGTGTTTCAGCATCAGAAATAGAAATATCATTGGGATTCTCAGGTGTGTCTGTAACAGGTTCACTAGAAGCATGCAAAGTCCTATCGTTTTTCTTTTTCTTCTTTTTAGAAGAACTAGGTGCCTCTAAATTATTTCTCTGAGAATCTTGCTCGACTCTCTTAGGGTGGCCTTCAGGTTACAAAGGTTCCTGAGTCATTCTACCAGTTCTAGTAGCCACTCTAACAACAAAGTCATTTTTATTATTTAATTCATCGAGCAAATCACTTTGGGCCTTAAGTACTTGCTCATCTTGAGTGGCAACCATAGAAGCATATTTGCTAATGAGTTTAAGTTCACCTTTAACTCTAGCCATATAATCACTCAAGCGTCCTATCTCGAAAGCATTATTCTTTAATTCTCTATGAACATAAGCATTAAAACTTTCTTGTCTAGCCATAAAGTCATAAAATTCATCTAAGCATGGGCTATGAAATTTAGTAGAGAGAATTTCAACTTTATCATATCTATAGAGAGAATTTACCTTTACTACCTGTGTCGGGTTATCAAGACAATGTGTTTCTTCAACAGGCGGTATATTAAGACCATGCATTTCTTCAATAGGTGGTAAATTCTTAACATCTTCAGCTTTAATACCTTTTTCTTTCATTGATTTCTTTGCCTCTTGCATATCTTCAGGACTGAGAAATAAAACACCTCTCTTCTTCGGAGTGGGTTTAGGAATAAGCTCAGGAGTTGGCTCAATTGGTCCAAAAATTGCCTCAGGAATTGGCTCAGGAAGAGTCCAATTATTTTCATTAGTCAACATATTATTCAATAGTAATTCAGCTTGGTCGACTGTTCTTTCCCTGAAAACACAACCAGCACAACTATCCAAGTAGTTCTTGGAAGCATCGGTTAGTCCATTATAAAAGATATCAAGTATTTCATTTTTCTTTAGAGGATGATCAGGCAAAGCATTAAGTAATCGGAGAAGCCTCCCCCAAGCTTGTGGGAGACTCTCTTCTTTGATTTGCACAAAATTATATATTTCCCGCAAGGCAGCATGTTTCTTATGAGAAGGAAAATATTTAGCAGAGAAGTAATAAATCATATCCTGGGGACTACGCACACAACCAGGATCAAGAGAATTAAACCATGTCTTAGCATCACCCTTTAATGAGAACGGAAATATTTTCAGGATATAATAATAGCGAGACTTCTCATCATTAGTGAACAGGGTGGCTATATCATTTAACTTGGTAAGATGTGCCACAACAGTTTCAGATTCAAGGCCATAAAAAGGATCAGATTCAACCAAAGTGATTATTTCAGGATCAACAGAGAATTCATAATCCTTATCAGTAACACAGATAGGTGAAGTAGCAAAAGCAGGGTCAGGTTTCATTCTAGCATTAAGATACTGCTGCTTCCATTTAGCTAATAACTTCTTAAGATCATATCTATCTTTGTAAGCAAAGATAGCTCTAGCAGCTTCCTCATCCATAACATAACCCTCAGGAACAACAGGTAATTCATAATCAGGGGGAGAACTTTCATCATCACTATCATTAATAAAAGCATCTTCAATAATTTCATTCTCTCTAACCCTAGCAAGTTTTTCGTCAAGAAATTCACCTAATGGCAAAGTAGTATCACGCACAGAAGTAGTTTCATCATAAGTATCATGCATAGCAGAAGTGGCATCATCAATAACATGCGACATATCAGAATTCATATCAGTAGCAGGTTTAGGTGTCACAAGCTTACTCAAAACAGAAGGAGAATCTAGTGCAGAGCTAGATGGCAGTTCCTTACCTGCCCTCGTAGTTGAGGGAAAAATCTTGGTTCTTTCGTCTTTCAAGTTCCTCATAGTGATCAACAGATATAAATCCCAAGTGACTCAAAGAATAGAGCTATGCTCCCCGGCAGCAGCACCAGAAATTAGTCTTGATAACCCACAAGTGTAGGGGATCGCAACAGCTTTCGAGGGTAGAGTAATCAACCCAAATTTATTGATTCAACACAAGGGGAGCCAAAGAATATTCTTAAGTATTAGCAGTTGAGTTGTCAATTCAACCACACCTGGATAACTTAATATCTGCAGCAAAGTAGTATGATAGTAATGGTAACAGTGGCAAAAGTAAATATGGCAATTTTGTAGTAGTTGTAACATTAGCAACGGAAAAGTAAATAAGCAAAACACAAGATGTGAAAAGCTCGTAGGCATTGGATCAGTGATGGATAATTATGTCGGATGCGATTCCTCATGTAATAGCTATAACATAGGGTGACACAGAACTAGCTCCAATTCGTCAATGTAATGTAGGCATGTATTTCGAATATAGTCAATCGTGCTTATGGAAAAGAACTTGCATGGTATCTTTTGTCCTACCCTCCCTTGGCAGCGGGGTTCTAGTAGAAACTAAGGGATATTAAGGCCTCTTTTTAATAGAGAACCGGAACAAAGCATTAGCACATAGTGAATACATGAACTCCTCAAACTATGGTCATCACCAAGAAGTATCCCGATTATTGTCACTTCGGGGTTGTCGGATCATAACACATAATAGGTGACTATAGACTTGCAAGATAGGATCAAGAACACACATATATTGATGAAAACATAATAGGTTTAGATCTGAAATCATGGCACTCGGGCCCTAGTTACAAGCATTAAGCATAGCAAAGTCATAGCAACATCAATCTCAGAACATAGTCCATACTAGGGATCAAACCCTAACAAAACTAACTTGATTACATGGTAAATCTCATCCAACCCATCACCGTCTAGCAATATTACGATGGAATTACTCACGCACGACGGTGAGCATCATGAAATTGGTGATGGAGGATGGTTGATGATGACGACGGCGACGAATCCCCCTCTCCGGAGCCCCGAACGGACTCCAGATCAGCCCTCCCGAGACATATTAGGCTTTGGCGGCGGCTCCGTATCGTAAAACACGATGTAACTTTCTTTATGATTTTTTTCTCCACGAAACGGAATATATGGAGTTGGAGTTGAGGTCGGTGGAGCCTCAGGGAGCCCACGAGACAGGGGGGCACACCTAGGGGGGAGGGCGCGCCCCCACCCTCATGGACAGGGTGTGGGCCCCCTGGTCTTGATTCTTTCGCCAGTATTTTTATATTTTCCAAAACTTGTCTCCGTGGATTTTCAGGTCATTCCGAGAACTTTTGTTTTCTGCACATAAAACAACATCATAGCAGTTTTGCTGAAAACAGCGTCAGTCCAGGTTAGTTTCATTCAAATCATGCAAGTTAGAGTCCAAAACAAGGGCAAAAGTGTTTGCAAAAGTAGATACGTTGGAGACGTATCAGCGGATCCTAATGGAAACTAAGGGATATTAAGGCCTCCTTTTAATAGAGTACCGGACCAAAGCATTAGCACATAGTGAATACATGAACTCCTCAAACTATGGTCATCACCGAGAAGTATCCCAATTATTGTCACTTCGGGGTTGTCGGATCATAACACATAATAGGTGACTATAGACTTGCAAGATAGGATCAAGAACTCACATATATTCATGAAAACATAATAGGTTCAGATCTGAAATCATGCACTCGGGACCTTGTGACAAGCATTATGCATAGCAAAGTCATAGAAACATCAATCTCAGAGCATAGTGGATACTAGGGATCAAACCCTAACAAAACTAACTTGATTACATGGTAAATCTCATCCAACCCATCACCGTCCAGCAAGCCTATGATGGAATTACTCACGCACGGCAGTGAGCATCATGAAATTGGTGATGGAGGATGGTTGATGATGACGACGGCGATGAATCCCCTCTCCGGAGCCCCAAACAGACTCCAAATCAGCCCTCCCGAGAGAGATTAGGGCTTGGTGGCGGCTCCGTATCGTAAAACACGATGAAACTTTCTCTCTGATTTTTTTCTCCGTGAAAGCAAATATATGGAGTTGGAGTTGAGGTCAGTGGACGTCCAAGGGGCCCACGAGGCAGGGGGCGCACCCTAGGGGGGCGTGTCAGATTTCGGGTTCCGGCAGACCCTTGAGGTTCGAACACTGGGGTGCGCGCGGAGACTATGCCCTCTGCCTACCTGCTCCTCACTGAATCGCTAGGATCTAAACTACCAAAGGATCAACGCAAGAGACACAAGGTTTATACTGGTTCAGGCCACCATTGTGGTGTAATACCCTACTCCAGTGTGTGGTGTGGTGGATTGCCTCTTGGGCTGATGATGAACAATACAAGGAAGAACAGTCTCGCGAGGGTCTGCTCGTGGCTGGTGCGATGAACTGCTAGGAGGAGTTCAGACGCTCTATCTACTAGTTTCTTGGTCGGGATCTCTTTTCCAGATGCCTGATCTCAATCCTCCTTCCCTACCCTGGGGGTGGCTAGTCCTATTTATAGGCAAAGGCCCTGGGCCTCTTCCAAAATATTGAGCGGGAAGGGCGCCAATAATTGGCCATTTTGAAGGGGAACAGCGGGTACACTTATCCTGACTAAAGTTGGTCCTCGCCTACCAAAGGCTCTGGCGGTGACGCCGGCTTGGGCTCCACGGTGACCTCCATCCTGCCGTTGGACTGGTCTTGGTCTCGTTGCACCGAAATGGATGCCTTTGCTTGATGCTCTCGCCTGCGCTTGCTCCCTTTGCACCAAAGAGGAAAGGAGGACACTACGCCGGCTGGCGCCCGGCTGGCGCCCTTAGTCTTCATGGCTTGCGTCATGGGCACCTCGCGAGGTACCCCGCCTTGAACTCTCCGCCTCCTCGTGAGCGAGCCTGATGAGGCCGCGCCTGAGGAAGCTCCTTGTCGTCCGCCCCGCGAGGCTTGGCTCCTCGCGAGGGTCTTGAGCTTGTGTTGATGGAGATGGGCTGCGCTGGGCCCCCTTTTGAGCCACGCCGTAGGCCGCAGGCAGGCAAGACTGGGGACCACCGTTCCCAGAACACCGACAGTAGCCCTCGGGCCCACGGCGCACCCGGACTTGGCCGTGCAGAGAGGCGAAAGGGCAAGTGCGAAGCGTCGCGGGCCCTAACAGCCTGCGGCCTTGGGCGCCGTGTGGTGATTGATTGGATGTGGGCGCCTCTGTAACCACGCAAATTGATAAAGGAGCGGCATCTGCCCCTTGCCTTCGTTGCTTTCTCCAGTTGCTGCTCAGATCCCCTTTCTTGCGTTCCTCCCCACCTCCGAAATCTTCAGATCTACTCCGGCCGCACGCTCTAGCTAGACATGACGCCTCGCCAAGCCCCGGCCGGAGCTTGGTACTCGTCCGCCTTGGACCCGCCGAACGTGTCGGAGGCGAGCCTTGCCCGGGTGCGCCAGATGGCGGCGGCGCAGGGCATCGACGGGGCGGCGGTGTTCAAGGACGGCTCCGCCCTCCCTGAAGGCCGAGGGAGCACCTTCTATCCGCTCTTCGTGAGCGCCATCGTCGCCGGTCTGGTGCCTCCTTTTTCTGAGTTCTTCTTCTCTGTCCTCCGCCACTATAGCCTTCAAGCTCTGCACCTCCATCCCAACTCTGTCCTTCTTCTGGCAATCTTTGCCTATTATTGTGAGGCTCACGTAGGGGTGAAGCCCTCCGTGGCCTTGCTGTGCCACTACTTCTCCCTCCGGACCTCTCGTGGTTCCGTCTCTGCGTGTGCGAGCTTCGTCGCATACGGCAGCTCCATCGCCATTTCGAATCCTGGGAAAAGGATCGAGGGCTTCAGGAGCAAGTGGGTCTTGGTGGATGCTGGGCGCATCCACCCTCGGCTGATCCTGCCCTCGGCGCACCCCGTGAGCTCCGATGACTGGTCCCGAGTGGAGCTTGTGGATCCTCGTGCGAAGCCGGTGTTGAAGAAGATGGACGCAGATCTGAGGCCGGCCAGCATGGCGGCGGCGAGGCTGACCGGTGCGTCGCTGCTGAGGGAGTTCTTGGAGCACCAGCTGGCTCCGCTCCGCCAATACTCGCTTCCGATGTGGAGGCCTCACCCGAGCCCTGCAGTCTTGGCCGACGAGGATTTGGCTGCGGTTCTCCAGTCTTTGGTTGGGGGTGATGTGGCGAGGTTGGAGGGCGCTCCTACGCCCCTGTTCCTCCGCGAGGACTGGGAGCAAGTGGTGGGGCCCATGCCCGCTTTCAATGGGGACGGACCCGTGCCCGCAGAGGCTCCCGAGGACCCAGTGGACGTGTCCTCCGGCGACTCCAGCGAAGGGGAGGAAGAAGGGGAGCGAGAAGAGGGGGCTGACTCCGAGGCAGAGTCAAGGGCTCCCTCCCTCCGGCGCAGGTCCCGCGCTCTCCGCCTCTCTCCGAGTGATGACGACGAGGATGATGACGAGCAGGGCGGCGGGAGCCTGCCTCCGATCCCGAAGAAGGACCGGACCGGGCTGATCCTCCGCGGGTCTGCCCCAGCCCCGAGGCGATCCGCAGGCGCATCTCCTGCACCCGAGCTCCTTGAGGCTGATCCTTGCAGCCGGCTCTCAGGCTTCAAGTACAGTCGGAGGCTGCTCGAGCCCGCGAGCGATGACCTGTAAGTGCTTGATTCCTGTCTTGTTTATTGTTTTGTTGCTGAGGCTTGACGCTCGTATCTCCGGCTAGGCTGGCGCCCTCTGCAAAGAAGCCGAAGGGGACTCCTGAGGTCCCATCAGCGGCAGCGCCTCTGCCCGCGAAAGAAGATGAGCGTGACGCACGGGCCTCTCCTGCCCGAGCGCCCTCGCGAGCCCTGGCTGAACCGATTGGGGTGAGCTCAGCCCCCATGGCCCAAGCGACTCCCGAGGTGCCCCTCCCTGATGCCGCCACTACAGCCATTGGGGCGCAGCAGGCTCCGCCTCAGGATACTGTGGTCACACTGCGGTCTTCTCCTCCTACTCCTCCGACTGCTGCTTCCCCGACCACTGTCCTGGACTGCGCTGTTGCCGAACTGGACCGTCTGCGGCAGGATCTTCGGAGCGCCGACCCTCGTTTAGTGGCCGGGCGCTTGGAGCTAGCTTCTGGCTGGATTCGCTCCGATGCTTCAATTCGGGCGGCGCTGGTCCAAGCTTCGATGGCCTACGACGAGGAGAAGCAAGCCGTCCTTGGGGCGAAGGCTGCCCGCGACGCCGCCTTGGGGGAGGCAGCTGATGTCCGAGGTCGCTGCGAGGTGCTGGAGAGCAAGCTGAAGGGCCTGCAGGACCGGCTCGCCGAGGAGACCCGCCTTCGTCAAGAGTAGGAGGAAGGCATGAAGGTTCGCGAGGCGGCCGTCAAGGACCGGGACGCCAAGCTCAAGAAACGCCGTGACCGCCTAGGCGCGCTGGAGCAAGAGCGGGAGGCGAGGAAGGTTGAGCTAGATGGCAAGGCACGGGTTCTTGCCGAGGATCGCGTGGCCTTTGCGGAGATGGAGGAGAAGGCTCGCGCTTCACTGAAGACGCTTTACAAGAGCGGCCTGGAGAGCCTGCTGGCCGGCGAGGAGGACGGCCCCGCCAAGCTGCTTCCCTTCCTGGTTCATGCCCTTGAAGATGTCACCCTTGGCCTTGGCCCTACGGCTGAGGCCGAGGCACGCGTCTTTTCTTCCGCGGCGCTGACGCGGGTCCTCACCCACATTTATCTTCATGACCCCGACATCGACCTCGACAGCCTGCTAGAGCCAGCAAGCGGCAAGCACGCCGCTGCCGCTGTTGAGGCCGTGAAGGGTCGTGCGGAGGCTCTGCTGGGGAAATTCTGGGCCTTCAGCACCAGGCCGAAGCGGAGCGCTGCCAGCCCGGCAGCTCCACAAGGCGAACCCACTCCGCGCAGCTCCACGGTCGGCAAGTGACTCCGTTGTGGCTCCCGTCCTGCTTTTAGTTTCTGCACATGTATCATGCCTCGGGGAGGCGTTAAAACTAGCATTTGGTGCTGCGATAACAGTATGGACTCTAATATTTGCTTTTGAATTCCTTGAAATTTGCGCTATTTCATTCCTACTTGCTTATGTCCTACGCCATCAGAGCCCGGCCCCGCGCATACCTCAGCCGCCGTTAGCCCCGACCGGAAACCAGGACGGGACCAAGGAGTGAGGGGCTACATGTTAAGTTAGGCTCCTGAGTCGCGATGCTCAGGAGTCCCCCTTGGCGCTCGAACAACAAGTAGGGAGGTGAGATGTGGGGGGATCTACCGTTCTACGTCTGTAGAGCCCGGCCCCGCGCATACCTCAACCGCCGTTACCCTTTCGAGACTAAGGAGTGAGGGGCTACGTGACCAGTTAGGCTCCTGAGTCGCGATGCTCAGGAGTCCCCCTTGACGCTCAAATGGCCTTCATACCTTGGCTCTGCTCGGGGAGGGACGTGCGACGAACCAGGCCCGGGGGGGCCTGGCTGGGTGGCATGCATCTGGGCGTGACCCAGGCGTAGCCCCCGTGCCCAGCCCCCTCGCGCGGCACTCCCGAGGGGAGGCATTGCGATGAGGCTAGACACTAAGCTCTGGGATCCCTGAGGTTGATGCGGCCCGAGGGCCACCCTCAGTTGTTTATCACCAGCGCGGAGCATAGCGCTTCCGTATGTGTACGGGCATAGCCGCTCCTGGGCAGTGTCGTCAGCCAGCGTGGAGCATGGTGCTTCCACTGGTGCGTGGGAGGGGGCTCCCCTCCGGGAGGAGCCCCCGGGGCGTATACAGCCCCGCCCTGACACGTGGCCGGCACGGTAGGGCTTGACGAGGTGTATCTGGGCACCCGTGAGCCAGCGCGGGACTCACGGGGCCCTACCTCAAGGCGGGTTGCGCCTGGCTCTGGGCCTTATCTTGGAGTGTGTTCCTGCAAAATTGGCTAGATGCCGGTGCTCTATGTCCTCGGGTCCCGGCTTTCGTGCTAGTCTCAGCCGTCGCTGGTATGCCAGGTCGCGATGCCGTGGACAAGAGCGGAGGCTGAGGGCCGGAGAGCCGATAGGAGCCCTGAGTCGCGATGCTCAAGCACCCCCCTTTAACGCGCAAGCTGGGTTAGACGTCGAAACTCTACGTCCTCGGGTCCTAGATCTCGGGCTGGTCTCAGCCGTCGCTGGTATGCCAGGTCGCAATGCCGTGGACAAAACCAGAGGGTGAGGGCCGGAGAGCCGGTAGGAGCCCTAAGTCGTGATGCTCAGGCACCCCCCCCCTTAATGCGCAAGCTGGGTTAGATATCGAAACTCTACATCCTCGGGTCCCGGCTCTCGGGCTGGTCTCAGCCATCGCTGGTATGCCAGGTCACGATGCCGTGGACAAAACCAGAGGGTGAGGGCCGAAGAGCCGGTAGGATCCCTGAGTCGCGATGCTCAGGCACCCCTTTTAACGCGCAAGCTTTCGACATCCAAGAAGAAAAGGTACCGTGAACGGGCACCAAATAACAAGCATGATGGGTCGAAAGCATGGCCCTAAGATAAATGCAAAAGGGGTACATGCCACTGGGTCTGACCCGAGCAGCTTGGGGATAATGCAGCCCGAGGGGCGCCCCTAGCAGAGTGAGTTAAGCACATGAAATAAAAGGGATACACGCCGCAGGGACGGACCCACGCGGCCTGGGAATAATGTGGCCCTGAGGGCGCTCCCAGCTGGAAATGAAACTTGAAAGATGTCACCTGATGATGCTGAAGACGAAGGGGTGTTGATGTAGCAGACTCGGTGGGCTGCGGGAGCCGATCCTCACGAGCCCCCAGGCCCTGGGGCCTCGGGAGGCTCCGGAGGCGCTGGTGGCTCCTCGCGGACCATCTCCATCTCCACCAGGGCTGCAACGCGCTTGACCTCTCCAGCCCCCAGGATGGCCCTCATGAGGCGCTGGTACGCGGCAGCCGCGTTCGGCAAGCCATAAGGCATGCGGACGTAGCTGTGGGGCGGACCCTTGCAGCGTCCTACTTGCGAAGGCCAGAGGCGCTCCTGAGACGCGGCTTGGTTGAGCCCTGGTATGTCGATGCAGACGCGCAGCCCACCATCCTCGCCTGGATGGGGGGCCACAGCGGGTAGGCGGCGGCCGCCTCTCATGACTCTTGACTCCTGTAGCTCCTGAATGGCCTTGCTGACGAACTCTTGCTGGTTTGGCCCTCCTTACCTTGCTCCTTCTTGAGGGAAACGTGCTTCGAAACACGCCTCCATGTGGTGCCCTAGCGCCTCCCTCGTGAGCTTGGCGAGGTCGGCGGCCCTCCAGGGGAGAGCCCCCGAGCCCTGCCTGAGGGGGGCACCAGGCGCGCCTCCCTATGCAATAGAAGAAGGTTCCCCCTGAGCAGGCGCGGGCCCTGAGGGGCCTGCCTCCTGAGGGACCGGGCCGGACGATGTCTTCTTATTCTTGGGGGCAGCCTTGGGAAGCCTCCTGCTTCCGCGGTCTGGGTCTTCCAGTGACGCAGCCTGAAAGGCTCGCTCCAGGGAGCACACTGCGTCTCTCTCTTCGCAGGGCACCGTGATGACTCCGCCACTTCCTGGCATCTTGAGGACGTTGTAGCCGTGGTGGGTTACGGCCATAAACTTGGCCAGTGCTGGGTACCCGAGGATGGCATTATACGGCAGGCGGACGTGGGCGACGTTGAAGTCAATGAGCTCGGTGCGGTACTTGTCGCGTGCCCCGAAGGTGACAGGGAGGCAAACCTGCCCGGTCGGGACCGTGGAGCCGTCGGTGACTCCGGAGAAAGGCTTGGTTGGCTGAAGCTGATTGTAGGGCACTTGTAGATTGTTGAACGTTTCCACAGATAGGACGTTGAGTCCCTCCCCGCCATCGATGAGGGTCTTGGTGACTAGCACGTTGCTGATGATTGGGGAACAAAGCATCGGGAGGACTCTGGCTGTAGCCGCGCACTTGAGCTGATCCGCGGAGCTGAACGTGATGGCGCATGCCGACCACCTGAGAGGGCGCGTGGCTTCGAGCTTGGGAAGGACTGCATTTACTTCGCGGGCGAACTGCTTGAAGATGCGCTGAGAGGCTGGGGCTTGAGCTCCACCCAGGATGCAGGCGATCGCGCATGGCTCCTGGGAGCCCCCAGCCCCCTCGTCCTGATGACGGTTCTTGTTTCTTCTTGGTTGCGGCGGCAGCGGAGGGAGGCCTGCATTCCCTTGCGGGCGATCCTCGCGAGGTTGATCCCTCCAGCCTCCCTCGCGAGGCGGGTCCTGCCAGCGATCCTTGCGAGGTTGGTCGCGCCACCCCTAGCGTGGGCCGCGGTCTTCCCAGCGTCTTGTGTTCCTTCCTCCTCCCCGGCCGTAACCCCGGTCATTGCGGTCGGGACGTTGACCGACCCTTCCTTCACGCACGGCCCGGAGCTCTTGGCATTCATTGGTGTTATGGGTGTGGAGGTCATGGTACACGCAGTACCGACTGCCCTTGGAGGGTTCGGGCTGATCTCTGCCCTGCTTGGTGTCTGGCTCTGCCGCGAGCACGGCAGCCCCCTTGCGCTTCACGTCCTTGGCCTTGAGCTTCTTCTCTTCTGGGTCTGCGGCAGGCAGCTCGAGGAGGGAGAGGCGCCCCTCCTCAGCTCTGGCGCACTTGATCGCCAAGTTGAACAGCTCCAAGGAGGTGCACAGGTCTTCATGCATCGCTAGCTCCTCCTTCATCTTGACGTCGCGCACGCCGTCGGAGAAGGCTGAGATGATGGCATCCTCGGTCACCTTAGGGATCTTGAGGCGCGCGTTGTTGAAGCGTTGGATGTACTTCTGCAGGGTTTCCCCTGGCTGCTGCTTGATGCGGCGCATGTCGCTCACCATGGGTGGCCGGTCGTGAGTACCCTAGAAGTTGGCGATGAAGCGGGTGCGCATCTCGTCCCAGGAGGAGATCGTGCCAGGTGCCAGATTCAGGAGCCAGGTGCGAGTCCCGTCCTTGAGCGCCATGGGAAACCAGTTCGCCATGACCTTCTCGTCTCTGTTGGCGGCCTCGATGCCCAGCTCGTAGAGCTGGAGGAACTCTGCAGGGTCAGCCGTGTCGTCGTAGCGGGGAGGCAGGTCCGGCTTGAACTTGCCAGGCCACGCGACGCTGCATAGCTCGGGGGTGAAGGCGCGGCAGCCCGCCGTGGCCACAAGAGGCCTTGGGTGACGAAGAGCTTGGTCCTGCGGGTCCCCATGCGCTACAGCTGGGAGCAGCGCGGGGTCTTGACGTGCTAGAGCAGAAGCGTGGTCGGGACGAGCCAGAGCAAGGAGCGCTCGAGCATCTTCTCGGGGGCGCGGGACTTCTTGGTAGCTCTGCTCCTGCCGCGCTGGCGCCTGATGGGGCGGGTTCTGCTCAGGGGCCGTGCGCCTTGGAGCCAGGGCGCCTTCTCGAGGGGGAGGCGGCTGAGGCGCCCCAGGAGCTTCATTGCCCGCGCAAGGCGGGGCGCGGTGCAGCGAGAAGGACGGCGCGGGGGAGCCCCCAGCGGCGCGGACGAGCTCGGCGACTCGGTCGAGCCACTCCTCGTAGACGTCGTCGATCGGGCGGTAGTGCAGGAGCTCGTTTGCTGCGATGAGCGCAGCTCGGGCCTCCATAGCCGCGCGGGGCGCGCGAGACGAAGAACCAACAGGAGTGAGTGAGGGTGTAGCAGTGCGGCCGTCTCACCTCATAGATGGGTGCTGGGACGATGCTTGTTGCTCGTTCCCCGCCAGGCCGGTGGCAGCGTTGACGGTAGGTGACGGGGAACGACGGGGGCGCTCGCCGACGGGGGCCGTCTGGGTGACGCGGGAAGCGAGGGCAGCGCGGCGCTCAGCGCGGGCCCGACGAGCGTCTGACATGGACGCGATGGTCGGAGAAGAACAGGGCGACGGGAAGCGACTTCTGGCGCACCCCTACCTGGCGCGCCAAATGTCGGATTTCGGGTTCCGGTAGACCCTTGAGGTTCGAACACTGGGGTGCGCCCGGAGAATACGCCCTCTGCCTACCTGCTCCTCACCGAATCGCTAGGATCTAAACTACCAAAGGATCAACGCAAGAGACACAAGGTTTATACCGGTTCAGGCCACCATTGTGGTGTAATACCCTACTCCAGTGTGTGGTGTGGTGGATTGCCTCTTGGGCTGATGATGAACAATACAAGGAAGAACAGCCTCGCGAGGGTCTGCTCGTGGCTGGTGTGATGAACTGCTAGGAGGAGTCCAGTCGCTCTATCTACTAGTTTCTTGGTCGGGATCTCTTTTCCAGATGCCTGATCTCGATCCTCCTCCCCTACCCTGGGGTGGCTACTCCTACTTATAGGCAAAGGCCCTGGGCCTCTTCCCAAATATTGAGCGGGAAGGGCGCCACCAATTGGCCATTTTGAAGGGGAACAGCGGGTACACTTATCCTGACTACAGTTGGTCCTCGCCTACCAAAGGCTCTGGTGGTGACGCCGGCTTGGGCTCCACGGTGACCTCCATCCTGCCGTTGGACTGGTCTTGGTCTCGTTGCACCGAAATGGATGCCTTTGCTTGATGCTCTCGCCTGCGCTTGCTCCCTTTGCACCAAAGAGGAAAGGAGGACATTGCGCCGGCTGGCGCCCGACTGGCGCCCTTGGTCGTCATGGCTTGCGTCATGGGCACCTCGCGAGGTACCCCGCCTTGAACTCTCCGCCTCCTTGTGAGCCAGCCTGATGAGGCCGCGCCTGAGGAAGCTCCTTGTCGTCCGCCCCGCGAGGCTTGGCTCTTCACGAGGGTCTTGAGCTTGTGTTGATGGAGATGGGCTGCGCTGGGCCCCCTTTTGAGGCACGCCGCAGGCCGCAGGCAGGCAAGTTTGGGGACCCCCGTTCCCAGAACACCGACAGGGCGCCCCCTGTCGGTGTCAAAACCGGCGGATCTCGGGTAGGGGGTCCCGAACTATGTGTCTAAGGCTAATGGTAACAGGAGACAGGTTACACGATGTTTTACCCAGGTTCGGGCCCTCTCGATGGAGGTAATACCCTACTTCCTGCTTGATTGATCTTGATGATATGAGTATTACAAGAGTTGATCTACCACGAGATCGTAGAGGCTAAACCCTAGAAGCTAGCCTGTGATTATGATTGTTGTCGTCCTACGGACTAAACCCTCCGGTTTATATAGACACTGGGGGGGCTAGGGTTACACAGAGTCGGTTATAGAGAAGGAAATCTACATATCCGAATATCCAAGCTTGCCTTCCACGCAAAGGAGAGTCCCATCCGGACACGGGATGAAGTCTTCAATCTTGTATCTTCATAGTCCAACAGTCCGGCCAAACTATATAGTCCGGCTGTCCGAGGACCCCTTAATCCAGGACTCCCTCAGTAGCCCCTAAACAGGGCTTCAATGATGATGAGTCCGGCGCGCATATTGTCTTCAGCACTGCAAGGCGGGTTCCTTCTCCGAATACTCCATAGAAGATTTAGAACACCAAGATTGTGTCCGGCTCTGCGATACAAATTCCACATTCCATCGTAGAGAGTATAATATTCCATAAATCTAATCTGCTGAAAACTTTCTGTAGCGTGACATCACGCCACGGATTGGTCATTATTCGAACCGTTCTTCACAACTAGCCATTGCACGTAATGCGAGGTGGTTTCCTTGACACGTCTTGTCGAAGCAGAGATCATGTCCCCTTATCACGGGATTCTCATCAATACGGGTATGGGTAATCCAACCACGCCATCAATCGTGGCGCTTGGGAATAAGCGATATTAACGGGCAAGTGGAGAGGCGCACAGTTTCTACTGCCTTTATAACAAGATAAGAATTCTCATCTTTCACCCAGGCCCCCTTTCTTCTTCGCTCATCCATTCTCACGCACTCGAGCTCTAGCGCCCCAGATCTCACCTTCTCCGTACAACCAAACATGTTTGGAGCGGGAGGCAAGTGGGTGGCCTCCTCCGTCAAGGAGGAGGACATTACGATGCTCCGGGCGGCCGGATATTTGACCGCAGATATTGCGCACCGGCTCCCGGACACAGGGCAGATCATTCCGACTCCAGGACCCCAAGATAGGGTCGTGCTCCTCTCCCACTTCGTCCGCAGACTGGGATTCCCACTCCACCCATTTATCTGCGGGCTCTTGTTCTATTACGAGCTGGATTTCCATGATCTGGCCCCGAACTTCATCCTCAACATCTCGGCATTTATCGTCGTTGAGGGAGTTCTGGATTAGGGGGTATCCAGACGGCCGGACTATATACTTCGTCCGGACTATTGGAGCATGAAGATACAAGACTCAAGACTTCGTCCCGTGTCCAGATGGGATTCTCCTTTGCATGGAAGACAAGCTTGGCGATCCGGATATTGTATTTCCTTCCTTGTAACCGACTCCGTGTAAACCCTAGCCCTCTCCGGTGTCTATATAAACCGGAGAGGTTTGTCCTTAGAAGGCCGATCACAATTACAATCATAATCATCATAGGCTAGCTTCTAGGGTTTAGCCTCTACGATCTCGTGGTAGTTCTACTCTTGTACTACTCATATCATCAATATTAATCAAGCAGGAAGTAGGGTTTTACCTCCATCGAGAGGGCCCGAACCTGGGTAAACATCCTGTCCCTTGCTTCATGTTACCATCAGCCTAAGACGCACAGATCGGGACCCCCTACCCGAGATCTGCCGGTTTTGACAACGACATTGGTGCTTTCATTGAGAGTTCCTCTATGTCATCGTTGTAAGGCTTGATGGCTCCCTCAATCGTCAACGACACGGTCCAGGGCGAGACTTTTCTCCCCGGACAGATCTTCGTGTTCGGCGGCTTCGCACTGCGGGCCAATTCGCTTGGCCATCTGGAGCAGATCGACAGCTACGCCCCTGGCCACTAGATCAGGTTCGGAAACCTGAACTACACGGCCGATATCCGCGGAGACTTGATCCTCGATGGAATCGGGCCTGTGCCAGGAGCGCCGGACAGTCATGATGAGCACGGCTTAGACCTGTTGTCAGACAATGCTCGGGATATCACCCCTGCAGCAGCCCTGGACCTAAATCCGGAGCAGACTGCGTGGCCCAAGGACGGGTGGATGGACCCCGCCCCGCTGGTCGCACACTCATCGGCGGTAGAGCCAAACACAGGCCTCACCTCTAAAGAAGCATGTGACTCCGGACCCCCGGACTCGCATCCGGTTGTAGGTCCCAGTCCACGCGCTCCCGAGCCCGTCGAGCCGGGTTGGGCTCCGGTAATGGAGTTTACCGCTGCTGATATCTTACAGCACCCGCCCTATGGCAACATGCTGAACTCGTTAAAATCTCTCTCTTTGACAGGAGATTCTTGGCTGAACTATGTCCGGCTCGAGTGGGAAGCAGGCGACGAAGGAATTCGTTACCCACCTACCACCCATTTCATTTCCACGATCGATGAATTAACCGACGTGCTTGACTTCGACTCCGAAGACATCGACGGTACGGACGACGATGCAGGAGAAGAACAAGAACCACCACTCACAGGATGGTGGACAGCCACCCCGTCGTACGATATATACATGGTGGACATGCCTACGGAAGATAAAACCACCGGACAAAAACCAAAGCAACGGCGCAGATGCTGCTCCAAGTCCAGCAACAGTAAAAATAGCGACAAGAGCGCCAGAAAGATCGACACCCCAGTCAACTCCGAAGGCAACAACGACCATACGGACCCAGCGATGGAGCAGGACGAGCCAGGTCACGCCGAACATAGTTCGGAGCGGACGCCCGATCACAATGATCCCGAGGGCCGAGTTCATCAAACTGCCCTAGGACAAGAACAAAGTCCGGATGACGATGCATTCATCATCCCGGAAACATGCGTGGAACGAGATAACCTCCACAGAAGGCTTATGGCCACAACGAGAAGTCTAAAGAAGCAGAAGCAATGGCTAAAAGCCGCAGAGGAAACGCTCAATCGCAGATGGAATAAAGTGCTAGACACTAAAGAAAGATACGGCGATGATCGCCACACAAAGAGCTATCCAAAACGCAAGCTACTGCCAGAATTCGATGATGAGGCCATTCCACCAAAGAATAACACGACCAGGAGGCCAGACGTACCACTTCATAATCACAACAGAGCAGCTACCGACACCGCGCACAATTTACGTGAGCACCTGGATAAGAAAGCCGGCGCGGCCAGGTCCATCTACGGATCTAAAGCACACACCCCAGCGAGGGACTATGGTCACCAAAATGATCATACCAACCAAATAATAGTTCAGAATAAACACCGGACACAACAACAGCCGACGACATGCCACAGCACGTCCATATAAAGAGGGGCTGCTCACCCCCTCTGCTTCACCGAAGTAGTACTAGACCATGAATTTCCACAAGGTTTTAAACCTGTGAATATAGAGGCATACGACAGAACGACAGGCCCAGGGGTCTGGATCAAGGATTTTATCCTGCATATTCACATGGCTCGTGGGGATGACCTCCACGCCATCAAATACCTTCCCCTCAAGTTGAAGGGACCAGCTCGACACTGGTTGAAAAGCCTCCCCGAAAATTCAATTGGGAGTTGGGAGGAACTCGAGGACGCTTTCAGGGCCAACTTTCGAGGGACTTATGTCCGGCCTCCGGATGCGGACGATTTAAGTCACATAATCCAACAGCCCGGAGAGTCCGCCCACAAGCTTTGGAATAGATTCCTCACTAAGAAGAATCAAATTGTCGATTGTCCGGATGCCGAAGCATTAGCGACATTCAAACACAGCATCCGCGACGAGTGGCTCGCCAGACACCTCGGCCAAGAAAAGCCAAGGACAATGGCAGCCTTAACAAGCCTTATGACTTGCTTTTGCGCGGGTGAAGATAGCTGGTTGGCCCGTAAAGGCACTAGTGACCCAAGCACATTCGAAATAAGGGACGACAACGGGAAGCCACGGCGTAATAAAAACAAACGTCAAAACAAGGAAGAGAGCCCGGACAACACAACGGTCAACGCCGGATTCAGGGGCTCTCGACCCGATCAGCAAAAGAAGCCATTTAAAGGCAGTAAAGAGGGACCGTCCGGTCTGAACAAAGTCCTGGACAGACTGTGCGAAATTCATGGCACCCCCGACAAACCTGTGAACCACACGCACAGAGAGTGCTGGGTCTTCAAGCAGGCCGGCAAATTAAATGCCGAACACAAGGGAAGGGAAACACCAAGAGAAGACGAGGATGAACCTCACCAGCCGAACACTGGGGGACAAAAAAATTCCCACCAGAGGTCAAAACAGTAAACATGATCCACGCGACTCACACATCCACGAGAAGGCACGAATGCGTGCTCAGAGACGCGTATGCTATAGAGCCCATCGTACCCACACCTAACTACTGGATGGCTTGTCCGATCACCTTCGATCACACGGACTGCCTGACTAGTATTCGGCGCTGAGGATCAGAGGCCTTGGTGCTTGACCCAATAATCGACGGATACCATCTCACCCATGTCCTCATGGACGGCGGCTGCAGTCTCAATTTAATATACCAGGACACTGTACGCAGGATGGGAATAGACCCATCCAGAATTAGCCAAAGCAACACCACCTTTGAAGGGGTGATACCAGGCATTGAAGCCTACAGCAAGGGCTCCATCGTACTGGAGGTAACATTCGGCTCCCCAGGCAACTCCAGAAGCGAAGAACTACTCTTCACCATCGCACCCTTCCAAAGCGGCTATCACGCATTGCTTGGAAGAGCGGCCTTCGCCCGCTTCAGCTCAGTACCACACTATGCCTACCTTACACTCAAGATGCCCGGTCCACGTGGCGTCATCACCGTTAACGGAAACACAAAGCGCTCTTCACGCGCGGAGGAATACGCGACGGCTCTAGCAGCCGGCCTCTAAGCGGCCTCCGATACCAAAAAACATGACTGGTCGTTAAGACCATGAACACGGTTAGACGAGTCCGGCAGCCCGGATAAAAATGAGCCAGGGCGCCGTATATCTAATCCCATAGAGGACACCAGGGGCTTTAAATACTCCCTCTGTTCCTTGATATAAGGTGTATAGATTTTTGAGAAAAAACCCGAAATATAAGGTGTATTGCCTTGCACCACTCGTTTGGAAACTTTTTAAGGGGTTTGATTACATTTCCTTACATAGGGCAAGCTTCTCTATTTTCTCATGTCAATTAGTCAAGTGTAGTCTCGCCCAAAACTTGTGAAATTTTCTCTCCATGTGTGTTCTTTAATTTCCGTGCCAAAAACTATACACCCTATATTTAGGAACGGAGGGAGTATTTAATAGAACCCCACTGTTGGCCTGACCTTATTTACAGGCCAATGCCTTACACTTTTAACATCCATCGCACGCTTACGTCATACTCTTTTACACGAGTTTTTCTTTTTTACAGACACAATGTGTGCGATACCCTTCCAGGAAACGGCACAACGGAGACAAAGGCACAGACGTGCAGCAGGGCCCCGCTCAAAGGTTTCTCTTTAGATTAAGCCCCTGTGTAAACCTTTTATATTGGCTCTTGTTGTTTACACATCCCATGGGTACTATACCCACAGAGGATACTGCCGTTATTGGCATTTCTCCACGATAGATCGATGCACGTATCTGGAAATACAGGGTTTATAATGAAACGGTGCTCTTCAGCCCATTTTCTGTTACAAAGTCTGAATACCTTCGGGAGTGTTCGGCGTCACGAGTTTGGCCTTATATGCATCAGCTCCGAATCATGTCTTTGGTCAAATGTTGGGTTTGCCCGGCTCCTGGGTTTGTCGCCTTACATTCCGTTCTTATCGGCTAAGGCGGCCAAAGGAGAACTACTGCGATTGTGCCCTGGTTATTCCGGATGAGCACCTCAGTAGAGAAAGCCGAAAACTGACTGTCATGATACAGCAAGAGACTGTTCAACCACTCGAAGACTTATCGGAATCTTTAGGATTCCTCCGCATTAACGAAGGACCGTTTCCCGGTCATGTACACACGCGCCCGTATTCGGATGCACACGAAGGTACCGGGGGCTACATAGTAGCCCCACCGTTAAAGTCCGATGGCTAAGCGAAAGTGTTACAGCTATATAGTCCGGTTGCCTAGTTCGACGTGCGATCACCTCCTTAATGGACCAAGACGTTGGATCAAGTATGATTACGCATATTTTTCGCGAACATCCCCGCATTGTATGCGTGGGGGCTGAAGCCAACGACTGCTAACTTTCGGATTACACATATACATAAAAACGGCCGCGTAGGAGACACAATAATACTTTCAGGCAAAAAGTATAAATATAGCCTTGTAATCAAAATAACATTGTTTTTACAATGATTCAGTTTGTCACTCGAACAAGACATTCTTCGAGCACTGCGCCTCTATTAGGCGGGCACCTTCTGTTACCTGCTCTAAGTAGTGCTCGGCTGGATCCTGGCCTCCCGCCGGATTCTGGGTCGCCACAATGGTGGCCTCCATATCTGTCCAATATGCTTTAACACGGGCAAGAGCCATTCGTGCACCCTCTATGCATGCTGACCTTCTCATGGCGTCGATCTGAGATACGGCCCCGAGGAATTGTTGCACCAAACCAAAGTAACTGTCCGGCTTCGGCTCCTTCGGCCAAATATGGTCTATTAGAGACCGCATGGAAAGCCCGGATAGCCTATGAAGTTCCGCCACGGCAGCCATCTTCTCACTCAACGGCAGCGGGCGCACGGGAGCATTGAATTGCGACCAGAAAAGCTTCTCCACTTCTTTATCACCTTGATCCTCGAAAAACTTGGCTGCATCAGCTGTACTCTTCGCCAAGTCCGCATATGCGTCTGCAGGACTCCAGCGTCCATCCAGGGGAGCATACTTTGGATCCAAAAACTTCGTCCGCAGTAAGTACGAGCCCTCAGCCGCGATTTTACCGGCCCGTCGAAGCTCCTCCCGCACACCCCTGACTTTGGTCCGCATCTCCTTGGTGGCATTAATTGCCTTGTTCAGGTCAGCTGAATTAACTTGATTCTCCTTTTCAAGGAGCTCATACCGGTCGGCGGCATTTTTCAACTCCACAGCCATTTCGGCTATCTTTTCCTCGCTTCGGCGATGAGCGGCCTATTCGGCTCTCAACTCTTCGGCCGCCTTTAGGGCAGCCGCACTGCTAGCCCGAGCTTGTTCCTTGGCCTGGGCAAGTTCCGCCCTCAGGGCTTCCACGGCAGCAGCTCCGTCTGCAGTCCAAACATGTCGCATTAATATTATGCCCCTCTCATATTTTCCTATGCAACATAATAAGGAAAAGCAGAGCACATAACTTGTGACTCGTTCACCAGCGCGATATCGGCATCAATAGAGCCGATCTGCCTCCTTAGTTCGGCAACTTCAACGGACTGGTGGTTGCCAGACCCTTAGATACCTGCGCATATGTATAGCGCAATCATCACTTACACAATATGATCCCCTGTTTGCCGCCTAGGGTGGGCAACCTGAGTCTCAGGGGCTACTATCCATATGGAGCACACCTAGCGCGTGGCTCACTGCCAAAAAATAGTGCATTTTTTACTACATAGCTCAAAGCCTCTGAGCAGGCTCGTAAATGCTTCATTCAAACCGCTTGTGGCGGATGAAATCTTCTTGAGCACCGTGCTCACTAATGAGCGGTGCTCCTCCGAGAGCGCAGCTTGCTCCAGAAGGCCCGTTAGTATGTTCATCCGGACACCGAACTGTGCCGGACCCTTCT
>NC_041391.1:522576054-522599926 GCF_002162155.2 Triticum dicoccoides | reverse complement strand
TGAACGCTCCGGGCTCAGGGCGGATGACGTATTAGCTTCCGGCTTCGGCAGATCCGGACTCCTCCGCGACGACACCTCGGTGTCGCCCGCCTCATGAGGCGGAGAGGTGGGTGGGGTCTCGCTCTCCATCATCTCTGGAGGAAGATCCCCCGAAGACGAACTCTATTGAGAAGAGCTGCAAGCCGGACTGCAAAAAATGAATCCTGGTTATTGATCTCGGAGAAATGCAGTACTTTCGAATTAACAATTAACTCACAGCTCGGTTGAGGGCTGGCCCGTTGGCGGGCATGACGTGGTGAGGATGCCCATCAGGGCAGAGCCCCCCGGTGATGCTTTCTTCCCCTGTTTGGGCATCTCCGTCTCCAAGTCTTCGGAGGCGGCCCTTATCTTCCCGCGTGGGGAGGAGGCCTTGGATTCCCCTCCCCGACTATCCTCCTTTGGGGAGGAAGCAATTCCCCCGGTTCGGACGTGCAGTGTGTGAAGTTCAGCTTCACTGTCCTTTCCTTCATCTTCCCCTGAGGGCATTTTGTTAAGCACCCGGCCAAGCATCTTGGCTATGATAGGACTAGGCGAGCCTTCGGGAAGTGGCGCCAGATACCTGATTCTCTACGCCTTACTGAACCATTCCTGGCCACGGAGGGTTTTCAGAATAATGACTATGACAAATAAAAACAAAGTGTCCGGTTTTAAGGTTACTTACTTGGGCATCTAGGCGATTGCAGCTTAGGCCCGCATCCTCGGCGGTGTCCGGACACTTTACTTGTGGTCCGAAGAATAATTTACACATCCCTTCGAGCTTCAGGCCAAAGAAGTGCTTAATAGTCCGCGGACCCTCTGGATTGAACTCCCACATCCGAAGAGGTCGGCGTTTGCACGGCAACATCCATCGGATTAGCATTACTTGAATTATGCTGACAGGGTTAATGTCCTTCTCAGGAAGCTCCTGGATACGGCTTTGCAGTATTGGTACATCACCAGCGGGCCCCCAATTCCGTCCTACGTCGGTCCATGACGCCAATTGTGATAGAGGGCCCGAGCGGAACTCGGGGGCGGCCACCCACTTTGTGCCTCTGGGAGCCGTGACATAAAACCACCTCCATTGTCATACATCAGATACTTTTGGGAAGAACCCTCTGGCCATGGGGCATCAGCGTTCCTGCTTATTATGGCACCTCCGCACTCCACATGTCGCCCCTCGATCATCTTCGGCTTCACATTGAAGGTCTTGAGCCATAAGCCAAAGTGTGGAGTGACGTGGAGAAAAGCCTCGCACACAATGATGAACGACGAGATATGGAGGATAGGTCCGGAGCTAGATCATGAAAATCTAACCCGTAATAGAACATGAGCCCCCTCACAAAGGGATCAAGGGTGGGGCCCAAGCCGCGGAGGAAGTGAGGAACAAATACAACGCTCTCATTGGGCTCGGGTGTAGGGATGACCTACCCTGGAGCGGGAAGCATGTGCTGGATGTCAGCAGACAGGTATCCGACCTCCCTAAGCCTCGCAATGTCCTCCTCTTGGACCGAGGAGGCCACCCACCGGTCTTGAGGGTTGGATCCGGACATATTGGAGGATCTGGGGTGTTTGAGCTCGGGTCTTGGGTGTTAGAACTCGAGGTGCAAAAAGGCGCAAGGGTGGTGGAAAAGAGGCATAGGCCTCGGCCCCTTTATAAAGGGGGTGAATATCAAGAGTCCTCAGCGTGACCACTTGAGGGTTATCTAAAAAAACACGGAGTCATACCAACGGTCGTCGTGGGGTTACGCATGCCCATATTGATGGAAGATCCCATAATAGGAGGAACACGATCTCTGCTTTGGCAGGGCGTGCCAATAAAACCGCCTCGCAGCGCGAGTCGAGGTGGGCCAAGAAACGCCGGTTCGTGTTGGACCGGGCCACGATGAAAGGGCACGACGTACGAAAATTGCCAGCAGATCAGATTTATGCTATGTTCCCTACGATAGTATGTGAGGATCATCTCGCAGATCCGGACATGGTCTAAGTGTTCGATAATTACTTTGGAGTATTCGGAGATGGAACCCGCCTTGCAATGCCGAAGACAAGACTGCACGTCGGACTCATCGTCATTAAGCCTGGTTCAGGGGCTACTAAGGGAGTCCTAGATTAGGGGGTATCTGGACGGCCGGACTATATACTTCGTCCGGACTATTGGAGCGTGGAGATACAAGACTCAAGACTCCGTCCCATGTCCGGATGGGATTCTCCTTTGCGTGGAAGACAAGCTTGGTGATCCGGATATTGTATTTCCTTCCTTGTAACCGACTCTGTGTAAACCCTAGCCCTCTCCGATGTTTATATAAATCGGAGAGGTTGGTCCTTAGAAGGCCGATCACAATTACAATCATAATCATCAAAGGCTAGCTTCTTGGGTTTAGCCTCTATGATCTCGTGGTAGATCTACTCTTGTACTACTCATATCATCAATATTAATCAAGCAGGAAGTAGGGTTTTACCTCCATCGAGAGGGCCCGAACCTGGGTAAACATCGTGTCCCTTGCTTCCTGTTACCATCAGCCTAAGACGCATAGATCGGGACCCCTACCCGAGATCCGCCGGTTTTGACACCGACAGTCGTGTGCAAGGCTTTTCTCCGCATCAGGCCCCACTTCGGCCTGTGGCTAAATATCTTCAATGTGAAGCCGAAGATAGTGGTCGGCCAGCAGGCGGAGTGTGGTGGCGCCATGGTGGGCAAGATGACCAGCGTCACCTGGCTCGAAGGCTCCTTTGCAGAGACCGTGAAGGGGTGGCAATCGGGGTGGTTCTACATCACCGAGTCGCGCGACGCCAACTTGGTGGCGGCCCCCGAATTCTAATCCGGCATCCTTGTGCGGGTCACTTCCTGGAAAAGGAAGGGTCTAGCCTGGGGCGCATCCGCGGAGCTGACCGGACTCCAGAACTGCGTCAAGAATATGATATCCAAGGATATCAAGCTTGTCAACGTGGTCCAGGTCATGTTATTTCGCCGGATTCTCCCGTGTCAAAGACGGGCATTCAATCTGTGGGAATTCGACGCGGCCCAACACCAGACACTGCAAGAGCTCTTCGACACGACGCACAAAGACGTCTGGAAGGTGTTGTTTAAATCCGGTGAAGTCCCTCCTCCCACTTTCGAGGACCGTGGACTCAGCGCCAAGGGCCATGCCAACGTGGTAAGCACTCTACATTTTGCAAGATGTGCCTTTCCTCAGCATATTCGTGGGAGGAACTTAAGCCACTGTACCGATCTAACAGGAATACATGGAGACGGCGGAGCGGATCAACTGTCCGGCTCAGTTGCCTAAAGATCCAGCAACCGCTCTCCTGACGGAGATGCTGGTTCCGGTGCCTTATGAGGTGCCAGAGAAGAAGGCCAAGAAGAAAGCCGTGGGGACCAGAAAAAGTCTCCGGCGCAATGTGGTGTCGGACTCATCATCTGAAGACACCGAGGCGCACTCCTCCAATGACAACGAGGAGGAGGAAGAGGAAAACCCTCTCCCCCAAAACGAGGGGGAGAAGAAAAGGAAGGCCGCCCCTTCCGGGGAGGCCGAAGGGTCCAAGAGAGGAAGGACTCTCCCTCCAAACCACTCTAGAACCACCGCCTACAGCGAGAAGGAGTGGCTACCCAGGCCCAAGCCCCTGGCGAAGTCGTAAGTATCCGGATGCCATAACACCCTTTGCATGTTTTTATCTTTACTTACTATGTCTAGACTTGCTTGTGCAGTCCGCCCAAAGTCCACATTGACTTGCCCTCCTCGGATGGGTCCTTGATTTCGTCGGAGATGAATAGCTATTCGCTCCCGACGGCTTCTACCCCCCGGCCCGCGGATGACACAGAGGTGTTATCTCAAAGGATGCTGGGCCAGGAGGAGGTAGTCTTGGAGACGCCTCAAGGCGAGACTCCCGATGCTGGGCTCATGGGGAAGATCCCCATGGATTCGGACGAGGGGGCCTGCAGGCTTGGCCCCCAGCTGGATAATGCGCCGGAACCTCTAGTGGTTCCGGATTCAGGCAGGCAGCCGCCCGTCAAGGGGGGCGAGCTTCTGTGCCGACGACCTTTGCCCATCCAGAGGCATCGGATAACTTGGTGGAAGCGCTTCAGAGCACTTCCCTTGATGAAGGACACCGTACTCTTATGAGTACAGTGATTACGAAGGTCCAATCCGCGAAAAGTGGATTGACCGAAGCCTGCGCCAGCCTCCTAACAGGCTTTGAGGTAAGTATTTTAAGTTATAAGAAAGTATCACAGTACAGACAGTAGCCCCTGATGCTCTGTTTGGTGTCCGGAAGAAAAGCCGAACAGAGGATCAAATATGCTTTCCCAGGAGTCTAATCATATTATGTCTTTGTGAATAAGCAGGCGTCACTACTGGCTGCCGCCGCTGCTAGTGCAGAGGTTGCCGGACTGAGGCAGAGCCTTGGGCAGGCCGAAGAAGAGCTCGGCCTCGTGAGGAGGCAGCTTGAGGAGAACAAAGGTAAGTAATAACCTGTCTGAGTGTTATATTCAAAGTAAAACATTGTTGATGCTAATAGAAGCATGATGAATTTTACTAGGGGCCGCGACCGAAGTGGCGTCCCTCAAGAAGGCACTGTCCGAGGCTGAAAGCAAATCGGCCAAGGAGCGCAGCGAGCGCGAAAAACAAGCGTCACGAGTTGATGAGGTCCAGCAAGAGCTTCAGGACTTCATCAAAAAAATTGAGTCCTTGGAGCATGACTCCAAGACACAAGAGTCGGAGCTTGCGAAGGCCCGTCAGAGTGCACTAGACGCTAAGGCTGAAGCCCAGAAGGCCCTCCAGAAAATTGAGGTGGCCAAGAAGATAGCTGCAGGTAAGGCTTTCATTATGCAAAGCAAGCATGTGGAGGAGACTTTCCTTTTACTTACCCGAATCCGGAGCTCTCCAGGTGTTGGAAATATGCCCTAGAGGCAATAATAAAAGCATTATTATTATATTTCCTTGTTCATGATAATTGTCTTTATTCATGCTATAATTGTGTTATCCGGAAATCGTAATACATGTGTGAATAATAGACACCAACATGTCCCTAGTAAGCCTCTAGTTGACTAGCTTGTTGATCAACAGATAGTCATGGTTTCCTGACTATGGACAATGGATGTCATTGATAACGAGATCACATCATTAGGAGAATGATGTGATGGACAAGACCCAATCCTAAACATAGCACAAGATCGCCTGGTTCGTTTTGCTAGAGTTTTCCAATGTCAAGTATCTTTTCCTTAGACCATGAGATCGTGTAACTCCCAGATACTGTAGGAGTGCTTTGGGTGTACCAAATGTCACAACGTAACTGGATGACTATAAAGATATACTACGGGTATCTCTAAAAGTGTCTGTTGGGTTGACATGGATCGAGATTGGGATTTGTCACTCCGTATGACGAAGAGGTATCTCTAGGCCCACTCGGTAATGCATCATCATAATGAGCTCAAAGTAACCAAGTGTCTGGTCACGGGATCATGCATTACAGTATGATTAAAGTGACTTGCCGGTAACAAGATTGAACGAGGTATTGGGATACCGACGATCGAATCTCGGGCAAGTAACATACCGATTGACAAAGGGAATTGCATACGGGGTTGCTTGAATCCTGGACATCATGGTTCATCCGATGAGATCATCGAGGAGCATGTGGGAGCCAACATGGGTATCCAGATCCCGTTGTTGGTTATTGACCGGAGAGCCATCTCGGTCATGTCTACGTGTCTCCCGAACCCGCAGGTTCTACACACTTAAGGTTCGGTGACGCTAGGGTTGTAGAGATATTAGTATGCAGCAAACCAAAAGTTGTTTGGAGTCCCGGATAAGATCCCGGACGTCACGAGGAGTTCCAGAATGGTCCGGAGGTAAAGAATTATATATAGGAAGTGTTGTTTCGGCCATCGGGAAAGTTTCGGGGGTCACTGATATTGTACCGGGACCACCGGAAGGGTCCCAGGGGTCCACCGGATGGGGCCACCTATCCCGGAGGGCCCCATGGGCTGAAGTGGGGAGGGGAACCGGCCCCTGGTGGGCTGGTGCGCCCCCCTTGGCCCCCCTGTGCCTAGGGTTGGAAACCCTAGGGTGGGGGCGCCTCCACTTGCCTTGGGGGGCAAGCCACCCCCCTGGCCACCGCCCCCCCTAGGAGATCCCACCTCCTAGGGCCGGGCCCCCCCCTGGGGACCCTATATATAGAGGGGGGAGGGAGGGCAGCCGCACCCTTGCACTTGGCGCCTCCCTTCCCCCTTGCTACACCTCTCTCTCCCACAGACGCTTGGCGAAGCCCTGCCGGGATCCCTACTGCATCCACCACCACGCCGTCGTGCTGCTGGATCTTCATCAACCTCTCCTTCCCCCTTGATGGATCAAGAAGGAGGAGACATCACGCTGACCGTACATGTGTTGAACGCGGAGGTGCCGTCCGTTCGGCACTAGGATCTCCGGTGATTTGGATCACGACGAGTACGACTCCCTCAACCTCGTTCTCTTGAACGCTTCCGCTCGTGATCTACAAGGGTATGTAGATGCACTCCCCTCTCTCGTTTCTAGATGAACTCATAGATTAACCTTGGTGAACGTAGGAAAATTTTTATTTTATGCAACGTTCCCCAACACCAGGAGCATTCACAGATCTGCCATGCAGCATCTTTGATGCCGCAGAGTTCTACCGGGCCGAGGAGGGAAGCTCGACGGAGAAGTTGTTTTGGTCCCAGTACATTGGGGCCGAACACCCGATGTCCTTGAGCGACCAGCTAAAGCAGTTGATTGAACTCCACAAGGCGGCCGAACTGGCCATGAAGGACTTCATAGTCTGGCTATGGCCCGGCGAGCCCCTACCCAGCAGCTACTTCGGCTTTATCAAGCGGATGGTGAATGCATGTCCGCGGCTTGAAGTCGTTAAGCGGTCCGTCTGTATTGAGGGTGCACACAGGGCTTTGGCCCGTGCGAAGGTGCACTGGGGGAAGATGGACGCCAAGAAGCTGGTGACGAAGGGCCCGCCGAAGGGCAAGGAACATCGCCACCCCGAACAGTACTATGACAATGTCATTAAGGGTGCCCACCTTGTGGCGGATGAATGTACGAAGGATTTCATATTTGAATGAATGTAATCATGTCATCCTGTATTATGAAAACCAGTTCATGTGCACTATGTAGCGCTTGTTAATTTAAAATATTACCTTCTGTGCGGCCATTTTAAAAATTCTTGAGAGTTGGCCAGTCGTCGGCTTCCGCCCCCATGTAACTAGTACTGGGGTGTTCGGGATAAGTATAAACACTCTTTATCCAAGTTTTTGGTCCTTTTAAGGAGGTGTTTAGCGCCACGAACGAGGCAATCAGACTATATGGCTTTATCGCCCTCACTTAGCCATAGAAGTCTATAATTTTAAATTTTGGTGAAGCCCCTAGTATCCGGAGAGCCGGACTTGGGGCGCTATGCATGCCTAAATCGGACAAGGCCGATTCCTCGCCTGACGCGGAAAAAATCTTTAGGGATTTGAGACCTCTCGAACAGCGACCAGCTCTCGCCTTATCATGACAGTCAGTTTTCGGCTTTCTCTACTGAGGTGCTCGTACGGAAGAACCGGGACACAATCGCGGTAGTTCTCCCTGCGCTACCTTAGCCAATATAGCGGAACGTAAGGTACCAAAACATAGGAGCCGGGCAAACCCAACTATTGACCCAAGACATGATTCGGAGCTGATGCATATAGTGCTATAAGTTCGGGGTGCCGCACTGTCGAAAGTGTTCGGACTTGTCTTGCCAGGTTATGGGGTACTGAAGCCCCTGGCAAACTGGTCGTGCCAAAATGCACGGGTATAATAAATAAGTAGTAAAGAAAAAGGGGCAAATAAACTTAATAGTAAGCTGACGTTGTATACTATTTTCCCTTTAAAATGATACGTCAAAGCGTACATATACAAGTAGTGCGATAAGCAGAATAGGACTGTTTGACACATCCTAACTAGGAGCGGGCAGTATGCAGTTATGTAAAACAGGTATAACGATTGTTATCAGAGACCACCTGAGGATTCCCTCGCATGCCAAAGCTGCTTGTCCTCATGATGTGTTCGTCCCGCTATGTGTCCGATAGCCGGTCTTTTGAAAGAGCTTCTTGAAGGTAGGGACCTGAAAGAAAAAGGGGGTGCAAAAATGCGCGTGTCCAGGGCGGTCGAGCCGCATTATGGACCGTGTCATGGTCTTGCCTCCGCCTATGGCCATGGTATTTTAAGTGCGTAGTTATGTACGCGTGGCACGAATGTCGCCGCTTGGCTGGGACTATGGCGGAGGCTGAATTGCTAGTCGAGCTCCGGTCGTGCCGGACGATCCTGTAGCGGAGTACTTCGGGCTCGCTTGGCGGTACCGGGTTTTTTATCGCCGAGTTGGCTGTTTGCCTAAGAAGGCTGTTTTATATTTCCGCCGCGAGGGCTGCAGTGTGCTCCTCCGTACGAAGCGAGTGCTCTGTGTTTCCATTAGCTGTAATAACCCCGCGAGGTCCCGGCATTTTGAGCTTGAGATACGCATAATGTGGTACCGCATTGAATTTAGCAAATGCAGCTCGTCCGAGCAGTGCAGCCGCTACGGAAAGGGACGATGTCGAAAATTAGCTCCATGCTCCGGAAATTGTCCGGAGATCCGAAGACCACTTCTAGTGTGATTGAGCCTGTGCAACACGCCTCTACACCGGGTATGACACCCTGGAAGGTGGTTTTTGTGGGCTTGACCCTTGAGGGGTCAATGCCCATTTTGCGCATTGTGTCCTGATAGAGCAGATTCAGGCTACTGCCGCTGTCCATGAGGACTCGTGTGAGATGGAATCCGTCGATGATGGGGTCAAGGACCAATGCGGCCAAACCTCCATGACGGATACTGGTAGGATGGTCCCTGTGATCGAAAGTTATCGGACAAGAGGAACATGGGTTAAATTTTGGGGCGACTGGCTCCATCGCGTAGACGTCCCTTAGTGCATGCTTCTGTTCCTACTTGGGGATATGGGTTGTGTATATCATATTCACTGTTTTCACCTGGGAAGGGAATTTCTTCTGTCCTCCCGTGTTCGGCGGTCGGGGCTCTTCGTCATCGTCACTGTGCAGCCCCTTTTCCTTGTTTTCGGCATTCAATTTGCCGGCCTGTTTAAACACCCAGCATTCCCTGTTAGTGTGGTTGGCTGGTTTATCAGGGGCGCCATGAATTTGGCATGAGCGATCAAGTATGCGGTCCAAACTGGACGGGCCCGGACCGTTTCTCTTGAACGGCTTTTTCCGCTGTTCAGATTTAAAGCCTCTGAATCCAGCATTGACTGTCGTGTCTTCGGCGTTGTCGCCATTATTGCGACGTTTGTGTCTATTCCGTCGCGGCTTGCCATTACTATCCCTGGCGTCTGAATCGCCTGAGTTTTTGGGTGTGACGTTGCTGCGAGCCAGCCAGCTGTCCTCGCCTGCGCAGAAGCGGGTCATGAGTGTTGTGAGGGCTGCCATGGAATTCATGAATGTTGTGAGGGCTGCTGGGAGGATCTTGATCATGCTATTAAGCCAATGCCTAGCCGGTCCTTTGAGCTTAAGTGGTAGGTACTTTATAGCATGTAAGTCATCGCCACGGGCCATGTGGATGTGGAGAAGAAAGTCTTTGATCCATACCGCGTGGTCTGTTGTGCCATCGTATGATTCAATATTTACGGGTTTAAACCCTTCTGGGAATTCGTGATCCATAACTTCATCAGTGAAGCATAGGGGGTGTGCGGCGCCTCTGTGCTGGGCTACATCCCGACCTAGTTCGAATGAGTCTGGTCTATTGTATTTGACTCGGCCGGACTTTTGTTTATTGTATCCGGTGTGACGGTCATCATCACATCTTGTGGTGTGCCCTCGTGATCCATAGATCGATCTTGATTGTCCTGCTTTGTTTTCCAATACTTCTCGCAGGTCCTTCGTGTAGCCCCGGGCCTTAGTATTATTATTTGATTGGCGATGGGGTGCGGTCTGGATGTCAGGCTGGTAAGCCGCTTTGTCGAGGCCACGGGGTGGCCAGTCAGCCACGTCATGCGCTGATAGAGTGGGCTTTAAGGCCTCTTCCTCGAGTTGAGGTAGCAGCCTGCGCTTTGGGTAGCTTTTGCTAGGGCGCTCGAGTCCGTATTCCTCGGCAGCCAGGACCTCGGTCCATCTGTCAGTTAGCAGATCTTGATCAGCTTCAAGCTGTTGCTGCTTTTTCTTCAGGCTTTTTGCAGTGGCTATAAGCCGGCGTTTGAAGCGCTCCTGCTCGATGGGATCCTCGGGCACAATGAATTCTTCGTCGCCAAGGCTCACCTCGTCTTTGGAGAGAGGCATGTAGTTATCATCCTCTGATTCTCCATCAGTTGCCTATTATTTAGGGCTAGCTTGCCCTTCCTCTTGCTCGGCCTGCTCGAAGCATGGCTGGGCGGGATTATATTCATCTTCGGCACCATTCGGATTGTTATCCCTTGTGCCGGTATCACTATTTTTGCTATGGCGGGGCTTGCAGCGGTGCCGATGACGTCGTTGTCTAGATTGCTTCCCCAAGGGGTTATCTTCCGTTGCCTCATCGCCATTGTTTTCTTTAGGGGTATCCACCATATAAATATCATATGAGGAGGTGGCGGTCCAGTGTCTTGTAGGCGGTGGTTCCTGTTCTTCTCCTGCATCGTCGTCCATACCGTCGATGTCTTCGGAGTCGAAGTCAAGCACGTCGGTTAAGTCATCGATAGTGGCTATAAAGTGGGTGGTGGGTGCGGGACGAATTTCTTCGTCGTCCGCTCCCCACTCGAGCCAGACATAGTTTGGCCAAGAGTCTCCTGACAAGGACAGAGACCTTAATGAGTTCAGCACATCACCCAAGGGTGAGTGGTGAAAAATATCTGCGGCGGTGAACTCCATGACGGGTGCCCAGTCTGATTCGATAGGCACGGACGCACGCGGTTCGGATCCTGCAACCGGGGGAGAGTCCGGGGGTCCGTTGACGCCGCTCTCACAGGAGGTCGGATCAGCGTTCGGCTCCAACGCCGATGAGGGTGCAGCCTCCGTGGCGGGGTCCATCCACCCGTCCTCGGAAGGCACGATCTGCTCCAGATTGATTCCCGGCGCCAACACGGGTGCGATCTCCCGAATACTGTCCGACGATAGATCAAAACCATGTCCGTCGTGACTGTTCGGCGCACCTGTCATGGGCTCGAATCCATCGAAGATCAAGTCTCCGTGGATGTGGCAGTATAGTTTAAGCTTTCAAACCTGACCTGATGGCCAGGGGCATAGCTATCGATCTGCTCCAGATGGACAAGTAAATTGGCCCGCAGTATGAAGCCGCCGAATATGAAGATCTGTCCGGGGAGGAACACCTCCTCCTGGACCACATTGTTGAAGATGATCGAAGGGGCCATCCAGCCTTACAGCGACGGCACAGTGGAACTCTCAATGAAAGCACCAATGTCGGTGTCAAAACCGGCGGATCTCGGGTAGGGGGTCCCGAACTATGTGTCTAAGGCTAATGGTAACAAGAGACAGGGGACACGATGTTTTACCCAGGTTCGGGCCCTCTCGATGGAGGTAATACCCTACTTCCTACTTGATTGATCTTGATGATATGAGTATTACAAGAGTTGATCTACCACGAGATCGTAGAGGCTAAACCCTAGAAGCTAGCCTATGATTATGATTGTTGTCGTCCTACGGACTAAACCCTCCGGTTTATATAGACACCGGGGGGGCTAGAGTTACACAGAGTCGGTTATAGAGAAGGAAAACTACATATCCGAATATCCAAGCTTGCCTTCCACGCAAAGGAGAGTCCCATCCGGACACAGGACGAAGTCTTCAATCTTGTATCTTCATAGTCCAACAGTCCAGCCAAAGTATATAGTCCAGCTTTCCAAGGACCCCTTAATCTAGGACTCCCTCACCCCCCACCCTCGTGGACAGGGTGTGGGCCCCCTGAAGCTGATTCTTTCGCCAGTATTTTTATTTATTCTGAAAATTTGCTCCGTGGATTTTCAGATCATTTCGAGAACTTTTATTTCTACACAAAAATAACACCATGGCAGTTCTGCTGAAAACACGTCAGTCCGGGTTAGTTCCATTCAAATCATGCAAGTTAGAGTCCAAAACAAGGGCAAAAGTGTTTGGAAAAGTAGATACGACGGACACGTATCAACTCCCCCAAGCTTAAACCTTTGCTTGTCCTCAAGCAATTCAGTTGAAAAACTAAAAGTGGTAAAGAAAATCTTTTACAAACTCTATTTGCTCTTGTTGTTGCAAATATGTAAAGCTAGCATTCAAGTTTTCAGCAAAGATTATGAACTAACATATTCACAATAACACTTAGGTCTCATGTTTACTCATATCAATGGCATAATCAATTAGCGAGCAATAATAATAAATCTCGGATGACAACACTTTCTTAAAACAATCATAATAGGATATAATAGGATGGTATCTCGCTAGCCCTTTCTGAGAGCACAAAGCATAAATATAGAGCACCTTTAAAGATCAAGGACTGACTAAACATTGTAATTCATGGAAAAAGAGATCCAGTCAAACCCAATATAGACTAATAGTAATGCATGCAAATGACAGCGGTGCTCTCCAGCGGGTGCTTTTTAATAAGAGGGTGATGACTCAACATAAAAGTAAATAGATAGGCCCTTCGCAGAGGGAAGCAGGGATTTGTAGAGATGCCAGAGCTCGATTTTGAAATAGAGATGAATAACATTTTGAGCGGTATACTTTCACTGTCAACATAACAACTATGAGATCTCGATATCTTCCATGCTACACACATTATAGGCGGTTCCCAAACAGAATGGTAAAGATTATACTCCCCCACCACCAACAAACATTAATCCATGACTTGCCCGAAACAACGGGTGCCTCCAACTAGCAACAATCCTGGGGGAGTTTTGTTTGCAATTATTTTGATTTGATTTGAGCATGGGACTGGGCATCCCGGTGACCAGCCATTTTCTCGTGAATGAGGAGCGGAGTCCACTCCTCTTGAGAATAACCCGCCTAACAGGGAAGATACAGACAACCCTAGTTGATGCATGAGCTGTTCGAGCATACAAAACAGAATTTCATTTGAAGGTTTGGAGTTTGGCACATACAAATTTACTTGGAACGGCAGGTAGATACCGCATATAGGAAGGTATGGTGGACTCATATGGAATAACTTTGGGGTTCATGGAGTTTGGATGCACAAGCAGTATTCCCGCTTAGTACAGGTGAAGGCTAGCAAGAGACTGGGAAGCGACCAACTGAGAGAGCAACAACAGTCATGAACATGCATTAAAATTAATCAACACCGAGTGCAAGCATGAGTAGGATATAATCCACCATGAACATAAATATCATGAAGGCTATGTTGATTTTGTTCCAACTACATGCGTGAACATGTGCCAAGTCAAGTCACTCGAATCATTCAAAGGAGGATACCACCCTATCATACCACATCACAACCATTTTAATAGCATGTTGGCATGCAAGGTAAACCATTATAAGCTCCTAGCTAATTAAGCATGGCATAAGCAACTATAATCTCTAATTGTCATCGCAAACATGTTTATTCATAATAGGCTGAATCAGGAACGATGAAATCATATTTACAAAAACAAGAGAGGTCGAGTTCATACCAGCTTCTCTCATCTCAATCAGTCCATCATAGATCATCATTATTGCCTTTCACTTGCACAACCGAACGGTGTTTATAATAATAACAATGCACGTGCATTGGACTAAGCTGGAATCTGCAAGCATTCAATTCAAGGGAGAATACAAGGTAATATGGGCTCTTGGTTAAATCAACAACATGCATATTAGAGCCGCTAAACATTTTCATTATGGTCTTCTCCCCAAAGGAAAGAAAAGAAATAAAACTATTTACACGGGAAAGCTCCCAACAAGCAAAAGAAGAACGAGAAATCTTTTTGGGTTTTCTTTTAATTATCACTACTACAGCATGGAAAGTAAACTAACTAAATTTTTTTTGGTTTTTCTTAAGGTTTATCAAACACACAAGAAGAAAGCTAGAAAAAGAAATTAAACTAGCATGGATAGTACAATGAAAAAGTATGAGCACCGACAACTAGAATGAGAGTGTGAACATGAATGTAATGTCGGTGAGAAATACATACTCCCCCAAGCTTAGGCTTTTGGCCTAAGTTGGTCTATGGCCATGGGTAACCTGGCTGATACCCGAAGTTCTAACTGGGGTCGTACTGAGATGCAGCAGCCATCGCCTCCTGAGCTGCAGCATGGCGGCGAGATGCCTCCATCCTCCTCTCGTACTCGTTTGCCTCCTCCCTGGTTATAACATATCTTCCTTTTGTCTGATAGTCAAAGAGGGCAGGAGCTGGGAGAGTAATATGGACAGTGCGGCGTTTGTCAAAGATTAGTCGATACTGGAGGAATTGTTCATTCCTCTCAAGAAAATGATGATCAACCATGGCATTATAATCTAAATAAGCGAGAGGCAACTCCCTATCATCTTCATGTACAGGTATACCAAGATAATTAGCCACACGGGTCGCATAAATCCCTCCAAACAAGTCTCCAATTAAACCATTATTATGCAACCTACGTGCAACAATTGCCTCCAAGTTGTATTGTTTATCACCTAATACAACACTCTTGAGAACACAAAGATCAGGAACACACATGTGACATGCTTCATCTTTACTGTTAATGCATCTACCAATGAAGAGAGCAAAATAATGTATAGCAGGAAAGTGAATGCTCCCTATGGTAGCTTGTGCTATTTGTCTAGATTCTCCCACAGTGATACTAGCAAGAAAGTCTTTATATTCAGATTTACGAGGTTCACTAACACTGCCCCACTGCGGGATTTTACAAGCAGTAGTGAAATCTTCTAGGTCCATGGTATATGATTTACATATATATGAAACAAGACATTCTGAGAATTGCGCGAAGATGTAAATTTAAACCTTCTCACAAAGGAGTCAGTCAAATAGTATTATTGAGGGCACTTATCTTGCATGAAGTCCTCAAGGTCAGCATTACGCACATATGCATCAAATTCATCCTTGATGCCTGCTTTGACCATAAACTCCTCTGACGGCCATTCACAAGGCCGCACGTCAGCTTCCCTTGGTGGTTCGTCGTCTTGCTCACGTATTGTAAGTCGGGGTCCTTTATTCCTTGAAGAACCACCTTGGTACATTTTCCTGGACATATTTCTTCCTCTGAAAAATTTCTGAAATTTTTAGTAACTCAAATAAAAGTGAACCAAACTCAACAATATTGATAGCAACTACTCCCACAAGTGCCTAGAGCCTATATTATGCATTAGAATTACTTGGGACCATATAAATTTGACATGCAAGCTCAAGTACAGGGTCACCTAAGTAGCAAAAATTTGCAATTAATAAAGCACTAGAACAAAAACTAATTGGACCATTGGAGGAGTCACATACCAAAGAACAATCCCCCAAAGAAGTTTTGTGAATGGAGCTTTGAGCAAGGATATCGAAATGGCAGCAAAATGAGCTAGAACTCGTGCTTGAGCTGGATGGTGATTTTTTTGGGAGGAAGAAGAAGTGTGTGGGTGCAGGAATAAGTGGTAGGGGGCCACCATGGGCCCACGAGGCAGGGGGCGCGCCCTGTAGGGGTGGGCGTGCCCTGGACCCTCGTGGCCAGGTGCCAGCTCCCCCTGATGTGTTCTTAGTGCCAAATATTCTCAAATATTCCTGAAAAATCATATTAAATTTGCAGGGCATTTGGAGAACTTTTATTTTTGGGGTATTTTTTATTCCATGGATAATTCAGAAAACAGACAGAAAATACTACTTCTACTTTATTTATTCTAAATAACACAAAGTCAAAGGAGACTACAGAAGATTGTGCCTTCTAACTTCATCCATCTCATGCTCACCAAAAGGAATCCACTAACAAGGTTGATCAAGTCTTGTTAACAAACTCATTCCGAATCGCATGAAACCGGAGAAATTTCAAATAACACTAGGTTACCTCAACAGGGATATGCACATCCCCAATAATAAGAATATCATATTTCTTCTTGACAGTAGGAAGAGGAAATTCAAACCCTCCAATAATGATAGTTGGAATTTTTCCAATAGAACTGATACTGTGAATTTGAGGTTGTTTCCTCGGAAAGTGTACCATATGCTCATTACCATTAACATGAAAAGTGACATTGCCTTTGTTGCAATCAATAACAGCCCCTGCAGTATTCAAAAAGGGTCTACCAAGGATAATCGACATACTATCGTCCTCGGGAATATCAAGAATAACAAAGTCGGTTAAGATAGTGACATTTGCAACCACAACAGGCACATCCTCACAAATACTGACAGGTATAGCAGTTGATTTATCAGCCATTTGCAAAGATATTTCAGTAGGTGTGAACTTATTCAATTCAATTCTACGATATAAAGAGAGAGGCATAACACTAACACCAGCTCCAAGATCACATAAAGCAGTTTTAACATAGTTTCTTTTAATGGAGCATGGTGTAGTTGGTACTCCTGGATCTCCAAGTTTCTTAGGTATGCCACCTTTAAAAGTATAATTAGCAAGCATGGTGGAAATTTCAGCTTCCGGTATCTTTCTTTTATTAGTAATAATATCTTTCATGTATTTAGCATAAGGATTTACTTTAAGCATATCAGTTAAGCGCATACGTAAGAAGATAGGTCTAATCATTTCAGCAAAGCGCTCAAAATCCTCATCATCCTTTTTCTTGGATGGCTTAGGAGGAAAAGGCATGGGTTTCTGAACCCATGGTTCTCTTTCTTTACCATGCTTCCTAGCAACAAAGTCTCTCTTATCATAACATTTATTCTTTGATTGTGGGTTATCAAGATCAACAGCAGGTTCAATCTCTACATCATTATTATTGCTAGGTTGAGCATCAACATGAACATTATCATTAACATTATCACTAGGTTCATGTTCATCACCAGATTGTGTTTCAGCATCGGAAATAGAAATATCATTGGGATTCTTAGGTGTGTCTACAACAGGTTCACTAGAAGCATGCAAAGTCCTATCATTTTTCTTTTTCTTCTTTTTAGAAGGACTAGGTGCATCTATATTATTTCTTTGAGAATCTTGCTCAATTCTCTTAGGGTGGCCTTCAGGATACAAAGGTTCCTGAGTCATTTCACCAGTTCTAGTAGCCACTCTAACAGCAAAATCTTGTTTATTATTTAATTCATCGAGCAAATCACTTTGAGCTTTAAGTACTTGTTCTGCTTGAGTAGTAACCATAGAAGCATATTTACTAATGAGTTTAAGTTCACCTTTAACTCTAGCCATATAATCACTCAAGCATCCAATCATGTAATAATTACTCTTTAATTATCTACCAACATAAGCATTGAAGGTTTCTTGCTAGCCATAAAGTCATCAAATTCATCCAAACATTGGCTAGCAAACTTAGTAGGCGGGGTTTCAAGTTTATCATATCTATAGAGAGAATTTACCTTTACCACATGTGTCGGGTTATCAAGACCATGTATTTCTTCAACAAGAGGTGTATTAAGACCATGTATTTCCTCAACGGGAGGTAAATTCTTAACATTTTCAGCTTTAATACCTTTTTCTTTCATAGATTTCTTTGCCTCTTGCATATCTTCAGGACTGAGAAATAGAACACCCCTCTTCTTCGGAGTTGGTTTAGGAGTAGGCTCAGGAGTTGACTCAGGAAGTGTCCAATTATTTTCATTAGTCAACATATTATTCAATAACAATTCAGCTTGATCAACAGTTCTTTCCGTGAAAACACAACCAACACAACTATCCAAGTGGTCCTTGGAAGCATCAGTTGGTCTATTATAAAAGATATCAAGTATTTCATTTTTCTTAAGAGGATGATCAGGCAAAGCATTAAGTAATCGGAGAAGCCTCCCCCAAGCTTGTGGGAGACTCTCTTCTTCAATTTGAACCAAATTATATATTTCCCTCAAGGCAGCTTGTTTCTTATTAGCAGGGAAATATTTAGCAGAGAAGTAATAATTCATATCCTGGGGACTACGCACACAACCAGGATCAAGAGAATTAAACCAAGTTTTAGCATCACCCTTTAATGAGAATGGAAATATCTTAAGGATGTAATAGTAGCGAGATTTCTCATCATTAGTGAATAAGGTGGCTATATCATTCACTTTAGTAAGATGTGCCACAACAGTTTCAGATTCATAGCCATAAAAAGGATCATATTCAACCAAAGTAATTATCTCAGGATCGACAGAGAATTCATAATCCTTATTGGTAACAAAGATAGGTGAAGTAGCAAAAGTAGGGTCATATTTCATTCTAGCATTCAGAGTTTACTGTTTCAGTTTAGCTAATAACTTCTTAAGATCAGATCTATCATTGCAAGCAAGAAAATCTCTAGTAGTTTCTTCATCCATAACATAACCCTACAGAACAACAGGTAATTCATATTTAGGGGGAGATCCTTCATCATCACTATCTTTAATAATTTCATTTTCAATAATTTCATTTTCTCTAACCCTAGCAAGTTTTTCATCAAGAAATTCACCTAATGGCACAGTAGTATCAAGCATAGAAGTAGTTTCATCATAAGTATCATGCATAGTAGAAGTGGCATCATCAGTAACATGCAACATATCAGAATTAATAGCAGAAGCAGGTTTAGGTGTCGCAAGCTTACTCATAACAGAAGGAGAATCAAGTGCAGAGCTAGATGGTAGTTCCTTACCTCCCCTCGTAGTTGAGGGATAAATCTTAGTTCTTTCGTCTTTCAAGTTCCTCATAGTGACCAGCAGATATAAATCCCAAGTGACTCAAAGAATAGAGCTATGCTCCCCGGCAACGGCACCAGAAAATAGTCTTGATAACCCACAAGTATAGGGGATCGCAATAGTCTTTGAGGGTAGAGTATTCAACCCAAATTTGTTGATTCGACACAAGGGGGGCCAAAGAATATTCTCAAGTATTAGCAGTTGAGTTGTCAATTCAACCACACCTGGATAACTTAGTATCTGCAGCAAAGTATTTAGTAGCAAAGTAGTATGGAAGTAACGGTAACAGTGGTAAAAGTAACAGTAGCAGTTTCGTAGTAATTGTAACAGTAGCAACGGTAAAGTAAATAAGCAAAGCACAATATGTGAAAAGCTCGTAGGCATTGGATCAGTGATGGATAATTATGTCGGATGCGATTCCTCATGTAATAGTTATAACATAGGGTGACACAGAACTAGCTCCAGTTCATCAATGTAATGTAGGCATGTATTCCGAATATAGTCATAAGTGCTTATGGAAAAGAACTTGCATGACATCTTTTGTCCTACCCTCCCGTGGCAGCGGGGTCCTAATGGAAACTAAGGGATATTAAGGCCTCCTTTTAATAGAGTACCGGACCAAAGCATTAGCACATAGTGAATACATGAACTCCTCAAACTACGATCATCACCGAGAAGTATCCCGATTATTGTCACTTCGGGGTTGTCGGATCATAACACATAATAGGTGACTATAGACTTGCAAGATAGGATCAAGAACTCACATATATTCATGAAAACATAATAGGTTCAGATCTGGAATCATGGCACTCCGGCCCTAGTGACAAGCATTAAGCATAACAAAGTCATAGCAACATCAATCTCAGAACATAGTGGATACTAGGGATCAAACCCTAACAAAACTAACTTGATTACATGGTAAATATCATCCAACCCATCATCGTCCAGCAAGCCTACGATGGAATTACTCACGCACGGCGGTGAGCATCATGAAATTGGTGATGGAGGATGGTTGATGATGACGACGGTGATGAATCCCCCTCTCCGGAGCCCCGAACGGACTCTAGATCAGACCTCCCAAGAGAGATTAGGGCTTGGCGGCGGCTCCGTATCGTAAAACGTGATGAAACTTTCTCTTTGATTTTTTTATCCGTGAAAAAAGCAAATATATGGAGTTTGAGTTGAGGTCGGTGGACGTCCAGGGAGCCCACGAGGCAGGGGGCGCGCCCTAGTGGGGGGCGCGCCCTACTGGGGGGGCGCCCTCCACCCTCGTGGACAGGGTGTGAGCCCCCTGATGCTGATTCTTTCTCCAGTATTTTTTATTTATTCTGAAAAGTTGCTCCGTGGATTTTCAGATCATTCCGAGAACTTTTATTTCTGCACAACCATGAGGCAGGGGGCGCGCCCTACTGGGGGGCGCCCTCCACCCTCGTGGATAGGGTGTGGGCCCCCTGACGCTGATTCTTTCGCCAGTATTTTTCATTTATTCTGAAAAGTTGCTCCGTGGATTTTCAGATCATTCCGAGAACTTTTATTTCTGCACAAAAATAACACCATGCAGTTCTGCTGAAAACAGCGTCAGTCCGGGTTCCAAGTTAGAGTCCAAAACAAGGGCAAAAGTGTTTGGAAAAGTAGATACGACGGAGACGTATCAGAAACCAACAACAGAGCATGAGCCGGTGATGAAGTTTAAATCGGCCGACGATACTAAGCTAGTTGATTTTGTTCCTGGCGATTCATCTAAGCAGTTCAGTATCAGAGCTAACCTGGATCCCAAATAGGAAAGCGCGCTCATCGAGTTCAACCATGAGAACCGGGACATCTCTGCATTGAAACCTTCTGACATGTCGGGTGTACCGAGAGAACTCGCTGAGCACACTCTCAATATCGATGCAAAATTTAAGCCGGTCAAGCAGTTTCTTTGGCGTTCAATGAGGAGAGGCGTAAGGCCATTGGTGAGGAAGTGGCCCGGCTCTTAGCGGTCGGGTTCATTGTTGAAGTTTTTCATCCTGAGTGGTTGGCTAACCCGGTGCTAGTTCTCAAGAAGAACGACACCTGGCGCATGTGTGTGGATTACACGGACTTAAACAAGGCTTGTCCGACTGATCCTTTTGCTCTCCCTCGTATTGATCAAATCATTGATGATGCGGCGGGTTGCGAGCGTTTGAGCTTTTTGGATGCTTATTATGGTTATCATCAGATCAAGATGGCAGTTAAGGACCAGGAGAAGACGGCTTTTATTACTCCGTTTGGAGCCTTCTGCTGTGTGTCTATGCCTTTTGGGCTCAAGAGTGCCCAGGCGACTTATCAGCAATGTGTGTAGAACTGTCTTCACGATCAGATTGGGCGCAATGTTCATGCTTATGTGGACGACATTGTGGTGAAGTCCGGAGAGAACGAGACCTTGATAGATGATTTGAAGGAAACCTTTGATAATCTCCGGGTCTATAAGATGATGCTTAACCCGGCCAAGTGTGTGTTCGTTGTGCCAGCTAGCAAGCTTTTGGGTTTTCTGGTTTCTACTAGAGGCATTGAGGCTAACCTGGAGAAGATCAAGGCCATCACCTCCTTAGATAAGCCGACGTGTATCAATGATGTTCAGCGCCTGGCGGGTCGTATTGTAGCTTTAAGCGGCCGGTTCATAAGCCGGTTAGGTGAGAAGGCCATACCGCTGTATCAGATGATGAAGAAAACAGACGACTTTGTCTGGAGTGATGCTGCTAATGCTGCCTTTGAAGATTTGAAAAGATAGCTAGCTGAGCCACCGGTCCTTGTTGCTCCCATTGATAAGGAGCCATTATTGCTATATGTGGCTGCTAACACACGTGCTGTCAGTGTGTCCATTGTGGTGGAGTGCAAGGAGGCTGGCAAGGAACATTCGGTTCAACGGCCGTTTTTTTACATCAGTGAGGTGCTTATTGAGTCCAAGCAAAGATATCCACATTGGCAGAAGCTCGTTTATGGGGTGTTCATGGCAAGCCGGAAGCTTAAGCAATATTTTCTGGGTCATCCCATCACTGTGGTCAGTTCTGCTCCTTTAGGAGATATCATTCAAAACAGAGAAGCCACAGGATGAGTCGCCAAGTGGGCCATTGAACTTGGGCCTCATGGTTTAAAGTATGTGCCACGCACTGCCATCAGGTCTCAAGCACTGGTGGACTTCATCAACGATTGGACAGTGCTGCAGATGCCTGAAGAGAAGTCGGATAACACATATTGGACTATTCATTTTGATGTGTCCAAGCAATTGGAGGGCTCGGGGGCTGGAGTTGTTTTAGCTTCCCCTCAAGGTGACAAATTTTGTTATGTGCTAAGGTTGATGTTTCCTGTACTAACAATGCAGCTGAGTATGAGGCCTTGCTCCATGGTCTTCGGATGGCTAAGGAGATGAGCTTAAGACGGGTAAGGTGCTTTGGCGACTTAGATTTGGTGGCTCAACAAGTATCAGGCAAGTGGGATTCCAAGGATCCTCTCATGGCGGCTTATCGCCGTGAAGTTGATGCCATTGCTGGACATTTCAAGGGTTACCACATGGAACACATTGATCGCAGAAAGAATGAGGCGGCTAATGCTTTAAGCCGGCTGGGATCTCAATGTAAACCGGTGCCACCTAACACTTTCTTGGATATTCTGCATAACCCTTCTATCAAGTTGCCTATAGAGGAAGACTTGGCTGTTCCTGACCCGGAAGCACAATTGGTGGTGGCTCTTCACGTCATCCCGGATTGGACAGTGCCATATTTGGCTTACATGACCTGGGGCTAGGCAGATAACCCGGTGGTCTAAGTCGATGACAATTGCCAATGGTGAGATGCATCATCGCAGTGTCAGTCGGGCGTTTCAGCGTTGTGTCTCCCCTGAGGAAGGTCAAGAAATTCTTCGTGAGATTCATGAAGGAGATTGTGGCCATCATGCCGGTTCAAAGTCCCTTGTGGCCAAGGCTTTTTGTCATGGATTTTATTGGCTGGCGGCTCACGCTGATGAGGAGGATCTAGTCAGTAAATGTGATGGTTGTCAGAAATTCTCAAGACGGGCTCACATGCCGACTCAAGAATTGAGGATGATTCCAATTACTTGGCCATTTGCAGTCTGGGGACTCGACATGGTCGGGCCTTTCAAAAGGTCCAAAGATAAAAAGACCCACCTCTTGGTGGTGGTTGACAAATTCACAAAGTGGGTTGAGGCAGAGCCAGTTAGTAAGTGTGATGCGGCCACGACGGTTCAATTCATGAAAAAGGTGATCTTTCGTTTTGGCTTTCCACACAGCATTACAACTGACAATGGTACTAATCTGCCCAAGGGTACCATGGAGGAGTTCTGTCAACGTGACCATATCCGGCTTGATCTTTCATCAGTAGCTCACCCCCAAACCAATGGTCAAGCTGAAAGAGCTAATCATGAAATCTTGAAAGGCATCAAACCCCGGCTTTTGGTTCCTTTGCAACGGACGCCGGGTTGTTGGGTGAAGGAGTTACCCTCTGTGATATGGAGCATCAATACTACACCTAAGAGGTCTATGGGTTATACGCCTTTCTTCATGGTTTACAAAGCCGAGGCGGTTCTCCCTAGTGACATCCGGCATGACTCGCCCCGCGTGGCGGCTTACGTTGAGGCTGATAATGAACAAGTGCGTCAGGATGCACTCGACCTGTTAGATGAAAAGCGTGACTTGGCAGCAGCCCACTTGGTGATTTACCAGCAGGACCCGCGCCGTTATCACAGCCGCCGGGTTAAGTCCAGAACCTTTCAAGAAGGTGATTTGGTGCTCCGGCTCATCCAGGATCAAAGAATATTACAGCGAATAGATCTCTAAGAACATCGAGGATAACTTTGTATTGAGAATCAAAGAGAGAGAAGAAGCCATGTAGCTAATAACTATGGACGGAGGTCTGTGGTAAACTACTCATGCTTCATCGGAGAGGCAATGGTGTTGATGTAGAAGCCCTCCATGATCGATTCACCCTCTGGCAGATCGCCAAAAAAGGCCCCAAGATGGGATCACGTGGGTACAGAAGGTTGCGGTGGTGAAAAGTGGTTCTGTGGCTCTCCCTGATGTGTTTAGGGTACAAGAGTATATATAGGCGAAAGAAGTAGGTCGATGGAACTACGAGGGGCCCACGAGGGTGGGGG
>NC_041391.1:522552318-522575750 GCF_002162155.2 Triticum dicoccoides | reverse complement strand
TGCACCGTCCTGCCTCGTGGATGCCTCGTTGCGTCTCTTACTTCAACTCCAAGTCTTCTGGTTTGCTTTCGGTCCAAGAAAGATCATCGCGAAGGTCTCATTTCGTTTGGGCTCAGTTTGGTATTCCTTTTCTGCAAAACTCTAAAATAGGGGGGAAAACAAAAACTGGCACTGGGCCTCCGGTTAATAGGTTAGTCCCAAAACTAATATAAAACAGCATATTAAAGCCCATTAAGCATCCAAAATAGATAATATAATAGCATGGAACAATCAAAAATTATAGATATGTTGGAGACGTATCAAGCATCCCCAAGTTTAATTCCTGCTCGTCCTCGAGTAGGTAAATGATAAAAACAGAATTTTTGATGTGGAATGCTACCTAACATATTTATCAATGTAGTTTTCTTTATTGTGGCATGAATGTTCAAATCCGAAAGATTCAAGACAAAAGTTTAATATTGACATAAAAATAATAATACTTCAAGCATACTAACAAAGCAATCATGTCTTCTCAAAATAACATGGCCAAAGAAAGTTATCCCTACAAAATCATATAGTCTGGTTATGCTCTATCTTCATCACACAAAGTATTTAATCATGCACAACCCCGATGACAAGCCAAGCAATTGTTTCATACTTTTGATGTTCTCAAACTTTTTCAATCTTCACGCAATACATGAGCATGAGCCATGGACATGCACTATAAGTGGAATAGAATGGTGGTTGTGGAGAAGACAAAAAAGGAGAAGATAGTCTCACATTAACTAGGTGTATCAACGGGCTATGGAGATGCCCACCAATAGATATCAATGTGAGTGAGTAGAGATTGCCATGCAACGGATGCACTAGAGCTACAAGTGTACGAAAGCTCAAAAAAGAAAACTAAGTGGGTGTGCATCCAACTTGTTGCTCACAAAGACCTAGGGCACTTTTGAGGAAGCCCATCATAGGAATATACAAGCCAAGTTCTATAATGAAAAATTCCCACTAGTATATGAAAGTGACAACATATGAGACTCTCTATCATGAAGATCATGGTGCTACTTTGAAGCACAAGTGTGGTAAAGGATAGTAGCATTGCCCCTTCTCTCTTTTTCTCTTATTCTTTTTATTTGGGCCCTTTCTCTTTTTTTATGGCCTCTTTTTTTATTTAGTCCGGAGTCTCATCCTGACTTGTGGGGGAATCATAGTCTCCATCATCCTTTCCTCACTGGGACAATGCTCTAATAATGAAGATCATCACACTTTTATTTACTTACAACTCAAGAATTACAACTCAATACTTAGAACAAAATATGACTCTATGTGAATGCCTCCGGCAGTGTACCAGGATCCGCAATGATTCAAGAGTGACATGTATGAAAAAATTATGAACGGTGGCTTTGCCACAAATACGATGTCAACTACATGATCGTGCAAGGTAATATGACAATGATGGAGCGTGTCATAATAAATGGAATGGTGGAAATTTGCATGGCAATATATCTTGTAATGGCTATGGAAATGCCATAATAGGTAGGTATGGTGGCTGTTTTGAGGAAGGTATATGGTGGGTGTATGCTACCGGCGAAAGTTGCGTGGTACTAGAGAGGCTAGCAATGGTGGAAGGATGAGAGTGCGTATAATCCATGGACTCAACATTAGTCATAAAGAACTCACATACTTATTTAAAAAATCTATTAGTTATCGAAACGAAGTACTATGCGCATGCTCCTAGGGGGATAGATTGGTAGGAAAAGACCATCATTCGTCCCCAACCGCCACTCATAAGGAAGACAATCAATAAATAAATCATGCTCCAACTTCATCACATAACGGTTCACCATACGTTCATGTACGGGAATCACAAACTTTAACACAAGTATCTCTCAAATTCACAACTACTCTACTAGCATGACTCTAATATCACCATCTTCATATCTCAAAACAATCATAAAGAATCAAACTTCTCGTAGTATTCAATGCACTTTATATGAAAGTTTTTATTATATCCATCTTGGATGCCCATCATATTGGAACTAATTTTATAACTAGAGCAAATTACCATGTTGTTCTAAGAGACTCTCAAAATAATATAAGTGAAGCATGAGAGTTCAACAATTTCTATAAAATAAAACCACCGCTGTGCTCTAAAAAGATATAAGTGAAGCACTAGAGCAATATTGTCTAGCTCAAAAGATATAATTGAATCACATAGAGTATTCTAATAAATTTTGATTCACGTGTTTCTCTCCCAAAAGGTGTGTACAGCAAGGATGATTGTGGTAAACTAAAAAGCATAGACTCGAACCATACAAGACGCTCCAAGCAAAACACATATCATGTGGTGAATAAAAATATAGCCTCAAGTAAAGTTACCGATAGATGAAGACGAAAGATGGGATGCCTTCCAGGGCATCCCCGAGCTTAGGCTCTTGCCACTCCTTATTCCAAAATCTAGCAAATCTTTACCCAAAAACTTGAAAACTTCACAACACAAAACTTCAACAGAAAATCTCATGAGCTCCATTAGTATAAGAAAATAAACCACCACTTTAAGGTACTGTAATGAACTCATTATTTATTTATATTTGTGTTAAACCTACTGTATTCCAACTTCTCTATGGTTCATACCCCTCGATACTACTCATAGATTCATCAAAATAAGCAAACAACACACGAAAAACAGACTCTGTCAAAAACAGAACAGTCTGTAGCAATCTGTAACTTTCGAATAATTATGTAACTCTAATATTTCTGAAACAAATTGGTGGACGTGAGGAATTTGTCTATTAACCATCTTCAAAAAGAATCAACCTAAAATCACTCTTCTATAAAAAAATGATAGCTATTCTCGTGAGCGCAAAAGTTTCTGTTTTTTACAGCAAGATCGCAAAGACTTCACCCAAGTCTTCACAAAAGTTCTACTTGGCACAAACACTAATTAAAACATAAAACCACATCTAACCAGAATCTAGATGTATTATTTTTTACTAAACAGGAGCAAAAAGTAAAGAAAACAATAAAATTGGGTTGCCTCCCAACAAGCGCTATCTTTTAAAGCCTTTTTTAGCTAGGCATTGAGATTTCGATGATGCTCACAAGAAAGACAAGAATTGAAGCGCGAAGAGAGCATCATGAAACATGTGACAAACACATATAAGTCTAACATTCTTCCTATGCATAGGCATCTTATAGGCAAACAAATTATCATAGCAAGCAAAAACTAGCATATGCAAGGAAGCGGAAAGAAACAATAGCAATCTCAACATAACGAGAGGTAATTTAGTAGTATGAAAATTTCTACAACCATATTTTCCTTTCTCATAATAATTACATGTGGGATCATAAGCAAATTCAACAAAATATATATCACATAAAATATTTTCAACACGATCCACATGCATGCGAAGTTGACACTCTTCCAAAATAGTGGGATTAACATTAACCAAAGTCATGACCTCTCCAAACCCACTTTTATCAAAAATTTCATAAGATTGAACATTCTCCAAATATGTGGGATCTAAAGTTGACACTCTTCTAAATCCACTTTCAATATTATAGCAAACATTATTTTCAATCTCATATTCATCATGGGGTTTAAATAAATTTTCAAGATCATAAGAAGAATCACCCCCAATCATGATCATTGCAACAAATAGTAGACATAGCAAAACTAGCATACCCAAGCTTAGAGTTTTGCATATTATTAGCACAATTGACATCAATAGAATTTATAGTAAAATCATTGCAATCATGCTTTTTATTCGAAGATCTATCATGAATCACTTCATAAAGTACTTCATCATAATTTCCAGATTCATGAATTTCAAGCAAAACTTCATAAAGAAAATCTAGTGCACAAGATTAACTAGCAATTGGTTCATCATAATTGGATCTCTTAAAAAGATTAGCAAGTGGATGAGGATCCTTAAACTTTTAGCAAGAGAAGATGCAAGCAAAAAGAAGGCACATGGTAACACAAGCAAACAAAAGATCGAACAGAAGGAGGGCGAAGAAAAGGGCGAAGGTTTTCGAAAATCATTTTAGAAGTGGGGGAGAGGAAAACGAGAGGCGAATGGCGAATAATGTAATGCAAGGGAGAAGAGTTTATGATGGGTACTTGGTATGGCTTTACTTGGCGTAGATCTCCCCGACAATGGCGCCAAAGATCCTTCTTGCTACCTCTTGAGCTTGTGTTGGTTTTCCCTTGAAGAGGAAAGGGTGATGCAGCAAAGTAGCATAAGTATTTCCCTCAGTTTTGAATACCAAGGTATCAATCCATTAGGAGACGACGCACAAGTCACCGAATACCTGCACAAATAATCAAGAACTTGCAACCAACGCGATAAAGGGGTTGTCAATCCCTTCATGGTCATTCGCAAAAGTGAGATCTGATAGAGATAATAAAGTAAATATTTTTGGTATTTTTATGTATACTCCCTCCGTTCCTTTATATAAGGTGTATTATTTTTGGCACCGTGACCAATGCGCATAATTATGGGGGTGTTAGGACAAAATTACCATTGTCAAATTTGTAGGTTAGTGGCAACTAAATCAGTGAGTCCAAGAAAGTAAGAGATACATGCAATCGAGAGAGAGATAATTTCTTTCTACTGATACAAGGAGAGATGCAGGAAATTAGGAGAGGGATACTTTCCACTTTTTGAAGGGATAAAAAGGGGATTATGAGGATTTAGAAGAAATGCACCTCACATCGTGGAATTTTATCAAAAAACAAATACACCTTATATAAAGGAATGGAGGGAGTAGATTGGAAAGTAAAGATTGCAAAATAGTAAACGAGATTCGACAATATGGAAAAGAGATGCAATATAATGGAAAAGAGACCCGGGGGCATAGGTTTCACTAGTGGCTTCTCTCGAGATAGCATGTATTATGGTGGGTGAACAAATTACTACCGAGCAATTGATAGAAAAGCGCATAATTATGAAGACATCTAAGGCAATGATCATGAACATAGGCATCACGTCCGTGTCAAGTAGACCGAAAGGATTCTGCATCTACTACTATTACTCCACACATCGACTACTATCCATCATGCATCTAGAGTATTAAGTGCATAAGAACGGATAACACATTAAGCAAGATGAAATGATGTAGAGGGATAAACTCAAGCAATATGATATAAACCCCATCTTTTTATCCTCGATGGCAACAATACAATACGTACCTTGTTGCCCCTACTGTCACTGGGAAAGGACACCACAAGATTGAACCCAAAGCTAAGCACTTCTCCCATGGCAAGAAAGATCAATCTAGTAGGCTAAACTAAACCGATAATTCGAAGAGACTTGCAAAGATATCAAATCATGCATATAAGAATTAAGAGAAGAACCAAATAATATTCATAGATAATCTTGTTCATAAATCCATAATTCATCGGATCTCGGCAAACACACCGCAAAAGAATATTACATCGAATAGATCTCCAAGAACATCGAGGAGAACTTTGTATTGAGAATCAAAGAGAGAGAAGAAGACATCTAGCTAATAACTATGGACCCGAAGGTCCGTGGTAAACTACTCACGCTTCATCGGAGAGGCAATGGTGTTGATGTAGAAGCCCTCCATGATCGATTCCCCCTTTGGCAGATCGCCCAAAAAGGCCCCAAGATGGGATCTCATGGGTACAGAAGGTTGCGGTGGTGGAAAAGTGGTTACATGGCTCTCCCTGATGTTTTTAGAGTACAAGAGTATATATAGGCGAAAAAAGTAGGTCGGTGGAGCTACGAGGGGCCCACGAGGGTGGGGGCGTGCCTACCCCCCTAGGCGCGCCCTCCTGCCTCATGGACGCCTTGTTGCGTCTCTGACTTCAACTCCAAGTCATCTGGTTTGCTTTTGGTCCAAGAAAGATCATCGCGAAGGTTTCATTCCGTTTGGACTCCGTTTGGTATTCCTTTTCTGCAAAACTCTAAAATAGGCAATAAAACAGAAACTGGCACTGGGCCTCCGGTTAATAGGTTAGTCCCAAAAATAATATAAAAGAGCATATTAAAGCTCATTAAGCATCCAAGACAAATAATATAATAGCATGGAACAATCAAAAATTATAGATACGTTGGAGACGTATCAGGTCACCCCTTTAGTCACACGCCTCGTCTTAGACTGCAGACGAGGAAGGGAGTCGGCAACAGTCCCTGTTGCTACCTCTCCCTAGTCGGGCTGCACAGCCACGGTCGAGGATGCCCCCACATCCCCTACCTAAACGACCGCGCGTGCGGCCGCAGCTTGAGCTAGAGCTGCCTGCGCAAGTTCTTTCGAACGAATGAGGGAATCAACTCTCGAGCCTCGCCCGCATTAGCAAGATCTACCCCACTATCCCCCAAGTGATCGTCCAAGAAGGAATCTGGAATCGTAAAATGAGATGGGGGGAGCTATTACCTTCAATCTCCATTTTCTTCTCAGCTTGCAGCAGTTGAGCGCGTTGAAGCGAAGGCAGGTTACCCTTGGCACCCTTGGGGTGGCCGCTGGTGCGCACCAGAGTCGAAGCAGCGGCCACCACCTTGGAGCGCCTGGCCTTGGACTTAGGCAGCGTCGCGGCCTCCGCTAGCAGGTCCGCACCAGGGCCAGCAGGAGCAGCCGCTGGACCGCCCCCAGCCGGAGCATTCGGGGATGCCAGCGCCATGACTGCCTGCTTTGGAGTGGCCGGGGCACCCAGGCTCTCCATAGCCGGGATCACCGCGGCCACCTTGCGTCCCGACGTCTTCTTCGCCTACCGCACCGAGCCACTCTTGCTCACACCGCCTGATGTAGGAGAAGTCCACATATCGGAGCCGATTCTCGGGCCACCCGCAGCCATCCCCGGGGAGAGCACCCCAGGAAGCAGGGAGGAGCGACGTCCCGAGTCACACAAGGCCGTCGCGCCTTTTTCCGAGTCAGAGTCGAGGGCCATGTCGGAGCCGTACTAATCCAGGGCCAGGGAGGCGCCCATCGGACCGAACGTCGTGGCCGCCGTCGAGCCCCCGCCCTTGGAAGAACCCGTCGTCTTGTCCTGGGATTTGTCGTGAAGACCCAGCTTGTCCCACGCCATCGTGTCGATGGAGTCTTCACCCATGCTCTCATCTTGGTCTTAGATCCACATCCTTGTCGCCAGGGCCTTTTTCATTGGAGGGCGGGGCGGGGAAGGAGGGGCCACACCGCGGCCCGGCAGAGCGAGCTTGGGCTCCAGCTTGATGTCGTAGCCCTCCCCATTGAACCACAGCTCGACGCGGCTGCGCAACTTGGTAGGGGAGCGGCAGGCAAACCGCATCCGCACCAGGGCCACCCTGATCAGGGAGAGCTCGTCGACCGCGATGGGGCAGCTGATCATGGTGGTGGCCGCCATGAGCTGATCCACCCGACGTTGCTTGGGAGGCATGCCCCAAAGCTTCACCCATACTTCTGCATGGACATGGCCTTGGGCTCCTCCTTGCGCGCCTCCCGGATGTCCGCCATGATGTTGTTGAGAAAGAGGAAGAGCTCGCCGCTCCATGTCGCCATCCTCAGCATCGCCTTGTTCGGAAACACCACCGAGAAGCAGTCCGCACCCACCGGAAGCACTTGCCAGCCCCACTCGCCTTCGAATAGGTGGGGGAGCTCCGCCTCCAGCACGACAGAGGAGAGCTGGCCCGAGGTCGCTGAGATGAAGGCCGTGTTAGATCCCAGGCCCTCCCCCTGAGCCGCGTCCGCAGGCCCCTCCATGAACGGTGGCAGAAGAAGCCTTGGCCCGGGATCGCGTTCCCCATGATCTGCAGCTGCAGCGGCTTGTCGCAGGTCGGGCAGTAGGCCGAGGCGTGGCCCTCCTCTTGACAGAGCACACACAGGGGCTTGAACTCGCAGTCGATCTGGAAATGGCCAACCCGCCCGCACTTGAAGCACTCCAGGCCATCCGCCTCCTCCACCGGGATCGGCTCGGCCGCCGTGCCCTTGGACAACGACGGAGCCGCCGGCAGCGCAGGTAGAGCATGCCTAGGATCTGCTGCAGCCCCCGTGTGATGCTTCTGCTTCTTGGCGTATGGGTCGCCCACCCTGTCACCGCCGAGGGGGTGCTTCCTCTCCTTGCGCTTGAGCTCCTTCTTCTCCAGCCCGCGGCGATGGTCCTCTTCCTTCTTTTGGTGCTTGCGTTCTTGCTCCTTGATCCACCATGGAGGGGGTGGCCCCCAGCCCCCCTCCTCCGCCTCTTGGATCGCCATCTGTGTCTTGGCCTTGGTGCGCAGATCTCGCTCCCATTGCATCTCAGTGGCCGGATCTAGTGGCACCATCAGCGGCTTCTCCATGTGCCGCTCACCGCGCGAGCCCATCCGCGCCACCTTGGCGAAGGAGCGCCAGAGGGGAGAGGGAGCGGGCAGGCGGCAAAGACGACGGGCTTGCTTCCCGAAGCGTCGAACTTGTGCAGTGGTGGCTGGAAACTGAAAGTGCTAGTTATCGACTAGAGGGGGGTGAATAGGTGATTTTTATCAAAGTCTTCAAAACGTGGAAGTTTCGATGACAAACAATAGAAATAACCTAATTGATATGCAGCGGAAGATAAACTACAACAAGCAAGCCATAGTCAAGTATGCAATAGCGTTAACGTACGAAGACTAATAGCAGCTAGGTAGTAGGATCGGGATGGAAGATAGTATGAATCCAATCAACAATAGTAGTCAAGCAATGAAGTCAATCAGATAAGACAGATAAGCAATGACTTCACGAAGGCAAACTCAAAGTAAAGGAGGGAAGAGATAGAACCAGTTGCTTGTTGAAGACACAGGATTTGTTGGACCAGTTCCAGTTGCTGTGACAACTGTACGTCTGGTTAGGGAGGCTGAGATTCAACTCAGAAGACCGTGTCTTCACCTTATTCCCCTTGAGCTAAGGACACTTAGTCCTCGCCCAATCACTCTGGTAAGTCTTCAAGGTAGACTTCCGAACCTTCACAGACTTCGTTCACCCGGCAATCCATAATGACTCTTGGATGCTCAGAACGCGACGCCTAATCGGCTGGAGGATACACAGTCCTCAAGTGTAATAAGTCTTCAGGTCACACAGACAGAAAGACTTCAGTGATGCCTAACACTCTTTGGCTCTGGGTGTTTGGGCTTTGTCCTCGCAAGGATTTTTCTCTCTCTCAAATGCTTCGAGGTGGGTTGCTCTCAAACGACAAAAGTCGTGTACAAACTCTAAGCAGCCACCAATTTATGGTGTAGGGGGTGGGCTATTTATAGCCACTAGGCAACCCGACCTGATTTGTCCAAAATGACCCTGGGTCACTAAGGAACTGACAGGTGTTCCAACGGTCAGATTTCAAACACACGCGGCAACTTTACTTGGGCTACAAGCAAAGCTGACTCATCCAGCTCTGGATAAGGTTTGCTCTCATTGTCTTCGCTCGAAGACATAGGATTTGAGTTGAGCATCACTTCAGTCACTCTGACTTAGTTCACTTGGACCCCACTTAACAGTACGGTGGTTCCTATGACTCAACAAAGAAGAAAAGGAAGCAACGAATCCACACAGTCTTCGCGCTTCATAGTCTTCACGCAATGTCTTCTCATGTCATAGTCTTCAATATGAATATCTTCTCATACCACCATTGTCTTCAATGTCTTCATACATTTTTAGGGGTCATCTCCGGTAGGTAAACCGAATCAATGAGGGACACTACCTGCGTTATCCTGCAATTCTCACAAACACATTAGTCCCTCAACCAACTTTGTCGTCAATACTCCAAAACCAACTAGGGGTGGCACTAGATGCACTTACAATCTCCCCCTTTTTGGTGATTGATGACAAACTGGTTGAAGTTTTCAATGGGGATAAATATGTGAAATTGTAAGGATAGGAAATAGTCTTCATAAGTTGCAAGGGCTCCCCCTGAAGATGTGCATCTAAGTAATTTGCTTTTGGAATGCAAATGCACATGGCAGGTTGTACTTGTGGAGATCCACTTCAACTTATGAAGATAATTCATCATGCATGAACTGATATAGCAAGTAGAATGACATGCATAATGAAAAATGGACGTCTGCAGAATGATCTAAGTGCGGAAGTTATCATAGCACATGCGGAATTTATCATCGCATCACAGTAAAGCAAATAAGTAGCAGACGACCATCAAGTTTAGGTGTTACAACTCAGAGAACCAAATGTTTCAAAAGGCAAGAGTTGTAAGCACGCGGCAAAATATAATGCAACCGCCCATATGAACCCGCTTGAAGACTATCAACTCATACGCTTCTCCCCCTTTTGTCAGTAAGGACCAAAAAGGTTTGAAGACATAGAGCATCTACTCGTCATCATGAGTAGGTGAAGCAGCAGGGTTGTCGTCGTTGGGTGGCGGTGCAGATGAACTTGGTGCAGTGTCGATGCGCGCAGTAGTAGGAGGTGGTGAAGTAGCATCATCGACATCATCAATCACTCTGGCATTTACCGTTGCCGCGGAGGAAGAATATTCAGAGTCTTCAAGAGATGGAGTACGACGCAGGACAGCAGTCCGTGGAGGAGTGGAGTCAAACTGGAATCTTCCATTGAAGCCATCGTCTTGAAGATCAGCTTCAGCACTGAGCAGGGTCAAACTCTTCCATGATCGCCGGCAAGTTTCATGAGCAACAAAGGCATTCTTGGTGGCAAGGTTGCGAATGCGATTGACATCCAGCAAGAGGCTTTGCATCTGTCTCTTGAGCCAGAAATGATGCTTATCATGTTTCTGATGAAGGGCCACAAGAAGTTCTCGGTCATTGAGAACGCGAGAACGCTTCCGAGGCCTTTATGCAATGGTGCTTTCAGTGGCTTCAGTGGGTGCTCGATGAGGCAGACGAGTGTTTCCAGCCAATGGATAGATTCGTGTCGCTGCTTGAACACCTTCAATAGGCTGAGTGAAGCTTTGGTGCTCGGCATTCTGAAGACAAAGAGGCCTCTTGGCAGGGTCAGAGTATATAGCTCCAACTGACATATCAACCTCTAGCAGAAAGATCATATGATTGCGAGTAGAGGGCTGATAGTTGACAGATGAGTGTCTCTTGATGACGCGCATGACCCATGGAGCATAAAACTTCAAACCAAATAGGTCAGAGCCGGAAGCAGCAAGTTGCCTGATGAAGAACTCTTGAGTGTTGAAGCTGATGCCATTGAGAATATGGAAGACCAAAGTCTTCATAGCTCCTTCAAGCTTGGCCGCTGATGAATCTCCTTTGACAGGCCATAGAGTTTGCCTGATGATATGATATATGGTGCAAGGCAGATACTCAAGGTCTTCAACAAAGAAATCTGTTGGATATTCGGCGTCAGATGGCAAGGGCTTCATCATGCTCAACATTTGGCTCATATTGGGTTCTGGCTTATGGAAGATACTCTCTACTGCATTGCGGTGTAGCAGACAGTCAGGTTCATATAGTTCTCCAGGAGTGGCTAGCCCTGTAAGCTCGATGATATCCATAGCTTTGGCTTCATGATGAACATTTCCAGTCATCCACTCGAGAATCCATGTCTTGATGTCTCTGTAGTAGCCGCGAATGTGTAGAGTAGCATAGAATTGAAGCAATAGCTCTTCATTCCAATGTTCTTTGCCTGTCACAAAGTGGAGCAGACCAGCATCACGAAAGCAATCAAGTGCTTCTTCTAAGCACGGCAGTCCAGCAATGGCTTCTGTATCAAGGCGCATATGAGGGAAAATGCGCCCTTGATCATATAGTACGCATGAGTAATAGCTTCTCTGTTGATAGCTCCAGAACCGATCTGATGATATCCTTGGCTTGGAATAGGGGTTCTTGGCACTGTCAAAGAAGGTATTGTGGCTTTTGAAGCCATTGGCATTGAAGGACCCTGGTGAGTTTGCAGTACCTGGAAACCTTGGCAACCTAGGCTTTGGCTTCTGGACCTGAGGCCTATGCTCAATATGATAGTCAAATTGAGGTCCTGAGGCAGTAGGCGGAGGCTCCAGAATGGGCCACCGGACAGTGGTAAGCTGACCATGACTGTATGCTTGCTCAATTGTGTGAGGCCTTGATGGCGAAACAGGAGCAGGGGCAACAGTTGAGGCGTCAGGCTGCACAACAGGTGCTTCGGGAGCGATTGTCTCATTGGCTTCAGGTGCAGCAACCTCAGTTGTTTCAGGTTCAATGGCCACACTTGCTTCAGGCACACTAGTTGGTGTAGGCTCCACATTAGCGTCAGCCATGACTATGTCATTGGCTTCATTGGCGTTGGCGGTGGCAGCCTCAACATTGTCAACTTCCTCTTGACGAACAGGAGGGTCGGGCACAGGCACGTTCACATCAGGAACTGCTTCTTCTTCAATTGCTGGGGGAGTAGGTATACGTGCTTCTTCTTGATTTTCTTCGGTTGATGCAGCCGGAATGTCTTCAGCAGTATGTGCTTCAGACTCGGAGACATTCACACTTGGAGTGAGTTCAGAAAATACTTGACGTGCAATAGGTTGGCGTTGCACTTCTCCTTCTGGAACGCTCGACAGAGGGACTTGAGGCCTTTGTCCTTTGCGAAGCCTGCGAAATGCTGGCAACGCCTTGGGAGATGGAGTTGGCTGGGCCTGAAAGTCCTCATCCTCTTCTTGCACGGGGGGTGTAGCTTGTTGTTGTTGTTGGGGAGTACTGGGGGAGTCTTGTAGTTGTGAGTGATCAGCCCACGATGCATCCTGAGCAATTGGCATCAGTGGACGACCAATGCTGATGAGTTCGTTGTTCGTTTGAACAGGCGATGATACCACGTCATGTTCGATCTGAGGAAGAACTTCATCATCAGCTACATTGTCATCATGACCAATGTCTTCAGCGGCGGTGGGTTCAGCTGCTGGAATATCTTCAGCTTCATGAGCCTCTGAGGGAGCAGGCTCATGAACGATCATCTGTCTTTCTTGATGTTCAGACGCAGGTCGAACCATTGAGATGGGTTCAACAACCAGAGGCTCTGTGGGAGCAGCCCGATTTTCCTTGGTCTTGCGCTTCTTCTTGGAGGGAGCAGCATCAGAGGCTTCGGTATTCTTCCTCTTTCTGGCTTCAGCCTCGGCAGCCCTCGTCTTCTTCTATTCAAAAGCGGTTGTGGTGACCTTTGGCTTCGAGCTAGTCATGCTGCTCGGGAAGATAATGCGAGGGGCTTCTTGGCATGAGGGTGCAGGCTGGTCAGCAGGAAGCTTCTTCTTTTTCTTCGCAGCCATCCTGGGGTCAATGCCAGGACGGCCAAGTGACTTGCGCTTCTCAGCCTCATTGTAGGAAAGCACACACTTATCAGCCAAATTCTTCATACGCTCTCGAGAGCCTTGAGCTTCTTGGCGCTTCTTGAGAAAGGCTTCTTTGAGCTCATGCAGCATGACCTTGAAGTTTTTGACATCTTGCACACTGAGCTTCGCAACGTGCTTCTTGAACTGAGCCTTTTCATAATCAATTTTGTTCTTTAGCTCAACAATGCGCTGAGCAAGAGCTAGCTCAGAAGCAATGGCGCCATTAAAGGCGACGCTGAGGCCAATGGGAAGCTGCAGATCGTCAAAGCTGAGGTTGGGGGTGTCAAACCACTCATCAATGAAGTTATGAATGATTGCCACATCAAAGAGAGGCAAGTTGTTGAAGATTTCTGCTTCTTCCTTGCTCTTGATTAATTGCTCAAGGGCACGTCTGCAAGATCTTCATCACTGGACAGATCAATGGGATCTTCACGCAGAATGGCGACAGGAGTCAAGGCTTGATCAGTATGCCTGACAAGTTGCTTTTTCTTCTCCGTTTTCTTGGAGATACGGGATTGATCTTCAGACTGCACACTGGCTTCAGGAGGTGCAGTGGCCAGAGGCTTCGTGCGTAAAGCTTTTGGAGGTGCTGATTTAGAAGCCTTTAGCTTCTTTTGCTTCTGTGGCTTCGAAGGAGGAGGAGCTGGGGCTTCATCAGAATCAGCCTCATTGTCAGAGTGATCCACTTTGGCACCTTGTACCTTGATGTAGGAGAGGGTTTGCAAAGGGGCCAATTCTATTTTCTTCAGCTTCACGTGTGCCATCCTCACGGGGAGCAGAGGGGCCAGGATTGAAGTCTAATCCCCATGACTTCTTGTTTTCCTTTGCCGAAGCCTTAGCAAACTGGAGGTTGCGCTTGAAGAGATTGTCGTCACGACACCAGAGCAATGATGTTGGGTCGGCTTCTTCAGGCTGTGGTCCATGGACCATGCAAGGATAGAATTCTTGCGCAATGGCTTCAGCTTTGTTCTTGGGGGGAAGGCCTCGATAGAGAATATCACCCCAAGGGCTCTTGATAGCATTTTTCTCTGCGTACTCCTGGGTGACGAACTTGTACTTGTACCACTGTTTATCCCAGTAGCGTCGAATCCATTGGATTCGAGTCTTGCGCTGATTGTAATCTTCTTCAGGATCTGTTTTATACATTTCTGCCAGATCTTCAGGCAGATCCTTTGAAGTTCCCCCACGACGCTGTCTGCCACCCTTCCTGACAGATTTCTCCGTAGCCATGAACTTCAAACTGAACGGTTTCAATATGTTCAAAGGCTTCAAAGGCTTTCGCTTGCTAGTCGGACAGGAACTGGCTTCAGGAGAATTGATATGATGTTGTAAGTATTCTGCAAATGAATGCAGACTATGAGAACCAAGGGATTCTCCCACGGACATGTACCTGTGACAGCATTAGAGATGTGAGGGAAGGGGAAGAGGTCATATGCATTCTCAGAAGATTTTGAAGATAAATCGGTTTGAAGACATTGACCTCATGATGCGAAGACATTCACTTATATGTGGTGAGTTGGTTCCAGATTTGTACCAATCCGTGAATAAGTACAAGTGAGGAATCAAACTAGATAGGAAATCTAAGTGAATTGACTAGGCATTATGAGATGCAGACAGAATAGGTCTAACATTGAGTAGGTAGAAACCACTTTCGGTAAGTAGGATGAATCTATGAAGATCAAAAGGTGGTAAAAATAGAGTTATAATTACCGCACGACGAACTGCTAGATGGGAAGAATAGGAGACCGAGCAGTTCAGCCCACCGTGCCCTAACTTGGCGACGGAGGACACCTAGGGCGACGGCGGAGAGGACGATGTCCGCGGCCGGCGTGAGGACGGCGTCGGAGAAGTCGCGGCAGCTAAGCGCTTCGTCACCGGCATCGTCGAGAGCTAGCGGTGGTGCTAGGGTTTTGACGAGGTGGAGAGGTGGAAGAAGGTTTTCTTGACCGCAGGGGACACGTATTTATAAGTAGGTGTGCGGCACAGCGCAATTACGCAGGTGCCCCTGTCTGTTCACATCCGTGGGACACGTGGCAAGCATGCAACATACATAGAGTTGTCCCACGTTCCCACGCCCGCCAGGCATGTCGGAGAGTTGTTCCGGCTTCTCCGGATTTCAACAATAAAGATGAATCATTTAAATAGGACTTGATGTTTGTCTCTGTGTCTTCTGCTGACTAGGACGTAGAGAAGACATTCGACAGTTTCAATAGAATGCATATTTGGACAGATAGAGTTTGAGATAGAAAACATAGAGGGGTTGGGATCCGATCACATTCACTTAGTTCAAAAGATTCAACTTGAAGACATAGCTATAAGTGAATGCTGTAGAGGACAGAACGCTAGTATATATATATATGCAATCAACTCATCATAGCGCAGAAAATCATGAAGATAAATAGAAACTGAAGACAACCAAATGCGAAGTCTTTGCAAAAATAACGCCATGAGTGAAACACTTCAAACAGAGAAATTTGGTGGTGGCGTTACCCACCGTATAGGAAGTATTAGACCCAGACACGGCGCACAATTATCGTGGCGCTCCGAAGTCAAATTCCATGTTAATATATTCACACTCAGAGTGTAAATCTTCATTGATTGAAGATATACCTTACTTCGTGTGTTGCACATCTAAGTCATCAACATGCATAAGTGTTAGGATGTGTGCCTGATCACAGGACATTAGAGGATTCCAAGATATTTAGCTCACACCGTAACTTGCAAAACCTTTTCTCATCCAAGGGCTTTGTGAAGATATCTGCCAGTTGCTCTTCAGTGTTGACGTGCATGATATCTATATCTTTCTTCATAACATGATCTCTGAGAAAGTGATGACGTATTTCAATGTGCTTTGTCTTCGAGTGCTGGACTGGATTGTTGGTTATCTTGATGGCACTTTCGTTGTCGCAGAAGAGAGGTACTTGTTTCAGGTTGATGCCATAATCCTTGAGAGTTTGCTTCATCCATAGAAGCTGAGCACAACAGGATCCAGCAGCAATGTATTCGGATTCAGCAGTTAAGAGTGATACACAGTTCTGCTTCTTTGGAGACCAACAGACAAGTGATCGAGCAAGAAAATGACATGTGCCTGATGTAGACTTGCGATCCACCTTGTCACCAGCATAATCAGCATCCGAGAATCCAACCAAATCAAATTTTGAGCCCTTGGGATACCATAATCCGAGTGTTGGGGTGTAAGCCAAATATCGAAGAATTCGCTTCACAGCTAAGTGATGCGATTCCTTTGGTGCCGCTTGGAATCGAGCGCACATGCAAACACTAAGCATAATATCTGGCCTAGATGCACATAAATAAAGCAAAGAACCAATCATGGAGCGGTATACCTTTTGATCGAACTCTTTACCATTGTCGTCGGGACCAAGATGGTGTTTGGCTGGCATTGGCGTCGTGTAGCCTTTGCAGTCTTCCATTCCAAACTTCTTCAGACAATCTTTGAGGTATTTTTCTTGAGATATGAAGATGCCATTGCTTTGCTGACGAATTTGAAGACCAAGGAAGAACTTTAGCTCACCCATCATGGACATTTGATATTGCTCTTGCATCATGTACCCAAACTCATCACTGTACTTCTGGTTGGTGCAGCCAAAGATTATGTCATCCACATATATTTGGCACACAAACAGTTCACCATCATATGTCTTCGCGAAGAGTGTGGGATCGAGGGATCCAGGTTTGAAGCCTTTGCTCTTCAGGAAGTCTTTGATTGTATCATACCAGGCACGAGGAGCTTGTTTGAGGCCATACAGTGCTTTGTTTAGCTTGTACACCATATCAAGATGTTTTGGATCTTCAAAGCCAGGTGGTTGTGCGACATATACTTCTTCTTCAATCTTGCCATTGAGAAATGCACTTTTCACATCCATTTGATATAGCAAGATGTTGTAATGATTAGCATAGGCTAGCAGTATGCGAATAGTTTCAAGCCTAGCAACAGGGGCAAATGTTTCATCGAAGTCAATTCCTTCAACTTGAGTATATCCTTGAGCCACAAGACGTGCTTTGTTTCTGACAACTTGACCATGCTCATCTTGCTTGTTTCGATATATCCACTTTGTTCCAATAATGTTATGCTTGCGAGGGTCAGGGCGCTTGACCAGTTCCCAAACATTATTCAGCTTGAACTGTTGAAGTTCTTCTTGCATGGCTTGAATCCATTCAGGTTCCATGAAGGCTTCAGCAACTTTCTTGGGTTCAGATATTGATACAAATGAAAAATGCCCATAGAAATTTGCTAACTGTGTTGCTCTTGATCGAGTAAGAGGACCAGGTGCGTTGATGCTATCAATTATCTTCTCAATTTGTACTTCATTTGCAACACGAGGATGAACTGGACGAAGACCTTGCTCATGCTGATCATTGTCATCATTGGAAGTATTGTCTTCGGTCTGAGCATTGTCTTCAGGTTGGTTTGGTGCAGAAATGATAAGTTCCTCTTCAGGCTGTGCTTCAGAGGGCATGATCTCACCAGTTCCCATCAGCTTGATAGATTCACTGGAAGGAGCTTCATCAAGTGTGTTTGGCAGGAGCTCTCGTTGTGAACCATTGGTTTCATCAAATCGCACATCCACTATTTCAACGATTTTGTAGTGGAAGAGGTTGAAGACTCTGTAAGAGTGCGAATCCTTTCCATAGCCAAGCATGAAGCCTTCGTGAGCTTTGGGTTCAAATTTTGACTTGTGATGGGGATCCTTGATCCAGCACCTAGCACCAAAGACTCTGAAGTAGCTGACATTTGGCTTCTTGCCAGTAAGGAGCTCATAGGATGTTTTGCCCAGAAGCTTGTGGGTGTAAACACGGTTGATGATGTGACATGCAGTATCAATTGCTTCAGGCCAGAATTTTCTTGGTGTCTTGTACTTGTCAAGCATTGTTCGAGCCATCTCAATGAGGGTTCTGTTCTTGCGCTCAACAATGCCATTTTGCTGAGGTGTGTAAGGAGCAGAAAATTCATGAGTGATTCCCATTGTATCCAGATAAAGATCAAGGCCGGTGTTCTTGAATTCAGTGCCGTTATCACTTCTGATATGCTTGATCTTGACGCCATAATTGTTCATTGCTCGATTGGCGAATCGTCTAAAGACATCTTGTACTTCAGTCTTGTAGAGAATTATGTGCACCCATGTATATCTTGAGTAGTCATCAACAATGACGAAGCCATAGAGACACGCAGTTGTTGTGAGGGTGGAGTAGTGAGTAGGTCCAAATAAGTCCATGTGTAGCAGCTCGAAGGGTTGAGATGTTGTCATGATTGTCTTCGAGGGATGCTTGGCCCTTGTCATCTTCCTAGCTTCGCAAGCACCACACAAATGATCTTTCTTGAACTTGACACCTTCGATGCCTATGACATGCTTCTTCTTGACGAGAGTGTGCAAGTTCCTCATGCCAGCGTGCCCTAGCCTTCGATGCTAGAGCCAGCATTCTGAAGCTTTTGCAAGAAGACATACGGCAAGCTGTGGACCTGCTGAGAAATCTACCATGTATAGATCACCTTTCCTATACCCTTCAAAGACTAGAGACTTGTCAGATTCCATTAGTACAAGGCAACGACATTTTCCAAATATCACAATCATGTTTAAGTCACAAAGCATTGAGACAGACATTAAATTGAATCCAAGGGATTCAACAAGCATCACTTTATCCATGTGTTGATCCTTTGAGATTGCAACTCTACCTAGACCCAATACCTTACCTTTACCAGTGTCAGCAAATGTGATTTGACTCTTGTCGGATGGACGTAAGGTTGAGTCCATGAGAAGACTTCGATCACCAGTCATATGATTAGTGCATCCGCTGTCAATAATCCAGTCTGAAGCTTTTGGTGACATGCCCTACAGTGCAGTTAGGAGGATAGGCTTCACAAGGTATGTTGTGAAGCATAAGCATTTGATGCACATGTGGATTATCATAGCACAGTACGACAGATAAGAGATTCATATGTGGAATACATAGTAAGTCATTTTATCATGCGTCCCTTTATGTTTTAGGTCCCCAGCAATAATATCGGACGCCTTTGATTGCTGGCTGGAGACCATGTTCTGCAAAAGAGAGTTATTTTTTCTTCACCACCCACATCTTTAGGGGTGGCTTAGAAGCAATGAGTCTAAGTGCAGCATCTGAGAATTTCGGCTTTGGAGCCCTAGCAAATAGCCTTGCAGGAGATGAATGATACTCATATGAATAAGCAGAAAAGTTCTTAGTATTGTGAACATAGCGGTTTGAAGACACACGCTCATATTCATAAGTTTGAGTGTGATTCCCTGCAAAACATTGGCGTTAGGGTGACTCAGGTGAGTCATGTTTCCATATGAAGCGGTTGGACCATGTGATGCCTTTGATCTAGGGTTTGTCTTCTTCCCTGGTGGTGTCATGACAACATTCACAGGAAGATTCTCAAGACAGCTTTTGGGAACCCAGATCTTCTTCATTGGCGGTCCATTCCTGCAGTTAGTACCAATATACCTGGCAAACACTTCACCATTCTGATTTTTGAACAGTTTATAGTTTGTATCAAAGGATTCATCAATGATAATAGGATTAGCACAGGTAAATCCAGATAAAGTGGATGGATCCATTGAAGGTTCCTTTGCAGCAACCCATGTGGTTTTAGGATACTGCTCAGGCTTCCAATAGGAACCATCAGCATTCATTTTCCTCTCGAACCCAACACCCTCTTTCCTAGGGTTTCGGTTCAGAATCTGCTTTTTGAGAACATCGCAGAGAGTCTGGTGTCCCTTCAAACTTTTGTACATCCCTGTTTCAAGCAATGTCTTCAACATAGCATTTTCATTAGCAACAGCAGTGGTATCCTCCGTAGAGGGGTTAGTAACCACTTCAATAGGTGAAGACAATGAAACAGTAGCAACAGTGGAACATTCAGCAACAGATGTAGCGTTATCACGCTCAATGCATTTTAGACATGGTGGTTCAAATCCATCCTGAGCGGAACTGATCTGTTGAGCGCGAAGTGACTCATTCACTTTTTGAAGATCTTCATGAGCCGCTCTCAATTTCTCAAGCTCTTGTTTCCTTTGAAGATAATCATAGGAGAGTCTTTCATAAGTAGTTGAGAGAGATTCATGACGACCTTCAAGTTCTTGGTACTTAGCATGAAGATTTTTTATGTCATCAACTAAGGACTGTGAACGTGTCATTTCCGCATCCAACAGGTCATCGCTTTTGTCTAACAGTTTTTGAGTATGTTCCATAGCTCTTTGTTGTTCAGTAGCAATTTTAGCAAGTGTTTTGTAGCTGGGTTTAGATTCACAATCAGAGTCATCTTCACTTGATGTTTGAAAGTAAGCATCGCGTGATTTTACCTTGGCACCACGTGCCATGAAGCAGTAGGTGGGAGAAGGATCGTCTTCGTCATTAGCTTCAGCGTTGGTGCGGAAGTCATTGTCTTCAGTGTTGAAGATGGACTTGGCGACATAGGCTGTGGCTAGAGCCAGACTTGCACCGCCAGGGTCAGACTCCTCACCAGACTCCACCTCCGCCTCCTCCGAAGCAGACTCCTCCTCTGAATCCATTTCCTTGCCAACAAAAGCACGAGGCTTGCCAGATGAGCTCTTCTTGTATGATGAAGACTTGGAAGAAGACTTCGAAGAAGATTTTAAGGATTTTTTCTTCTTCTTGTCATCAGAATCATATTCCTTGCTCTTCTTCTTGTTCTTCTCATTGTCCCACTGTGGACACTCAGATATGTAGTGACCAGGTTTCTTGCATTTGTGGCAGGTTCTCTTCTTATTGTCATGAGTGGAAGCTTCATCATTTCTTGAGCTGGATCATGAAGACTTTCTTAAGCCCTTCTTCTTGGTGAACCTCTGGAACTTCTTCACAAGCATGGCAAGTTCCTTTCCAATGTCTCCAGGATCGTCAGAACCGTAGTCAGATTCTTCTTCTTCAGATGAGGAAATAACTTTTGCCTTCAAAGCACGAGTTCGGCCATAGTTGGGGCCATAAATATCTCTTTTCTCAGAAAGTTGGAACTCATGTGTGTTGAGCCTTTCAAGTATATCAGACGGATCGAGTGTCTTGAAGTCAGGACGTTCTTGTATCATGAGGGCAAGGGTGTCAAAGGAGGTGTCAAGTGATCTCAGCAGTGTCTTGACAATTTCATGCTTGGTGATCTCAGTGGCGCCGAGAGCCTAAAGCTCATTTGTGATGTCGGTGAGGCGATCAAACGTGAGCTGGACATTTTCATTGTCGTTTCTCTTGAAGCGATTGAAGAGATTACGAAGAACACTGATCCTCTGGTCTCTCTGTGTAGAGACGCCTTCATTGACCTTGGACAGCCAGTCCCAGACTAGCTTTGACGTTTCCAGAGCACTCACACGGCCATACTGTCCTTTGGTCAGATGACCACAAATGATGTTCTTTACAGTCGAGTCTAGTTGAATGAACTTCTTGACATCGGTAGGGGTGACACCTTCACCAATTTTGGGAACGTCATTCTTGACGACATACCAGAGGTCGACATCAATGGCTTCAAGATGCATGCGCATCTTATTCTTCCAGTAGGGATATTCTGTTCCATCGAACACGGGGCAAGCAGCGGAGACTTTGATTATCCCTGCAGTCGACATAGCTAAACTCCAGGTGGTAAACCGAATCACACAGAACAAGGGAGTACCTTGCTCTGATACCAATTGAAAGTGCTAGTTATCGACTAGAGGGGGGTGAATAAGCGATTTTTATCAAAGTCTTCAAAACGTGGTTTCGAAGACAAACAATAGAAATAACCTAATTGATATACAGCGGAAGATAAACTACAACAAGCAAGCCATAGTCAAGTATGCAATAGCGTTAACGTACGAAGACTAATAGCAGCTAGGTAGTAGGATCGGGATGGAAGATAGTATGAAGCCAATCAACAATAGTAGTCAAGCAATGAAGTCAATCAGATAAGACAGATAAGCAATGACTTCACGAAGACAAACTCAAAGTAAAGGAGGGAAGAGATAGAACCAGTTGCTTGTTGAAGACACAGGATTTGTTGGACCAGTTCCAGTTGCTGTGACAACTGTACGTCTGGTTAGGGAGGCTGAGATTCAACTCAGAAGACCGTGTCTTCACCTTATTCCCCTTGAGCTAAGGACACTTAGTCCTCGCCCAATCACTTTGGTAAGTCTTCAAGGTAGACTTCCGAACCTTCACAGACTTCGTTCACCCGGCAATCCACAATGACTCTTGGATGCTCAGAACGCGACGCCTAACCGGCTGGAGGATACACAGTCCTCAAGTGTAATAAGTCTTCAGGTCACACAGACAGAAAGACTTTAGTGATGTCTAACACTCTTTGGCTCTGGGTGTTTGGGCTTTGTCCTCGCAAGGATTTTTCTCTCTCTCAAATGCTTCGAGGTGGGTTGCTCTTAAACGACAAAAGCCGTGTACAAACTCTGAGCAGCCACCAATTTATGGTGTAGGGGGTGGGCTATTTATAGCCACTAGGCAACCCGACCTGATTTGTCCAAAATGACCCTGGGTCACTAAGGAACTGACAGGTGTTCCAACGGTCAGATTTCAAACACACGCGGCAACTTTACTTGGGCTACAAGCAAAGCTGACTCATCCAGCTCTGGATAAGGTTTGCTCTCATTGTCTTCGCTCGAAGACATAGGATTTGAGTTGAGCATCACTTCAGTCACTCTGACTTAGTTCACTTGGACCCCACTTAACAGTACGGTGGTTCCTATGACTCAACAAAGAAGAAAAGGAAGCAACGAATCCACACAGTCTTCGCGCTTTATAGTCTTCACGCAATGTCTTCTCATGTCATAGTCTTCAATATGAATATCTTCTCATACCACCATTGTCTTCAATGTCTTCATACATTTTTAGGGGTCATATCCGGTAGGTAAACCGAATCAATGAGGGACACTACCTGCGTTATCCTGCAATTTTCACAAATGCATTAGTCCCTCAACCAATTTTGTCGTCAATACTTCAAAACCAACTAGGGATGGCACTAGATGCACTTACAGAAACCCTAAAGTGGGATCTAGTGTGCCCCGGCGCACCCACACCCACTTATAAGGGAGGCGAGGAGGCAACCCTAGCATCTCCTTGCGAGGTCGGGCCGCAGGAGCCGGCTGATGCCCTTGGGCCTGTTCCACCACAACACCGGGCCTCAGATCCAGCTCCAGCCCCTCCCCTAGGGACATGGGCCCCGAGACAGAGTGGACGGGCCGCCCAATTGGGCGGAACACCGCGCACGAGC
>NC_041391.1:522546777-522552220 GCF_002162155.2 Triticum dicoccoides | reverse complement strand
CTTCCGACACCGGCGACCTTGTCTCCGCGCCAGCAGGAGAGCGAGCGCATCATCACCCCGCCGCGCCCAAGTCGCCCTACCTCGAGGCGAACCTCGGCCCCTGGCGCACCGGCCACCGGGCGCAAAGCGTCGGCGGCGACCCGCCTGGAAGGAGCTCCCCAGCTCCTCGGCTCTCGCAACGAAGTCGCCCAGCGAGCACGGCGGCCGTGCCCGCGTCGACCCCTCGCCATCGCAGCCAACTGAACTTACCTAACCTACCTCCTCCTCGTCCGAGCTGTCCCCCGCCAACGCCCAGAAGCAGCTCCCACCGGACGCCACCTGCAGCCGTGCGACCAAGGGCGAGGCCGCCCTCCGAGCGACGACGCTCCCCGCGCCCGGCCTCACCGCCGTCCACTCCTCCGGCTCGCCGCCCGCATCGGAGGCCGCCCGTCCCCGCGCGCGCCGCTGGGGGTCGCACGGCCGTACAGGAGCCGTTGGGGCCGTGCTCTCGTTCATCGTCCGCCCAAAAAAATTGGTTGTTTGTTCTCCCTCTTCATCACAGAGTCACCCTCTTCGTCGGTGTTGTGAAGCTGGGGAAGTTTTGTTTAGGAAAGGTTTTGGCACAATTTTCCAACAACACAATAGAAGATCATGTCAGCTTCGGTAGCGGCGACGCACATTCAACCGATAGAAGGTCATGTCAGCTTCGGCAGTGGTGTGGCACATTCAGCTCGTGCTTGAGATCAAGTTTGTCTCTCATAACCTGCTTGTAATTATCTTGTTTTTTGAGACGTCTTGCGTCATTGGGAGTTTTAAATATAGTTCATAGCCTTACTCGCAAAATAAAACAAAAGTTTCATATGACAATTATCAATTTTCAATTTTTTTAGGAGAACGCTGGAACTTCATTGATTCGAAATGTTAAAAAGGGAATACAAAGCGCGGCTCGTCGCGGCATGGTCAGAGACTCAGAGTGGCTTCCATTATATGCGCTGGGGTGCCCTTGGTGCTGAATATCATGACCAACATGTATCCCCAAAAGATTGGCCAAGTATTTAGAAGCCTCTTGACATATTTAAGAGGTAAAAAATTCCCTGCACATATGTTCTAATAGAGTACTGAGTGACTAGTGAAAAGACACAAGAAATTTATGCAAAACAATCATAATGTTGAAAAATGACAGACAGACTTCACTGGAAGGGAAAGGAATGGTTACTAGACTCTTAACAGCATACACCGCATTGTCAGTTTTTGCAAAGACAGTTTTATCCCAAAGAATGTTTATGCGATTGTTTACATAATGACACGGAATAATCGGTTCACCACACCAAATCTTTTTTTCTGAAACAATCATTAGGTGAGAAGCCCATGCCACTTGTTCTACCTAATACAGCGTGGCAAGAACTCTCCTCTTCTCAAAAGAAGTATATACTCCAAGGCCTCCATCTGATAAAAGAGCCACGTGGGTACATCACAGACCAGCAGCATTGCTCCAGTACAGAGCAAGGCACGATGAAAATGATCTCAAACGCTCTTCATTCATCCACATCAGGTCGTGTGTGTACAACGTAAACCGCAGGCTGCTTGCAGGTTGCCTGGATGATACTTGCTCTACTAAGCCACATACAGCTGATACTAGGAGCCCTCTGCATCCTCAATCCATTGGCAAAAGTGGTATAAAAACCTAACTATCTCCTTATCACAGGGCCTTTATACAAACCTCTAGCAACAACAAAGCCCTCCGGAGGCTGATGGTCCTCCAATTCCTCCAACCAGACTACCTCTGAGCTATCTATATCACTCGGCAAAATAACTGGTAAATTGTAGCAGAAAATGTTAAAACAACTCAAAACTGGCATAACATAAAATAGATTAAAAACAATAATCAAATGTCAAGAGCTGTATATTACCAGATGGCTCCTTGACTGAAGACTTCTGGAAGTATGAACAGTCTCTCCCATTCTCAGCAGAATATGGTGGAGAAAGGACGTCAAAGAGCGCACAAGGTGTGATGGCTCTGAAAGTATGGATGTTACCACCCCTATCAGGATAAAGAATGGTCGTCTCTGGCGCAGTCATTTCACGGTCTCTCACACACCTTGCTGGTCTTGCTGCACCCAAGGGAGTAATAGGCTACATGATCTTATTAGTCGGCACACAAATTTGACACAACCAACAAAATGATTTAAACTAGGATCATTTGCATGATTAATAAATGATCCATAAGACTAGTTTCTAAGCATAGACATTCTTTGAGCTCATCAAAATTAGATAGCAGGAGATACAGCAATTTATTAAATGCATGACAATTAACTATCTGGCATTACTTTTGAGGTGTTTGCTAGCATTAACAAATTGCGATTAAGAATGTCATCAGTATCCAGCCACTACTCAGCAACTTTCTGTGCCACAATAGGCAAGTTATGCCATACTGCATAATTGAGACACAAAGTAGGGTGTGGAAACAGATGGCATGACACAAAATTTGGCATCACAGATAGAGTTCTGGTAATTGACAACATCAGTAGAATTTGAAGAGCGAATTGAAGAGCGAAACATCAGCAGATCTCTGAGTGGGGGCAAAAGCCTTTGTCTAGGACATTTAACAGTGAAAATGGCCCAATTTACTTATGAGAATAAAAGGTAAGAGCACAAACAAGGTTGCTGTTCTGTAGCATCTAATTAGGGCCATATTTACATTCCAGCAATTTTGCTGCTACATCTAAAAAAGATGCTTTCAAATAACTATTGTTGCAAGGTCCCCAACATACACCACAGATCATCACAGGTCATTGCATACTGTGTGGATTTCATGATAAGAAATGTACCGAAAAATTGCATGACATGTTCTTTTGATGAAAGGAAATGTCCAGTAAAATTATCTTCTTGCATAAAACGCATTCCACATTTGTTTTGCATAGTAATTTGCATTTCCATTTATTAAGCAAGGGGAAAAAGAACTAGATCAGTCATGAGTTGCATACTGGATATCATGCACAAACAAATTAACCAATTGGAGGACCACGGCCATGGCCAACTATTGTTGTGTAGAAGATTTTCGAATGGCAGAACTTACGCTTTAATGGGTCAGTTGGATCAGCTACATCAATCCAATCATACGATTCGGCGTGCAGCTTGCCATAAAGAAGCTTGCTCAGCACAGTCATTCCTGGATGATTGTGAAGTGGAATAACTGATGACGGTGGCATACAAAATATACCCATCTGCATAATAAATTATGAAAATCAAAGTTATAAGAAAGGAGGCACTTCATCTATTCATTTGAAAATGCAAAGCTTATTAATTAAGATAATGCTTAGATGACGTGCAAGAGATCTTACAGAGAAACTTTTGCATTCATGAATGTGCAGATATTTGATTGTGGGCGCGTACTGATTAGGCCCACCGCGTCCTCGCCTCCCATTCTGTTGACGCGTAGAACTATTCCAAGTACGTGCAATTTGTGCTTCGTTATCTAAACCAAGATCTAAAGGTCTGATCTCATCTGGGAATACAAAATAGAATCAATTATGAGTCTGCCAATACTCATTGCTCTGGTTTCGCTGAATCAGATGAAAAGCAAGTTTTTTTTGGCGGTTGAGATGAAAAGCAAGTTTTTACCCTACATTAGCAATGGAACAAATTCTAGAAGCAGTATAGCACATCACAAGTTCATATCGAACATGAAGATGGCCAAAGCAGCTAAGAAAATAATAATATCTTGTTAACGTTACTGCCACATCTTTGCCATGCCATCGAAGTACCTATTTACCAACTTTGGATCCATTTCAAGAAGTTTAATTGAAGTTCTCTGTCCAAATGATGAGTTTCTTGATTGTTTGTTTCTGTGGGGTTGCTAGTCATGGCCATGTTTAAACATGACAGACACGTAATCCATGTCACCCAAACCACTAATCCAATCACTTTAAGGTGAAAACTGGATCGTTTAAATAGTTGGAGGTTACAATTTCAACAGTAAGTTTAGTGTTTAAAAGTGGAGCCCAAGTTATGGGTTGGAAGTTGACATTTATACCATTCCAAATAAAAATACTGCTTTTGCCATGCAATTAGAGTAGCACATGTAGTTCACTGTTGGTCATACCTCTTCACGAGCACTGACAACTAAGACAATTAACAAACTCCTTACATGAAAATATTACGACACAAATAAATGTTCTTGTCTTATTGATCGGTAAGTTCGGATTGTTTACCAGGAAACGTAGCTGATGAATTTTTCAAAACTCTTGGCACATTTTTTAAAATAGAAGGCATGGAATTGTTTCAATAAAAAACATTATACGGAAGATTAATGGTTTGTGCAATGATACGAATCAAGGATGAGGCACAGCTAAAAAGGAAGCCACCACCTTCAGGCAACTTATAAGTTGCTCTCGAATCCATTGTGTTCATATCTTTTATGCGCTGTTGGTATCATGCATTAAAAAAACTAACTTGGCAATATGATTACTGCTAAAACTTTCTATCATATAACAACAAGTGGCTCAGCTTGATTCAGTAACATCCAGTTACTGATAAAAGCAGTATAGTAAGGCTAATGCATGATCTGATAGGATGAAGGACATTAGATAAAAAGCAGAAGACGATGACTATGGTACATGTGCATGTAATTTTGCAATTTATGTGAGAATGCTGAGTGAGAAATGTTAGGAGAGGAAGGATTTACAAGACTCTGCAACCAGATGATGTATGTACCCTGTACCATAGCAATCTCCAGGTAAATTACTCCAGATTATTCAAAATAGTGTAAAGTTCGACTCACCTAACAGTGCACGAACTCTCTCGAGTGCTTCTTCAGATATAGGTCCATCTGGAGAAAATGATACTTTACATGCATCAGACAGGTTCTTTATTTTTGGCATCTTGCACGGCAATGTACAGTTGAGAAGATGTGACTGTCAAACTTCAGAAGGCTCTGTCCAGATTTTGCAACCCAAAGACTGGTGGCAATTGATCCACAGGGTTGTGATGATGGAGCAGAGTGTCCCACCTACCAAAATAACAGCAGCTTATATTTGTGGCATTATGCATCAGTAGTCACATCAAAGAAATACATGTGAAAGACTGAAAAAATGTATGGTAACAAGACGCCTATTACATAGGTTATCGTCAACTAGCTGATAGTCGGATGAGGAAAATTTGCGTGTATCCAGTAAGAAACTGAATCAGAGTGTAAACCCTTAATCTACTACCACTATAAAAGAAAGAGAGGGGCAGATCCAAACAATCCCACCCATCCATCATCAAAATCCAATGGCCCTTAATTCTTCTGTGTTTAACACTGTAAACCACGCCAAACCCATCCCTAATCTACCCAGCCGTTCAGAAAGAAACAAAACTCGCTGCCCGCACACGACCGCACGACCTCTCCCCTCCTCCCCGCACAACCTCTCCCCTCCTCCCCGCACGACCTCTCCCCTCCTCCCCGCACAACCTCTCCCCTCCT
>NC_041391.1:522535493-522546628 GCF_002162155.2 Triticum dicoccoides | reverse complement strand
CCGCGCCGTTCGCCGCCCCGCCGTTCCTCCCGCAGCCTTGCGCCGCCATTAGCCACAGGATCCGCCCTGCGGCGCACGGAGCCGCCTCCCGCAGCCGCAGCCGCAGCCGATGTCGTAACCTCCCCCTGCCTCTTCTCCGCCTCACCCATGTGCCTCCCAACCGCCAAGCCACCGCCGCCTCATCTCCTCGCTGCACGGCCGGGCGACGCGGCGAGGCGCGCTCCCACGCCGCCGCCGGTGGGACACCGCAAGACCGCCGTCGGCCGCGTCCATACCCTCATCCATCTGCATAGCCCCAGCTTTGTCTCCTCCGCTCCGAGGCCGTACACGCCCTGACGCCCTTGATCTGGACGGCAGTACCACCGGGGCGCATCACCTTCTTGCGCCTCCCACATAGGCCTCCGTGGTCGTGCTGCTCTGTACCCAATGTCTGTCTATAAGCTTCATGTGCATCAGTAGTCTTGAGCCGCCAATCTTGATCGAACAGGTCGCAGGAGCTTGCCGGTAACACCTGATCTTTGATCTGGTTTGTATGCACGCGTGTATGTGATTAGTTTCAGGCTTTCAGCGGCCACATGTCGTTGCAGTAAGACGATGCATCACGCATTGAATGGAACCGTAAGGCGATGAGGCGAGGAGCGCGTGCACACACTGGCGTCAGCGGCACGGTGTCAAGCTGCGGAGAAGGCATCCGGCGAGGCGGCCACCAAGTTCTCCATCTCCTCTTGAATTCTGCTAATTATCTTGGCATTTTATTGGCCTGCTACTTGATGGAAATCAAACTCCCCATATACACTTGTACTGAACACCACACACGACTGCTACTTTGGTGCAGTACGGTGATTAGTCTTGCCTAATTCTCTTGACCAAAGCATTGCCCTTTGCTATTTCTTAGTTTCTATATCTCAGGATTAATCGATGAGTCAAAAGTCGATGCTTCCGTTTCGAAATCATAGTTTTTGTTTTCAAAATCATAGAAAAGTTTGGGACGGCTATACTATAGCATGCTCTGGACATCCTACTGATGCCGATGATTTTTCTTTGCAGGTGCCTAAGTGGATGGCGGTGAACAGGCGTTCAGCAAAGACTCTCTCTTAGGTTGGGTTCTCCCGATGCCATTCCCTTCCTTCACTTGCTTAGCTTACATTGTGGCTGCTCATTGTTTGTTTCCTTCATTTTCTTTCTGAAGTATGGGACGAGGAGATTGAAGTTGGACCCTGTTGATGGCTCGATACCGAACCCAGAACATGTGCCTGATCATGGTACACACCATTGGATGGTTTTTGCTGCCTATATGTTTTTGTGAGTAGCCATGAGCATCGAATGTCTATCTGCTAATTTCAGTTCAGAATTTTGTTCTTTCATAGTTGTTGCTTATTTTCCTTGTTGGCCAATGGTCATTGTAAGTTTTCGAGGAGTTTGTTAGACTACTCGCATTTAGATGTGTAATAGTGTTAAGCGACTGTTTTGGATTCAGTTGTTGGGAGCTCGAATCTGAAGCCTCTATCCTGCAAAGAGGAGCAAGTGATGTGGATATTTTACGAGCAAAAGATTCAAGAAGTGTGCAGAGCATTCATATTCCCCCACAAAATTCAGGTAAAATATTCAGGCCAATGGATTTGAGAGAATCTTACCATTGCTTATTAATGTCTTTGAAAGTTGATGTTTCCTGTCCAAAGTTGATTCACAGTTGAATATGGCATCCCCTCAACGTAATGGGATCCGGACACCATTTCAGGACCTAACGAACACTAGAAATTCTGGTAATTATATACCACCAATTCTTGCCTATGCCATCCCCGTTCCTAAAGGATACCGGCCATCAGTGAATAATTACTTCATGAATACTCCCTCCATTCCTAAATATAAGTCTTTTTAGAGATTTAAATAAGAGACTACATATGGAGCAAAATGAGTGAATCTACACTCTAAAATATGTCCATATACATCCGTATATAGTTTGTATTGAAATCTTTAGAAAGACTTGTATTTAGGAACGGAGGGTGTAGATAAATTGGTAGGTCTCTTTGATAGAATGGGTAATATTCAATCACTTCAGCATTATAGTCATGCTAAGAGTTTACATAATGAAGACATCATTTTAATTTTCTTTAGTTTGGCTTCACCGGAATATGTAACATTTTTATCTTCAAGTGGCATGTGTGTTTCAATAAAGTATGTGTAAGTTCTTGCTAAGATAGTGGTGATCCTGCAGTGTGGTGTCTCTGTTCAACAAGCTCTGGTATTTAAGTAAATATTGTCAACTGTTGCTTGCTTGTACATTTTGCATGTATCCGTGTGGAAACAGAGCTACCAGTGCTGCAAATGTCATTAAACTTGGCCAACTTGAAACCATTGCAGCTAACATACACCTGATTATCTACTCATGTATGTCATCATTGCTACAGCCAATTGGAACAACAAGCAATGCATCAGCTAATTAGAACATCAAGCAAGCAATGCAGCTACTGTCAAGGTTGCATCACATTCATGCTATAGATTCAGCAAAGTTTAGGTTCTCTATCCAACACACTGTTGCTTCAAGCTTCAGGTTCAGGCGCCGACGATGAAGGGAACAAAACCTATATCTATATCACGTTGCGTGTGTGTCAACTGCCACAAGTGCCGACATCGCCAACATTAGGGCTACCTGGGAAGCCGGCAGCCGGCAGTAGCACCGGAAGCAGGGACAGGAGCAACAATGTAGGCGGTAGCCTACAACAGCGGATGGGGTTACTGGGATGGGCACGAGAGGCAGCGGCATAGCTACCGGGAGCAGCAAGGTTCAGGATAAGTGGAGGAGCTAGCAGCCAGAAACATCGGAGGCGGTAGCTGCCGGTAGCAGCGCAGATGGCAAGAAACAAAACGAGTGTTGAGGGTCCATGTAGAAAATAAAACTCATTGGTAATTGTAGATCGGCCGCCGGTTGAAATAGAGGTTGTTACAATTATGTTTTGATGAAGAATCAGTATTATTACATATTTAAAAAAATACTTCCTCCATTCTAAATATAATCTTTTTAGAGATTTCAGTAAGGACTACATACGGGTGTATATATTAAAGTATAGATTCACTCATTTTGCTTTGTATATAATCCAAATTGAAATCTCTAAAAATACTTACATTTAAAAACGAAGAGAGTATAATTTTATATCTAGATGAAGACCTGCGTTGCACGTGCACGTTTACTAGTTTGAAGTAAAACACCCGAAGAAGCACAAGATCATGTTCAAATATGCTCACAACACATACTAGGTGCCCAACCACATTTAGAAAAGGTAACAACAGTATGATGATTATGTTTAACAGCACTTTCACCCTGGAAACAGGAATGCAGATAGCTATGCGAAATGCTAACAAAGTACCCCAGTCAATGGCACAAGCAAAATATCACCTGTAATCACATGTGTTTTGCATACAATCGTAGAGGAGAATACAAGAGCAAGTGGATTAAGGGCACGACCAAGGTGGGCGCTTAGGACAACTGCCAGGGTTAGATTCCAGGCCAATTAGTCCGCTGAATCCTGGTGTTATCCAAGGCGTCAGCACAAGATGATGTGTCGGTGCTTGTCCGTTTTTCTGCCCGCTCAAAACTCCTGATTGTTTATTTTACTCTACGGAATTAGTGCCTGCCGTTGCAAGCCAGGGCGCTTAGGTGTTTTTTCTATTTTACAATCTTTATTTTTTCCATGCAAGGGCCTCCATAAGCAGCCGGCATTGTAGATGGCCTAAGGCCCCTACCATAAGCTATGAAGCTTGTTACCCGCGTACCATCAATAGGTCCAACACAGTCCTGATTGGTGATAAATAAAACCAAAAAAAATGATCTAAAAAACCGTACCTGCAGAAAAATAAGTGGTGTCGCTCAATCTCATACCTTAAGTATGGATCCCACCTGTGGCACACTTCTATTTTGGTTGGGGTCTCCAATGAAGGCTTTGTAAGATCATCTCATAGCATGCCAATAGCATGGAGGACTTTTTGAAAATCACGGCTACCAACTTCAGTGGACCTAACAAATTTGTGGCAATTAATCTATTCCTAAGGTTGTGCCCAAAAATGTTAAAAAAACATAGCTACTAGCTGCTCAACACACATATGTATCATATTCCCCAAGCACAAGAAAGGTTCTCTGTCACAATTAATCTATTCCTAAGGTTGTGTCCAACAGCAATAAAAGAAACATGGCTACTTGCTGCTCAACAACATATGTATCGTGTCTTTGAGCAATCACAAGTTTATAAATCGTAAGAAAGGTGCTCTACCAAGCCTAAGCATGTTCACACAAATTATACTCCCTCCGTTCCAAAATATAGTGCTTCCTCTATTCCCGTGCTTCAACTTTGACCATAAATTTAACCAACAAGACCGACTGCGGCGGGAGCAAAAGTTATACCAGTGAATTCGTATTCAAAAGAAGTTTTCAATTATATAATTTTTTCTCCCGCCGCAGTCGGCCTCGTTGGTTAAATTTATGGTCAAAGTTGGACCTCGGGAAGCGCGGGCGCACTATATTTTGGAACGGAGGGAGTATCATTCTATTGTCTAGGTACTCCATCCTATCCTTCTCACCTAGTAGCCCATACTCCCTCCATACCAATGAATAGGAGAACATGCACCCCAAAATTCAACTTTGACCATAAATTAGACCAACCAAACGTTGATTATATGTGGTAAGAATTATACCATTCAATTCGTATTGAAAAGAAGTTTTCAGTGGTATAGTATTTAAGTCACAAAAATATACGTTATTGATATAATTTATTTTCGAAGTTGGATTTTGGAAAGCATGCGCGCCTTATTCATTGAAATGGAGGGAGTACGTAATAGCATATATGCAACTGCCCCATAAATTAGCATATTTGTATTATTGTCCATCTAAATCCAAAATCAGAACAAGAAAAATATAACTTCAACATGGCACACAATGTAATTCAATAAGCACTACAGGCAGACTTTGATCAAAACAAGAAAATGTAACTTCAACATGACACGCCATACAATACAATAAACACTACAAGCAGATTTATGTCCACAGATGGTAGCGAGCAATAAAGTACCATACACATGATATCCAAAAAAATTAAGGCCACCAATACAAGTACCAAAACCAGGTCAATACACGGGCCAACTGCCGCAGCATACCATTTTCGAATGGATGGTCACCTAGCTGGGAGGATTTGGGAAGGGAAAATCACCAATACAATATCGAATCAGATCTTGAGGTCTAGGGTTTGTACCTCGGCCTTTGTAGGGGAAATCTGCAAACTTGGATAAGATGCGCTGCTGCCGGTGAGGTCCTGGTCGCCGGTGTCGTCCAAATCGACGGCCGCGCGAGCTGCAAAGACGACGGGGAGCGGGGGTCAGAGGACAGAGAAGGAGAGAGGGGGAGGAGGAGCATGTCAGCAACCGACGCCACTCGCCGTTTCCCGCCGCCACCGCCCGCTGCAGATAGGAGAGAGGTGAGGGAGGGAGAGGGCACGGCCGACCTGCCGCTAAAGCTCCCAGTCAGACACGCGCCGCCGACGCCGCCGCCAGGAGGGCGAGAGGGAAGGGGGTGACTGGTGAGGAAGATAGGGTTACGGGGAGGGGGAGGGAAGGAGAGAGAGAAGGAGGGAGAGATGGGACCTCCGGGAGGCGAGGGAGGGACACGCGCGACCGAGCGACGCTCGCGAGGCTGGTTGTCTCCTCCGGCAGTTTTCTGCGGGGCTTGCCTGAGCAAATTTTGATCAAATGACGCATCATTCTTTTCAAAATAAAATGTACAGAATACAACCACTATTATTGTCCCCCAAAAAACATTGTTATTAATGTAAATCAAGTATCATTTGATATTATTTTTTGAAACACAGTGCAAATATAAACGTTTATAAGCATGTGCATGTAACGCACGCACGCATACCTAATCCATACGAGCACCTCCAAGAAACTGAGACGATAGTCCCTCAGGGACCTATCTTTCATCGAATCTGGCGGATTGTTGGGAGTATATGGTCGTTGATGCTTCGGCTCTATTCGGTGGTGGTAGTGGTCCTTCCAATAAGCTCAGGAGGGGCGGATGTGGTGTCTACGTGTGTGTGTGACGAGCATATATGGGTGTCTTCCTTATTAGCATGTGATGATGAACTCGTGTCTAGTGATAAAGAAGTATACATAAAAAGGAAGGTGTCCTAATATTCTGACTCCTAGTCACAAGTTCGTCGTCGTCATGTTGGCGATACAAGCTATCAACATTCCAGAGGGCTCCTTGGTATATACATTTTGCATCACTATTTCTAAATCCAATTTTAGTTTGGACTTGAGCTTTGGCTTTGTTTGCACAAGAACATGTCACCGTGTATCATCGGCGTCGGGGGTGATGCATCACAACTCGCGTTGAAGGAGACCCATCCGGAAATGTGTTACGCAAGCAATCCCACATACGCTTTTGTAGGCCCGAAACTCCACACGTCCAGGAGGGACCCCCTCAGGTCGCGCGGCGGCTATGGGTTGCTCTAAGTCGACCTGGTCGCCTCTAGGGCCTCGAGGTTCGCCGCCCTGCAAATGAAGAACAAAGAAGAAGAACTAGGGTTAAGGAAGAAAAGATAAGAACTAAAAAATGATAGATGGATTGATCGGTTGTTGTGTCGTTCAATCGATTGTCACCTCTTATGAGGCGGCTGGACTTCGTGTACAAGAAAGGGACTCCAAATCCTGTCCAAATCCTTCCAAAATTAACCGAACTCGGATTTAGGTATGTTTGAGATAGCAGTTCGGTTTCTGGGTCTCACATGCCACAAATGATCTCGCATTAAGATGAGCTCAAAAGCAAATTTAATTGTTTCGGCGAGATGAACACCTTTCATTGTTGAGCATTTTTCAATTCAAGATCATCTTCGGAGTCGAATCGCTCATGCAAAACAGGTAATCAATGGCACTACCCATCAGACATCAACTATATGGGAGTCTGATGGGGCATGCCACTTTTTGACTTGTGGTAGGGCTGCACTCCAATGACTCTAACTTTTGCATACGATTTTGCATTAAGACGATATATATATATGAAAATCAACCGTTCCGACGAGATGAAGACAACCTGTGTAGAACATTTTTCATATGAGGTCATCTTGAATGTGTAATCGGATGAACAATACTCTGAATACAAAATCTTAGTACGCCGAACACAACTTTGGCCCTTTAGATGAGATTGGATGGTGATGACATAACTTTCTCATGATGCGAACTTTTCCATTTGAGGTTGATATGTCTCCGTCGCATCTGTTTTTTTAAACACTGTTGATCTTGTTTTGAACTCTAATTTACATGATTTGAATGAAACTAACCAGGACTGACGTTGTTTTCAGTATAACTATCATGGTGTTGTTTTTGTGCAGAAATAAAAGTTCTCAGAATTGGACAAAACTTTTTGGAGATTTTTTGTGGGATAAATGAAAAATACTTGAGCGAATATCCACTAGAGGAGGGCCACCAGTTGCCCACAAGGCAACAGGGCACGCCCTATTACCTTGTGGGCCCACGACTATTGAGTATTTTATTTTTAGGTTAATTTAAATTAGGGTTTTACTAAACAGGGCCTTTTTTGACTTAGTTTTGTTTTATCTTTAAACTTTTTACTTTGTTTTTTTAAAAAATATTATTATTATCACCTGTGACAATTTTAGTTTTGTTTCTTTTAGTCAACAGAAGAAAAAAAAATAGAAATTTATTTTCTTTAGTTTTGTATGAAAACTTGTATAGGTCATAGTTAGAGTTTTATAAAAGCTTTTTATTTTTTATTTTTGCTACCAAAAGTTTATGAAAAAATTATTCTTGTTATTTTAATGAAAGCTCTATTTCTTTTATGTTAATTTATTAGTTTAGTATTTTTATTTGTTGTTAAGTCTAATTAGGTAATAAAAAACTACTTTGTGGTGGTTGTAGTAAAAACTCTATAGTTCCTTGTAGTTTTCCTTGAAATTTCTTTAAGTTCCTATTTGGTTTTCTTATGGATTTATTTGTTGCTTTTATTTGTTGATTTTATTATGAGTGTTAGAAATTCTTGCTAGTATGTTTGCTTATATGAATGATATGTGTGTTAATATAGATTTTCAAAGGAGCGACGAATAGTTCTACCAAGTCTTTATTCTGAGAGCTTTATAAACTTCATCAACTTACCAGGCAAGTTCACTTTGACCATGTTTTTCATACCTATATTTTATTTGCATGTAGTAGCACCCTTTCAACAATCCCTCCGGTAGTGTTATTGAATCTTGTAGTTGAGTAGAATGCATGAGGTAGGAACTGATCTCCCTGTTACCAAGCTTGGGACGTTGTTTAGTTTTAATGCTACGCTGAAGTAGACGGGGTTGGTATAAGTGCTCGGGAGTGGTGTGAGTATGATGGACTCTACGTCAACGACGACAACTTCATGATGGCATCTACAAGGACTGCATCTTCAAGGCATCAAGACTTCAAGACTCGAGACAAGAATTCAATATACATCTGGGTGGAGAATGGTTAAGAAGGGTACATTGGTGTGCCCAGTACTTAGTGATTCCAGAGAAGCGCCGTGATATCATGCGGAAAAGCTCCACCCAGGCTCAAAGAGACGGAAGAATACATCATGCCCGGAAGCTTACCTATGCAACCACAAGTTACTATGGGCTCTGGCTTGGTTGACCCTAGCACTACAGGAATCGGGCACTTTGCTGTCCGTCATGGCTAACGGCAAAGGCATGCCAGGCGAACGGCAAAGGCAACAGGACCGACTGAATAGGCTACGACAAAGGCCTCTCCGCCGTCTGCTAGCGGACGATAAATATGCAAAGGTCTTTGTCGTCTGCTAGCAGACGGAAAAGAGCCTGGATGGCACACATGGCAGTTCAGGTCCGTTAAGTGGTTAACGACGTGCTTTTCCATCAGCCGACAGACAGCAAAGGTGCCCAATACACCCCAGGTTGCACAAGTAGCTACCATGTGGCAGTTTTGCCGTCTGCTAGCTGCCTTTGTTGTCTGCCAGCAGACGGCAAAGTGACTATATAGACCCTGTTTTTTCTGTTTTTTCTTAAATTCATTCACTTGACAGAATTTCACATATATATATACACACATTTCAAAAAAAAAATCAACAAGCATACCAAATAAGTTTCCAGCAACATATACAAGTTTCCAACAACATGTGCATATACAAGTTTCCAACAACATACAATGGTTTCGAACAACATTTCCATACATACATATCCAACAAGTTTCCATAAACAAAAAGGAAGCACAAGTAGAAGAGTACACTCCATTAATGCAAGCTTCCTCATCTCAAGCAAATCTGCAAATTAGGAAAGATGAAAGTTAGAAGAAGAAGAACACTAGCTAGAAGAAAAAGAAGAAGAAGAAGAAGAAGAAGAAGAAGAAGAAGAAGAATTTATCTTCTCTTTCTTTTTATCCTCTCCTCTTCTTTATCTTCTTCTTCTTCTTCTTCTAACTAAGGTAGGTAAAAATGCCATTTTTTAGCTAAGGTATGTAAAAATGCTAAGTGTGTAGGTCATTTTAGAGCTAAGCTAGGTAAATAGGTCATTTTGCAGCTAACCTAGGTAGTTATGCCATTTTTGAGCTAACTAAGCATATTTATTCATTTTGGAGGACGGAATGGTAAATGTAGGTCATTTTAGAGCTATCCTAGTTAAAATCGGTCATTTTGGAGCTAGGTAAGGTTATTTTGTCATTTTGGAGGAAAATAAACTAATTATATGATAGTTTGGAGCTAAACCATGGTTATTATGCCAAATTTTTTTACCTAAGTAAGCTAATTATGTCATGAATGAACTAGGTAAGCTAAGTATAGATCATTATTTAGCTATCATAGGTAGTAATGATATTTTCCAGCTAACTAAGCATATTAAGTCATTTAGGAGGAAAAAGACTAAGTATAGGTCATTTTATAGCTATCCTAGGTAAAGTGTGTCAGTTCAGAGCTAAGTAAGGTTATTATGTCATTTTCGAGGAAAATAAGCTAAGTATAGGTCATTTTGGAGCTAAACCAAGGTTATTATGCCATTTTTACCTAAGTGATCTAATTATGTCATAAATGAAGTAGCTAAGCTAATTATAGATCATTATTGAGCTATCCTAGGTAGTTATGCCATTTTACCTAAGTGAGCTAATAATGTCATAAATGAACTAGCTAAGCTAGCTATAGATCATTATTGAGCTACCCTAGGTCACTACAAAAAAAAGACACACTGTGACATTTTGGGCCGAACGAATTTTTTCTGTCATACTTATGACACTTCTATGACGATAATTGTGACAAAACCCGGTATCATCATAGATGTGGTGGGCTCCTACTTCTATGACAAAAAATTATGACAGAAAATGGACTTTTCGTCCTAGGCGGGCCGGAGACGTGGCTGCATGACATTCTTCGGGTCGTGCATGATAGAAAAAACCGTGGTAGAAGCGAGGGCTAAGAAAATATCGGGGAGTTCTTGGCTACGGTGGGTGGCCGGGGGCCGAGCGATGCGCGTTCCTCTCGTACACGTACGCATGTGGGTGCGAGGCATTGGGCTCTAACTGAACCTGAGCGATTGCACTACAGGCTACGCGTTACTGAACCCGAGCGATAGAGCGATTCCTTCGCTACTGCTGCTAACTGAAGCCGATCGATGCTGCCTCTGGATGAATAGTGAGCGTTGCTGGGGGGGTATGGATGAACAGTTCCCTGCAGGGGTTGGATGAACAGGACCCCGTGGTGTTGCCGCTAGATGAACAGGACCCCGATCAATCGAGCTGGTTGGGCGTGGATGAACAGGTCCCCGTGGAGGGCTGGATGAACAGGACCCCATGGAGGGAAGGTTGAACAGTAGCCGGTGGAGGGATGGTTGAACAGTAGCCGGTGGAGGGCTGGATGAACAGTAGCCCATGGAGGGGTGGTTGAACAGGACCCTGTGGAGAGGGTTGGTTGAACAGTAGTCGGTGGATGAGCGCACAGTGGAGGCAGGATGAACAGGATCCCGTGGATGAACAGTTGCAGATGGAGGCTGGAGGAGGTCGACGATGGATGAACAGTAGCCTGTGGAGGCTGGATGAGGTCGATGGTGGAGATGAACAGTATCCCGTGGAGTCCCGTTTTGCGGTACGCCACACCCCTCCCGATGAAAAAG
>NC_041391.1:522526700-522535245 GCF_002162155.2 Triticum dicoccoides | reverse complement strand
AGCGCTCCAACACAAGTCTGTTTCCTACATTTTGCGGTACGCCACACCCCTCCCGATCAACAGGACCCCGTTTCGACCGTAGGAGGTCCAACTTCTGTCCGTTTCCTTTGTTTTGCAGTATGCCAGACCCCTTCCGATGAACAGGATCCCGTTTCGACTGTGGCCGGTCGAACACAAGGCCGTTTCCTCCGTTCTGCGATACACCAGGCCTCGTTTCCATCGGCTGTTCCGTCCAAGCCCTCCCGATGAACACGACGACGCATTCCGTTCCGACCCAGACCGTTGGCTCCCCATGAACACGATGCTCCGTTTTAACCCAGTCATGTACACGAGCCCTGGGCATACGTATGCGTGACTAGGCATTCAAGACCCCGCCCGTACGTACGTACGTGGTCGTATTTACTTTCTTGCACCCTGGCCACTGTACGTATGTGTATATGCTACGTGCGCGCCTCTACTACGACACGTGCACGCCTCTACTACGACACGTGCGCGCCTCTACATCGACTAGTATGTACGTACACGTTCGCGACCAGAATGACAATGCTACATATGCTTCGACTAGGTGGGTCCCGACTGTCAGGCACTTCCTTGCGTGCGAAGATGTAGCTGGTGGGTCCTAGCAGTCAGGGGGGCGAATCATTTTTTTGCCTGTAATATGGACGCACTTCTTTGCGTGCGAAGATGTAGCTGGTGGATCCCAGCAATCAGGGGGGGAACATTTTTTCACGAAATACGGTGGCCCGTCTGGTGGGTCCCTGCTGTCAAGTGGAGGAATAATTATTTTGCGAGTAATAAGGAGGCACTTCCTTGCGGCTGCCGTGGACCCAGCTGTCAGCCTCTCCACATACAGTACTCTTCCGATGGAAGTCGTTCCTTGACCACGTTGACCACACCGCGCCGAGAGCACCAGGGCGGTGGACGACGGCGAGGCCTAGGAAGGGGACAACACGGAGCCGGGGAAGACACGACAGTGGATGCCCATGCGGAGAGGAGTACGAGGGTTCACTGGTTCGGCTGCGGTGTGAGGTTGTCGTCGCCGTAGAATAACAGGGGGTGGGTGAGTAGAGGGATGGCCAGGCCAGCGATGGGAGTAGTAGGGAGCGGTGAGGCCTCCGCGGCATCATAGCCGGCCACGGGAGGCAGGAGCACGCGGCACGACCGACACTGGTTTGAGCGGCTGGAGCAAGAAGACCAGAGGTTGAAGAAGCACAACGGCCGTTGGATGGACATTGTACAGTCACTGGAGCTAGAATCGTTCATATTGACTAAGTTGAAAAAGCCCTCCGTCCCCGTCAACTTAGTAGGCCCACAAGTCAGCCTCCCACTATGGTGGCTCCCAGCTAGCAGGGGGTATACATTTTTTTGTGCGTAATAAGGAGGCACTTCCCTGCGTGCGAAGATATAGCTGGTGGGTCCGACCTGTCAGCGGGGGGAATGTTTTTTTTTGTGAAATACAGAGGCCCTTTCGATGGGTCCTAGCTGTCAGGTGGAGGAATCATTATTTTGTGCGTAACAAGGAGGCATTTCCTTGCGTGCGGCCGTGGACCTAGCTGTCAGCCTCTCCACGCATAGTCTACTTCCGATGGATGTCGTCCGTTGACCATGTTGACCACTCCACGCCGAGCGCATCCAAGGTGGTGGACAACGGCGAGGCCCCGGACAACAATGAGCCGAAGATGGGAAGACGCGAGAGTAGAGTCGCAGACGGAGAGGTGTACGAGGGTTAACCGGTTCTGGTGCGGTGTGGTTTGGCAGTCGGTGGAGAAGAACTAGAGGTGTGGATGGGTGGAGGGATGGCCTGGCCAACGGTGGGGTTGTGCTTCACAGTGAAGCATGCTAAGCAGAGCTGCTAGCAGCAAGAGGCGGGATCAGGTTGTCCCGGCGGTGCTGGAGGAAGAAGACGAGAGATTGAAGATGGATGCCGGTCGTTGGATGTAAATCCAACGGCTAACGATGTCAGAATCATTTTTTGACTAAGTTGACAACGACTTGCATTGGCTTCGACCTATTGGCCCACATTTCAGCCTCCAAAAATGTGGCACGTATTCAACCCATTTTTTTTAGAATTTACAGTCTTTTTTTTGCTGGGTAGAATTTACAGTCAATTTGATCTTTTTTTTAGAATTACAGTCCATTAGCTAGGCTGGGTGAACAAATAATGTAGCGTCCATGCGGCCCATTTAATTTTTTCCTAAAAAATTACATGCCATTTGCACTTTCTCAAAATACACGATTTTGCTGGGGTGATTCTAATTATAATGTTGGGTTGGGCGCAGCAATGTTATCAAAAAATAAACAGGAGATGAGCATTTTGTTATAAATATATTTAAATAATAAATGATTTATTATTACATTGTTCCTTAAATATCTTATCAAGCTTTTGTACACAATCACCAGGATTTTCGTTGACAAAAAAATCTAGGATTTTATTGTTAAGAAATTATTTTTATAAGTTAATAAGATGTGGGATATTGTTTTCTTACATACGTAAGTATCTGTTAAATATATGATGACAATAACAATAATATATAATAACATATAAAATAATTTAAATATATATAATATAGTTAGAAGGGAAACATAAGTTGGATCAGGCGGTCCTATTCTTATATAGAAAAATAGAACAGACCTCTGCGTTTTTTCAAAAAAATACATAAATTGGGATGTCGATGTTTCAGGAAAAATAAAATCTCGAATGGGAGCTCAACAGGCCGGTCGATACATGATGACCCTCAAGAAAATACAAACTGGCATGTCGTGGGCTGCACATGTTAAAAAAGAAAGCCTAAACGGGACAACCCAAAATCCAGCTGATACTTGTTGCCCCAGTGATAATAAAATATACCTGCCAGCTCCCCGGCTTCGTTGTGAATTTATTTCCTATAGTAATTACGTTGAAGCACCTAAAAAATGCAACTATGTTGACAAACCCGTTGACCCCAACGTCAGTATAGCATTAGGAGGAAGATTTTTTTTTGATAAGGCACTTGCTTGCGTACGGCCATAGACCGGGTGGGTCGTGACTGTCCGCCTCTCCACGTACAGTCCTTTTCAGATTCCTCTCATTTCTTCAGCATGTTCACAATGGCAGACAGCGGCGCCGCGGCGAGCGCACAAAGGCGCAGGAGGAGATCCGACCACCTGAGGAAGTGCCTTATTTGTAATGAAAGTACTGAACTAGCCCAGTGGCCAAGTCACATTACCCGACAGTTGTTCCGCCCGGGTTCAATTCCACCTGATGCAAGGAAATATCTCCAACCTTTTTGCCTCTGCCATTATTGACATGTGGGTCCCCATTGTCATCTACGCACACCACGTCCAACACTTGCCAAAAGTTTGTCCCTCGTTTTCTCTGTTTTTCGCACATTCGACATTGTGTGGGCATTTTGAAAATAACATATGAAACTACATTTTTTAAGTGCTAAAAATAGATCTCTAGAATTCATAAAATACTTCATATGCTCAATACTGCAAATCTGAAATTCAAAAGACATTCATATCTGAAAGTACTCTCAAAATACACAACACAAAACACAATCCACAACCTGCAAATACTGACAACCCTAAGCTCCTCCTGACAATTCACAACCTGCCCGACTATTGGGCTGGGTGGCAGTCCCCTCCTATTCCTTGGCAGCAGACAACCGCCCCATGAGACGATGTGAATGGCAAGGGAGAGGACGGTGGGGAAGTGTCGTCAGGCCAACTGCTTTTCTCCTCTTGCAATTGGGTTTGGTCAACAAAGACTCCACCGGCTCGCTCTGGCATGACACCCTCACAAACGGCACCCTGTAGATGCTCGATTCTTCAATCTCTGGTGGATGCTCTATCTGGGATCGATACTCCCACCATCGCTCCCTCACGATCGGATTCGGTGAATCTGTTTGCTCCATGGCCCAGAGAAGCAGCTCTATGTACTCCCGCATGACTCCCTCTGGGAGTACCGCCGCCTTTTCGCTCTGTTGCGGATATTTGGCCATGGATGTCATCGTCGCCGCTAGTTGGTCCTTGTTGTCAAACCAAGACTGTATCTCCAACATCCTAGCTAGCTTCACAGGGTCGTCGTCTGCGATCCTCACGTATTAGGTGTACTCCTCCATCGATCTACTTCTCCGCAGCACCTTCACTCACCGACGGTGGTTTTTGAATGGAAGGGGAGAGGAGCAGCGCTGGTTTTGGATTAGAACAGGAGAGGAGCGACGCTGGTTTTGGATTGGAACAGGAGAGGAGGGTCGGTGGTTTTGAAATGGAAGAGGAGAGGAGTGATGCTGGATTTAGATTGGAACAGGAGAGGAGCGGCGGTGATTTAAGAGGAGAAGAGCGGAAGAGTAGTGCTGGTCTTGGAAGTACTTTTTTGTTTTGCGTATTTTGGATCAAAGTTTGACCACGTATTGTATTCGACAAGCAAAATGTGAATGCATGTCACCAAAAATTGTATCATTTGGTTCGTATTTGAATGTACTTTCAAATTATATTATTTTGCAACGTATAACATATATTTTATTTGTGAAAATCATGGTCAATTATGACCCAAAATAAAAGGGAGACTAGTTAATGTGGGGTCGCTTTCTTAATTGAAGGGTAAATTGATTTTGATTTTGATCCAGACACAGCAGTCGGTCCAATCCTAAATCGCTGCTGCACGCTCCTCTCCCTCTTATCCATTGCAAAACCACCCCCTCTCCTCTCCATCATCTCCATTCCAAAACCACTGTCTCGCCTCTCCCTCTTCTCCATTGCAAAACCACCTCCTCTCCTCTCCATCATATCTATTCCAAAACCACCGTCTCGCCTCTCCCTCTTCTCTATTGCAAGACCACCGTCTCTCCTCCCATCTTCCAGAGCTAGCACCGGACCACTCAGAAGGACATATGGAGAGGATGCAGTAGCGAATCAGGCAGATCGCCGACGGCGACCAGGCAAAGTTAGCCAGGTTGAAGGAGATCCTTACTTGGTTTGACAATGAGTGGGAGATTTCGAGGACAGTGAGGGCCATGTGGCAAAGTATGCGAATGAGCGAGACAACAACGATGAGAGCGGCGATGTACTCCTCGGTGGCAGTCACGCCGCAGTCCTTTGAGTTCATCAAGTATCTCCTCTAGGAGATGGAGCAGATAGATTCACCCGAGGCGAAAGTCAGGCGGAGGTGGTGGGTGTACAGGTCAAAGGTCAAGCACCCAGAGGATAACGAATTGATCGAGTACGGTGTGCCGTTCGTGAGGGTGTAGAGTCAGCCGGAGCCACAGGAGTATTCGTTCTCCCACCACAAGAGGAGGCCGGATGGCACGACGTCGCTTCCCTACCGTTCTCCATGGTTCCCTCGACGCTCGCCTCATTTCAACGGTGGCGGTAGAGTTTAAGGTAAGCTTCGCACTAACCTAATCATCCATCTGCTCATGCTTACAATCAGTGTGACAGCTAATGAAAATCATGCTTACAATTAGTCTCCAAGTACTATGCCAATCACCCTAAAATAGCTCCGGACCTTTGGGTCAAAGTTGTGACACTGTGTACAAATAAAGAAAAATAGATTGGTGCTTCTTTCAGAAAAGAGTACTCCCTAGAAAACTGCCAATATAAGCTACTAGTATTTGGTTAGAGGATTTGCTGCCAAGAAAGATCCGTCCACAGAGAGTGCCACACATCCGATTGGTGGTTGTGGATGTCAATGCATGCATGGAGCATGGTTGGTGTCGGTAATTTTTACTTGGCACACCTCGCACTCTGCATATATGCTGGTTCCATCCGTACATTTGTGCAGTTCCACCAAAATGCAGCTGAATAACCATGTTTGCACAGATAATGAAAAAGCGTGATTACATTATAGTGGCACTAGTTGATGAAACATACACAATAAATAGAAGAAAATATTGCGATAGTATCATAGTATGCCATGCTGCGAGGGCGAGATGGGCCCTGCGACGCCTCATATGGTACGCCTCATACTGGAAATCGACCCAAGTCTCCCCGATACACCTTCTGCTAGTGATGAACATCAGTGTACATCTGTAGTACAAGGAGGGACGTTGAGACATTCCAATCTCTATTTTTGTGCAGATCAACTAAAATTAAGCACCCCAGTTTGCAGAAACGCTTAAACATTAACAATGTGACTAGTTGATGAAACATACACTAACAAAAGAAGCACTTTCTTTATCTACATTGGAAATGAAATGATAGGGAGGACACTCGCTCTACTTTAACTATATTATTACTTCATTTTGTCAGTGACAGTAGGGTCAAGCAGGTGGAAACAAGGTGTATCGTGTGTTGCAAGGATGGAGGTCGGGGTGCTTAAACTGGGATGCTGAAGCTGGCTCTTTCAGTCCCTATATTCCCCATGATGTTTCTGTGGTAGCATTTGGGTTGTAATCCAAACTTGGTCGAGCTCGTGCTGCGCCCCCCTACCTACCTAGCTTATGTGGCGAACTTGTCTCCTGCTAGTACTCAGTCTGTTCTAGTAGTAGTTGCATAACTGCCCGTTTACACTGAGATGTTGTCGGATAATGGTTCTCTATGGTTGGGTTTCTTTAATGAAATCGGAGGAAACCCCCTCTTTTGATATATAAAAAAAATCAGTGGCACTAGCGGTGCCAAAACATTGCCTCAAATTAATAGTGCCAGTAGATTAAGGTGCAAAATAATAACATTATTGCTTTATCATGGCAGTGCCAAAACAATAGCACAAGAGTAGACTCAACATGCAGGATCTTTGGCAAACGGTTAGACCAAAAAGGAACATACCTCGTGATGGGAACCATATCTGCAGTCAACGCCATCGTAGAAGGGATGACACCAGTCACCAACATGGATGATTCAATTCATGGGACCTTTTGGTGCAGTTCACCTAAAATGAAGCAATGTCCATGGGCTAGCAGCTTCTTCTTTTTTAAGAAAAGGGCTCCAGCCCTGGTTCCATTTCCATCATAAAATGAAACCCACAGAGCTTCTTCTTTATTAGTTGCAATAAAATTGAGCAACATCAAGGTTGGTTGTGAAGCTCCTGGAATGTTCAACTATAATTTGGATATCATTTGTGCAGTTCAACTAAGATCAAGCATGAAATGTATATCTCTATTTGCACAAAAAAGGTGGAAAGGAGGGTGACTAACAAGTGATGAAACATGCATCAAATGAACAAAAGCATGTTCCTTATCTGAATGGCAATCCTACAAGGACAGTAGCGGTTTCTAAAGCAGCAACATTGCTAGATATTAGTGTGGGCATTAGGATTAACTATGAAAACCGTTAAATACGGCATTACTTTAATGATGCCATTGCTTCATTTTACCAGCAACATTACATTAACAACTGCTAAAGAGTCGGTATTTGGGCACGGGAGAGTAGGCGGACCAGGATAGTTGCATTTCTAATGAAAAGAAGACACTTATCTTAATGGGAAATTTAGCAGGACATGAAAAAAAGTGCCATTGATTCATATTACTGGAGGCATTACATTGAAACAACACTGGTTTAACATGTCCTTACTTTTAACAGTGCGACTGCTACATTTTACCAGTGGCATTACATAAGAGTGGCTTGGGGCAACAAACATCAGAACATGATATCTGGGTTGGTCCCATTTTTTTCCGGTATAGCCACCTTATACTGTGTGAGGCTAGCAAATCTAGTGCTCGACTGACTCTGTTGACTTGTCCCCCAGTCCCCACTTTCTTTCCTTTTTCAACCAATAGATCGGGTTTATATTGAGTTTGTACTGTGTTTCCCTTTATTTTCTTATTAGACCAAGAGACCAGTTGGATAGCCAGTCTCTGTTACTTTTCGCCCCCATTATTTCCTCTTTCAACCAAGTCCTATATTCAGGTAACAAATCTTCCCCCACCCCCACCCCTTTCTTCCTTGTTTGAACCAAGTAGTACTAGATTCGAGTGCATGAACTAGTTTTACCTCTTAACAGTAAAAATGTAGGTGGTTTTCGAACAACTGGTCGATCCTATCTACGAGGGTGCCTGAGAAATAGTAAAAGATACAAATGCAGCGATGTTAGGAGCTCGGGAAGTACAACAAGGCCGGTTTCGAAGGAAGTTATACCTGAGGGTCGCCGGGATGTCGCTAGGTGGGCGGCGGGAGGCCGGATCTGCCCACACTACGGCAGCGAGGAAGAAGGGGTCGGAGGCCCTCCCTAGCCAGCGGTGCTTGGGAGAGAACGACAAGGCACGTTGATCGGGACGCACCAGAAGTGGGTAAGAGCTGTCGCCGAGGACGACTGTGACGCCCGGGTAATTAAGCTACAGTGAACCTCTGCTAATGGTGCCACGTCACCTCGGTTACTGTTGATAAACTCGAGTTATTTCGAAACCGTTTCAAAATTCAAATTAATGTCAACAATAAAAGTTTTCAAAAGTTATAACAAAAATGTTCGGGTAGTGCCTAATATCACTTAGGTAGTTATCGTGAAGAAAACGTAATTTTTACAAAGTGCCTAAGTGCTTTAAATTAAATATAATAGAAGAGAATAAATAAATAAAAGAAAAGACTAAACAAGATTAAAATAAAACAAAACAAAGTAAAAGACCCCCCC
>NC_041391.1:522518678-522526458 GCF_002162155.2 Triticum dicoccoides | reverse complement strand
CGCGTCTCCCTCGCCCCTTCCCAATCTAGATCAGGGGAAACGGCGCCTCGACCCCGCCGCCTCACCCCTGCGCCCCGTCACCGGCCGGTGCCGCCCGTCTCCGCCGGCGCCTCCTCGTCGCCGCCCCTCCCGGCCTCCTCGCAGCTCCTCCCTCGTCGACCCGGGGCCTACTGACGCCGCGCTCGCTCGCTGACGTCATCGATGTCGCCTCGCCATCATCGGAATCCGCCGCCCTCCAACCACCACCGGCCTCCCCGAGCCTTCCCTGCAATGATGTGAGTGGTTGTCGCCTCTCCCCTCTTTCCCCTGTCCCCATGCGCATGCCCCGTGCATCGCCGTTGTCGTTCTGTGCTCGCCGTAGCCGCGGCTGGAGCTCTACTCCAGCGTGCCGTGCCTCGCTCTTTGGTCGCGCACTACCGCGTCCCCGCCCCAGTCCACGCGTGCCAGCGCCCCGACTCTACTCACGCGCCCCCGCCGCCGCCCCTCGGCCGCGCGCTCGCAGCCACTGCTGCCGTGGTTGCCACCACCATTGAGTCGCGCCTATGCCCAACTGCGTCGCCTGAACTGCGCCGCCTCCTCTCAGGGCCACGCCCTCGCTCCCCGCACCCGCCTCACCTTCGCTCCAGCGCTCACACGCGCCCGTCCCGTCGCCTCGGGTCCGCTCCGATGGGCACCCGCTGCCCAGCACCCGCTCGGGTGGCATCCGCACCCGAGCGCCCGAACCCGACAGGCCCATAGCAAATGCCCCCCCAGAACGTTTATAAAAAAGGAATTTTGAATAATAATAATAATAAATAAAAATGAAATTAATTAATTAATTAATCAATTGGCGAATTAATTAAGTTAGTTAACTCTGTTTAGTGATCTAATTAATTAGTTAGTTTAATTAAACAATAATAAGATTAGTTATACCTAATTAGAATAATTAGAGTATGACGGCTGGGACCCACATGTCAGTTTGACCCAGTCAACGTCCTATTGACTGCTGACGTCATGCTGACGTCATGATGACGACATCAGCATGCACTATTCTGGATAATGCTGATTTAAAATAATTAGGTAAATTCTAAAAATGATTAAATATTTTAAAATTAATATAAAATAAACCGTAGCTCGGTTGGAAAAACTTTGTACATGAAAGTTGCTCAGAACTACGAGACAAATCCGGATACGCAACCCGTTCGTCCGCCACACATCCCTAACCTATCGAACTCGCAACTTTCCCCCTCCGGTTCATCTGTCCGAAAACACAAAATGCCGGGGATACTTTCCTGGATGTTTTCCCCCTTCGTCGGTATCACCTACTACCGCGTTAGGGCACACCTAGCACCGCGTATTGTCTTGTTACGCTTTGTGATGCTTTGATTGCTCTGTTATTTATTATGTTTCCCTCTCCGTTACTTCTTTCCGATAGACCCCGAGACTGCCGGCGACCCCCAGTTCGACTACGGTGTTGGTGACTCATCCTTCTTGCCAGAGCAACCAGGCAAGCCCCCCCCCTTGATCACCAGATATCGCCTATTCTCCTCTATACTGCTTGCATTAGGGTAGTGTAGCATGTTACTACTTTCCGTTAATCCTATGCTGATGCATAGCCTGACATTGTTGCTACATCTGTTGATACCTTACCTACAATCCTAAATACTTAGTATAGGATGCTAGTTTATCATCATTGGCCCTACATTCTTGTCAGTCTGCCTTGCTATACTATTGGGTCATGATCACTCGGGAGGTGATCACGGGTATATACTATACATACATACATACTATACAGATGGTGACTAAAGTCGGGTCAGCTCGTTGAGTACCCGCAAGTGATTCCGATGTGGGGGCTGGAAGGACAGGTGGCTCCATCCCGGTAGAGGTGGGCCTGGGTTCCCGACGGCCCCCGACTGTTACTTTGTGGCGGAGCGACAGGGCAGGTTGAGACCACCTAGGAGACAGGTGGGCCTAGCCCTGTTCGGCGTTCGCGGATACTTAACACGCTTAACGAGATCTTGGTATTTGATCTGAGTCTGGCTACTGGCCTATACGCACTAACCAACTACGCAGGAACAGTTATGGGCACTCGGCGTCGCGATATCAGCCGAAGCCTTCGTGACGTCAGCGACTGAGCGGCACGCGCCGGGTTGGACTGCGTTAACGCAACTTCCTTTGTAATGGAGGTTGCTAGGTCTGCTCACCGACCGCGTACGCAACGTGCAGGTGTGTTAAGGGCGATGGGCCCAAACCCCTGTGCGCTTAGGTTTAGACCGGCGTGCTGACCTCTCTGTTGTGCCTAGGTGGGGCTGCGACGTGTTGATCTTCCGAGGCCGGGCATGACCCAGGAAAGTGTGTACGGCCAAATGGGATCGAGCGTGTTGGGTTATGTGGTACACCCCTGCAGGGAAGTTAATCTATTCGAATAGCCGTGATCTTCGGTAACAGGATGACTTGGAGTTGTACCTTGACCTTATGACAACTAGAACCGAATACTTAATAAAACACACCCTTCCAAGTGCCAGATACAACCCGGTGATCGCTCTCTAACAGGGCGACAAGGAGAGGATCGCAGGGTAGGATTATGCTATGCGATGCTACTTGGAGATGCTACTTGGAGGACTTCAATCTACTCTCTTCTACATGCTGCAAGACGGAGGCTGCCAGAAGCGTAGTCTTCGATAGGACTAGCTATCCCCCTCTTATTCTGGCATTCTGCAGTTCAGTCCACTGATATGGCCTCCTTACACATATACCCATGCATATGTAGTGTAGTTCCTTGCTTGCGAGTACTTTGGATGAGTACTCACGGTTGCTTTCTCCCCCCTTTTTCTCCCTTTCCTTTCTTTCTGGTTGTCGCAACCAGATGCTGGAGTCCAGGAGCTAGACGCCACCGTCAACGACGACTCCTACTACACCGGAGGTGCCTACTACTACGTGCAGCCCGCTGACGACGACTAGGAGTAGTTAGGAGGATCCCAGGCAGGAGGCCTGCGCCTCTTTCGATATGTATCCCAGTTTGTGCTAGCCTTCTTAAGGCAAACTTGTTTAACTTATGTTTGTACTCAGATATTGTTGCTTCCGCTGACTCGTCTATGATCAAGCACTTGTATTCGAGCCCTCGAGGCCCCTGGCTTGCATTATGATGCTTGTATGACTTATTTATGTTTTAGAGTTGTGTTGTGATATCTTCCCGTGAGTCCCTGATCTTGATCGTACACATTTGCGTGCATGATTAGTGTACGATTGAATCGGGGGCGTCACAAGTTGGTATCAGAGCCGACTGCTTGTAGGAATCCCCCTTTCCAACTCCTTGGCCGAAGTCGAGTCTAGACATTGCAAAACTTTTACTAACATGGCTGTGTGTCTTACGGGCACACGTTGCCATTGGGGGGTAGTAGGATCTTTTATTCCTCATCCTATACTATGGGACTCTGATCTCTCTTCTATTCGGGTTAAATGAATTTTACTAAATCTAACATTAGGATCTTGTTATCACTTTCACCCGGAGAGCCTCTTATTACTGATGATCATCTGCTGCACGTGAAGACCCTGAAGATACTCTCCGCTGTTAACCTGAGAACTTGTGTTCATCACGTTTGCAATTCCCTTCCACCGTCAACCCTTATGGATAACTACTTGCAGTTGTTACTCTTACATTCATCCCCAATTTGTCTTGTTATTACAAGATACCCCGAAACACTCGTCGTTGTTTCGATAATCCTTTGAGCTTACTGCCTTGCTATTTTTTGTCACCTGAATACCCAAACAGATAATTTCTCACACTTATTGAGTATCCGCTCATCCCCAGATGATTAATGTGTCTCACAAAATTCTTCGGAATACTTTTTGATCTTTCGAAAATCCTCTATAGCCTGTTATTTTTGAAATTCTTGCCTGCTTGCATTATGGTTAATTCCATATGACTAGTAGTCCTCGATAACAAGTTATCCTTTTTAAAAAATTATCTTTCTGACTCAGACGTCATTCCGTACATGAGTTGGTTCTCAACCAATTAAATTGCCGTGGATTGTACCCCTAAGTCTATTCAACTTATCCATCCTTAATCAGAGCATTTGTTTCTGATTCCTTGAATTTGAAATCATAATTCCTTTGCATTGAGCTTTGAATTAGCCAGTTGCTTCTATAATCCAATGCCTTCGCATTGTTTCTTCCTCTGCTTGTGTACCGATACTCACATCAGCTCCGCTATGGACCGTCGGATCCGTTGTTGTAATATCATCCGACAGTGTCCTTTGTATACAAAAACCTCGAGAAGATCTTTCCCTGATACATAATGCATTCAGTAAATTGTATCCTCTCCTTTTGTCACCCATGCTGTACTATCGAGCTGGTGTTAATTACTATTGAAGTTTGTGGTATATGTTCCTAAGATGCCCTGATGGGTTGAGCCTACGCGTTCCCTAATCCGTGTGAACCCGAAAGATTTCACGGGCCATACTTATCTGGTCTTGCACCAGGTAAAACTTTCAAGAACTAATGTCATTTTTGAAATACGAGAGGTGAATGGAAGGTTATGGATTGACGAAGTGGGAGTCGGCCTTGAACCTTTGTGTTCATGCCCATGGACACGATGTAGATCCTATCATGGAAGCTTCTTGCAATAATAACTATTTCCTTGAAAATATCATCTGGTTCTGTGAATTGATCCTTTGCAATCGTGGTTCCAACCATAATTTCTTCCTTTGATTTCATTTCTCAGACAAGTAAAAGCGCTTGTCTTCTATAGATCAATACATCCCACTTCAACCTTTAATTTGATATGCCTTCGAGTATTATCTCCCTAGTATCTCGAGGATATCATGCCATTGCACTACATCTTATGAATTTGTGTCGGATTAATACCTTTCCCTATCATAGCCACTCCATGAGTTTTGGGTTGTCGTCAACCGAGAACACCGAATAGTGAATCGAGTCCGCGCTGCGATTCAACAACTCTTAGTAATCTTCTTTGCTTACGAATTTAATACCCCATCATGTCATTTCTAGCCTTATCGGCAATATCATTTTTGTGCTAAATTTTAACTGTGCTACCTGTTCCTTCTTCTCAGAGCACAATTTTTGGCGATGAGCTAAGCTTATGTCGATCTTCCTCGTCATATCATTTCACCTTGAACAACAAGCTTGGTTTCGAGTTTGTGTCGTACCCATGGTTCCAATAACCTTTCGCTTCATCATTCCATCAACTTGATGTCATCGCCGATCGATTACATCTTCATGAGATCTCTCGAAAAATGTGTCGTGATCATCATCAGCATTCTAAGCTCTTCCAAGATATCTACCGAATTCTTAATGAGAAATACCCTCCTTGCCCTCGATGATTTTTATTATCATCGACGACACCCTTGACTTACTTCCATCGCGAACTTGTCCACATTATGAATGCAAACTGCTCTCCAGCTAGTGTTGTGTTCTGCCTTGAACTATTGCTGTCTTTTATGTCGAGAATGTTGTGGGGATTGCTCCACCTCTTAGAAATTCTCGGTATGATGATACTTCTCGCCATCTTCGTTCATTCCTTGGTCCCCGTGTTGTTTTTAACCGAAATACCGACAATTGAGCTATGACGCATGAATTCAAAACTTCTAGCAACCCTATTGCTTTGAAGTGAATGGGCGATAGTTTCATTCTAAGTCTTTCGATAATTGAATCACCATTCTAAACATCGATCATGCTACCTAAGCCCATATTATGGGTGCATCTTTCAACCAATGTTTAATTTTGTAGGTTTTCCTCGAGCTTGCATCGTTATACCATTTGATCTGGCAAATGTTATCTCCTTGTTCACACAATTGTGGAATCCACCTTTTTGTAAATCTCAATGAATTGTCACTGAGCCCATCAGCCACCTCGTCACCCTCCCCTTGATTTAAGGATGAACTCTTGCTTTTGAACTCCCTTCCATAGTACATTTCCTGAGAATCTTACAATGTCTGTCTCGTCGAATTGTGTTGCACCCCTTGCTTCTCAGGCATCCTGAGTCTGAGGTATCATGACCCCAACCAGATCTGAAACTCGGTCAGATATGATGGTTCGGATATTTTCCAAGAGTCATAACATTGGTCCTTATATGAACCGATAAGGTGATGTCTTGCCTAGCACACCTGGCCGGAGGACCTGCTGTTATGGTTTCCTTTTTAACAAGGTTAACCATTCTTCCATGAGGAAATTGTAAGACTTATTCTATAAGTTGTTCCTCATGAATCCTTTGTCTATCCAAGTCCGACCTTTGCTTGAAGACCATGTCAATGCTATCTCGAAGCATGTCTGTGGTACTCCAATTTTCAACAAGAACATTTAAACCCCAATGCTAAATGTTTCTGATCAATTATCCAAACACCGATGTATGGATAATATCATGAAAATTTTCTCCCCTACCTAAAGAGTTTTCTACATTATAACCTGTCATGGATATCATGCTCTGCTTGTCCTTGGGAAGGATATACCCTTGAATTATGTGTTTAAACACATTTTCCTTTCCATTTTCTGTTTAATCTGATAATTGTATTTTCCTTTCCATTGGTTGGTTTAACGTTTCTTGTGATCTTTATGATCTAAGCAATAATATTCTCCTGCTTATGTAAACACCTCAGTGTACAACTCTATCAGTAAGACCCTGTTACTATTGTTGATGACATTCTGGTAACAATCGATGGACGAGAACTTTGCCTATTGGTCCGCCTCGTCCTAATGAGCAGGAAAATGGTTCTCTTCGTCCCTCGCCCTTGGTACCGACGTTGTTGCCGACATAATTGACAGGCTACCCTCTGACATGCCTTGCTTGCATGATCATGCAAGACGTCTCCGCCCTCCCTAATTTTTAACCCACATGGTGGGCCCATAACCCACAGTTCCACAGGATCGAAACCTGACTCTCATGTACACCCTGTTTCCAAAGATATTCCTCACGCTTGGCTTGGTATGTAATTCACAAGCCACCTTCCGTGTGATCCGCAATTCTGGTATTAAACACAATACTTAATTCCGTTGCTCTGAACCCCTTTCACACTCTGTTTCAGGCAATGAACGATTGCCTGCCAGCTCGAAACTTCCCATAATACCTCCTTACTTTGCTCTTGATATTTTTAGAGGTTTCAATTCGAGAGTCACTTTCTGCCTCCTTCCCCGATGTTATCTACCAGATAGTCAACCTTGCCGAGGTCCGTTCTTCCGGAATGCTCCCCCTTTATTCTTTCGTAAGTGCGATGAAGACCCTCAAGAAAGGATGACGACTTGATCATGGTGACTTGAAGCAGAGAAATGAAGACATCAATGAAAGAGATCAACCTCTTCGAAAGGGTAGCCAAGACCGAGAAGACTTGTTAGGTTTTTCGCTACCAGCACCTTTCCCCCCTTACTCCACCGCTTAAATCTCGGGACGAGATTTCTTGTAGTGGAGGAGAATTGTGACGCCCGGGTAATTAAGCTACAGTGAACCTCTGCTAATGGTGCCACGTCACCTTGGTTACTGTTGATAAACTCGAGTTATTTCGAAACCGTTTCAAAATTCAAATTAATGTCAACAATAAAAGTTCTCAAAAGTTATAACAAAAATGTTCGGGTAGTGCCTAATATCGCTTAGGTAGTTATGTGAAGAAAACATAATTTTACAAAGTGCTTAAGTGCTTTAAATTAAATATAATTGAAGAGAATAAATAAATAAAAGAAAAGACTAAACAAGATTAAAACAAAACAAAACAAAGTAAAAGACCCCCCCCCCAACTGGACCAGACGGCCCAGCTGGCCGACCCGACTGGCCCAGCTGGCCGGCCCAACCGAC
>NC_041391.1:522504816-522518085 GCF_002162155.2 Triticum dicoccoides | reverse complement strand
CCCGCGCGTCTCCCTCGCCCCTACCCGATCTAGATCGGGGGAAACGGCGCCTCGACCCCGCCGCCTCACCCCTGCGCCCCGTCACCGGCCGGCGCCGCCCATCTCCGCCGGTGCCTCCTCGTCGCCGCCCCTCCCGGCCTCCTCGCAGCTCCTCCCTCGTCGACCCGGGGCCTACTGACGCCGCGCTCGCTCGCTGACGTCGTCAATGTCGCCTCGCCATCGTCGGAATCCGCCGCCCTCCAACCACCACCGGCCTCCCCAAGCCTTCCCTGCAACAATGTGAGCGGTTGTCGGCTCTCCCCTCTTTCCCCTGTCCCCATGCGCATGCCCCGTGCATCGCCGTTGTCGTTCTGTGCTCGCCGTAGCCACGGCTGGAGCTCTACTCCAGTGCGCCATGCCTCGTTCTTTGGTCGCGCACTACCGCGTCCCCGCCCCAGTCCACGCGTGCCAGCGCCCGACTCCGCTCACGCGCCCCCGCCGCCGCCCCTCGGCCGCGCGCTCGCAGCCACTACTGCCGTGGTTGCCACCACCATTGAGTCGCGCCTATGCCCAACTGCGTCGCCTGAACCGCGCCGCCTCCGCTCAGGGCCACGCCCTTGCTCCCCACACCCGCCTCACCTTCGCTCCGGCGCTCACACGCGCCCGTCCCGTCGCCTCGGGTCTGCTCCGATGGGCACCCGCTGCCTAGCACCCGCTCGGGTGGCATCCGCACCCGAGCGCCCGAACCCGATAGGCCCATAGCAAATGCCCCCCCAGAACGTTTATAAAAAAAGGAATTTTGAATAATAATAATAATAAATAAAAATGAAATTAGTTAATTAATTAATTAATTGGCGAATTAATTAAGTTAGTTAACTCTATTTAGTGATCTAATTAATTAGTTAGTTTAATTAAACAGTAATAAGATTAGTTATACCTAATTAGAATAATCAGAGTATGACGGCTGGGACCCACACGTCAGTTTGACCCAGTCAACGTCCTGTTGACTGCTGACGTCATGCTGGCGTAATGACGACATCAGCATGCACTATTCTGGATAATGCTGATTTAAAATAATTAGGTAAATTCTAAAAATAATTAAATCTTTTAAAATTAATATAAAATAAACCGTAGCTCGGTTGGAAAAACTTTGTACATGAAAGTTGCTCAGAACTACGAGACGAATCCAGATACGCAGCCCGTTCGTCCGCCACACATCCCTAACCTATCGAACTCGCAACTTTCCCCCTCCGGTTCATCTGTCCGAAAACACGAAATGCCGGGGATACTTTCCTGGATGTTTTCCCCCTTCGTCGGTATCACCTACTACCGCGTTAGGGCACACCTAGCACCGCGTATTGTCTTGTTACGCTTTGTGATGCTTTGATTGCCCTGTTATTTATTGTGTTTCCCTCTCCGTTACTTCTTTCCGATAGACCCCGAGACTGCCGGTGACCGCCAGTTCGACTACGGTGTTGGTGACTCATCCTTCTTGCCAGAGCAATGAGGCAAGCCCCCCGTTGATCACCAGATATCGCCTATTCTCCTCTATACTGCTTGCATTAGGGTAGTGTAGCATGTTACTGCTTTCCGTTAATCCTATCCTGATGCATAGCCTGACATTGTTGCTACATCTGTTGATACCTTACCTGCAATCCTAAATACTTAGTATAGGATGCTAGTTTATCATCATTGGCTCTACATTCTTGTCAGTCTGCCTTGCTATACTATTGGGTCGTGATCACTCGGGAGGTGATCATGGGTATATACTATACATACATACATACTATACAGATGGTGACTAAAGTCGGGTCAGCTCATTGAGTACCCGTAAGTGATTCCGATGTGGGGGCTGGAAGGACAGGTGGCTCCATCCCGGTAGAGGTGGGCCTGGGTTCCTGACGGCCCCCGATTGTTACTTTATGGCGGAGCGACAGGGCAGGTTGAGACCACCTAGGAGACAGGTGGGCCTAGCCCTGTTCGGCGTTCGCGGATACTTAACACGCTTAACGAGATCTTAGTATTTGATCTGAGTCTGGCTACTGGCCTATACGCACTAACTAACTACGCAGGAACAGTTATGGGCACTCGGCGTCGTGGTATCAGCCGAAGCCTTCGTGACGTCAGCGACTGAGCGGCGCGCGCCGGGTTGGACTGCGTTAACGCAACTTCCTTTGTAATGGAGGTTGCTAGGTCTGCTCACCGACCGCGTATGCAACGTGCAGGTGTGCTAAGGGCGATGGGCCCAGACCCCTGTGCGCTTAGGTTTAGACCGGCGTGCTGACCTCTTTGTTGTGCCTAGGTGGGGCTGCGACGTGTTGATCTTCCGAGGCCGGGCATGACCCAGGAAAGTGTGTCCGGCCAAATGGGATCGAGCGTGTTGGGTTATGTGGTGCACCCCTGCAGGGAAGTTAATCTATTCGAATAGCCGTGATCTTCGGGAACAGGACGACTTGGAGTTGTACCTTGACCTTATGACAACTAGAACCGGATACTTAATAAAACACACCCTTCCAAGTGCCAGATACAACCCGGTGATCGCTCTCTAACAGGGCAACGAGGAGAGGATCGCAGGATAGGATTATGCTATGCGATGCTACTTGGAGATGCTACTTGGAGGACTTCAATCTACTCTCTTCTACATGCTGCAAGACGGAGGCTGCCAGAAGCATAGTCTTTGATAGGACTAGCTATCCCCCTCTTATTTTGGCATTCTGCTGTTCAGTCCACTGATATGGCCTCCTTACACATATACCCATGCATATGTAGTGTAGTTCCTTGCTTGCGAGTACTTTGGATGAGTACTCACAGTTGCTTTCTCCCCCCTTTTCCCCCCTTTCTTTCTGGTTGTCGCAACCAGATGCTAGAGTCCAGGAGCCAGACGCCACCGTCGACGACGACTCCTACTACACCGGAGGTGCCTACTACTACGTGCAGCCCGCTGACGACGACCAGGAGTAGTTAGGAGGATCCCAGGCAGGAGGCCTACGCCTCTTTCGATCTGTATCCCAGTTTGTGCTAGCCTTCTTAAGGCAAACTTGTTTAACTTATGTCTGTACTCAGATATTGTTGCTTCCACTGACTCGTCTATGATCGAGCACTTGTATTCGAGCCCTCGAGGCCCATGGCTTGTATTATGATGCTTGTATGACTGATTTATGTTTTAGAGTTGTGTTGTGATATCTTCCCGTGAGTCCCTGTTCTTGATCGTACACATTTGCGTGCATGATTAGTGTACGATTGAATCGAGGGCGTCACAACGACAATGTGAATGTTGCACCTTCTCACCTTCCTCGACAGAGAGGATCCGGCTGGATCAGTGACCAGCGATGAGCAGAGAGAGAGAGTGTGGCCACCCCTGTCGTGTTTAGATCTGGAGAGGACGAGACAGTGTGAAGAGAGCAACACTAGCAAGCAAGCGCAAAGGCTCCTGCCTATATAGTGGAGTACTAATTTTCTTTTGTCTATCGGAGCTGGCTTGACATCGTCAATGACTGTCGAGAAGTCTTCATGCACGTGCCCCGGAGGCGCAGTTGTCGTCGTTTTGATCTGAAGCACCGGATTATAACATATAACATGAAAAAATGCCACATGACAAGAAATCATAACCTCGCTGCCCAAAGGAGACAACATGAATCCCGATGGACAAACTAGACGAGGATCAAAGCTCAAATTAAAGATAAACTCATAGAAAAGGGGTCCATCGATAGATGTCCTAATTAACATAGCCGGCTTGACCTAGATGGCAGTCGAGTAGTCTTCGTGCATGTGCCCACAATGACTAGTCCCTTGGAGGAACTCAGTTGTCGCTGTTTAACCCTCGCAGTGATCCAGAGCACATGGCACCTAAGTTTGCGAGATGACAAGAAACCTTTTTTTAGATTTCTCACCAGAACTACAGCCATGTACAACACAACATGCACGATATGTAGACGATAGCCAATCCAGGCGTGTCTGCTAGAGTCTGGTCACATGCATGGACGAACCGATCTTCCGTGTCTTACAGGGATCATCCAGGCACCAATGTATGTAGAACCCTTCTCTAGTAGTACTATCGCTCGTCTCTCTCTTCTATTAACTCACCTGACTTGCAGGGCCGGGGAGTGTGCCTATGGTCGGTTCTCAATTGCGGTCCCACATGTGTGTGCGAACGCAATATGACGCGCGTTCCATTCGGAGAGTGGCGTGCCAGACCGACCGACCGTCTCGAGTGCAACACAAATGTGATGGGTGTGCTGTATACTCCGTACATGTGTACCGCCGTTTTCTTGAGGCTTTGCTCCATGGCGCAATCCATGGATACAAAATTAGTATACTGTACTATTTGAAAGCCGAGGGTGGGGCTTTTCCTGCACAGTAGGCAGGGCAGTTCCACCTAGTCGGTTTGACAGAGATGGGAGAAGATGAGGGAGTAGGCTGCTGCAAATGTAGGGCTGTGTGATTTGACAGCGAGTTACTGCTGGATAGGTGGGTCCCCATGATTTGACTTGCTACTATCATTTTAACTGCGGCGCTACGACCAGCGTGAGTCTCCTGATTCCTGACCACCTCCATACAGGTGCCTCTCCCAATGCTCCACCATGTAGAGGTTGGCTCTTGCATGAGAGCCCACTCCTCCACTTTTTCCTTGCCTCTTTCCTCCACATATGCAAAAATGCCATGTAAAGTGGGCTTATAGCCCACTATTGTACTACTTACTTGCTCCTACAGGTGCTAAGCCTGCCACATAGGCATAAAGTCTGATGTGGCAAGTTAATTAAGAAGAGAGAGACTAGTTTGGTAACCCAAGGAAGACACGGTGCTAAGCGCGTGTACCTAGGTGAAAAGACAATTTTGAGTCTATAGCTAATTAAATGAAGCAAACTAAGCAACAAAAAACTAAGCACCTATGCATTGGGGGCTTGATTGCTAAGCCATGTAATGCCCTTAGCACATCATCTAAGCACCATTTCATTGGAAGAGGTCACTCCTTGGCAAATGCAATAAATACTATGAAGAAAGAGATAGAGAGAAGTAAAAAAAATACTCTTATAGCCAACCTTATAGCTAACCTTGTTGTAGTATGAGTGACTAAGTGATGACTATGTATGACATGCCAACATCAGATAGCCTAACACACCGTGATAAATCTCCAAGGGCGCGAAGACGGTCGTGGTAGGCGCGACCATGATACGGGTTGCTGGCAGCCCTTGGATCTGAGATCGAACGGTCGCATGCTAAGTTGCTGAAAATTTGCAGAATAACCCTCCAGGATAGGATATTCACCCATAGGTCTAGCATCACGCCCTGCAACCGTTCGATCTCAAATCCAAGGGCTCTCAAAAGCCCGTATCATGGGAGAATGGAAAGCTTCGTATCACCTGTAACTTTCCCGACGCTTGACATGACATCGAAAGCCATTTAATTGGGCGTCGAGTAGACATGACATCTAATTGGGCCCCCATAGTACTGTGCATGAATCCATTTATCCACCAGGCAAGCCACTACCCTACCGTTCGCACGCCCCACTCAACATTTTTACAATCGAAAAACTGCTGGCAGTTCGCTCCTACTCGTCCCCGAACGTCCTTTAACATTACGGCAATTCGCTCCTAGTCGTCTTGTCCTTTCACATTACAGCGGTCCCACTAATCCTAACCCTCCTCCTAAATCCATGGCATCCCCAATCTCCATGATCGGCGGTGAGTACAAGGTTAGAACCATCACCGACAATGAGTTCGACGTCATCTACACTCGTTCTTCCGCGACGGTGAAAGGATGCCTTGCTCGCTTCAGACGCATGTTCGGAAACTCAAATGATTAGTGGGTTGTTGGGCTAGATGTTGAGCACACCACAACCCTAGACAAAGAGAAGAATATAAAGGAGGAAGAGAAGATGATGCCCGCCGTGATCCAGGTTTGTGTGCATGACTTATGCTTGGTCTACCACATATACCATGCCGACGTTGAGTGCGAGGAATTTAAGAACTTCCTCAAGGATGGCCTAGTCAAATTCGTTACTATAGAATTTACGAACGACAGAATAGTCCTAGGTCGGACAGGCCTTATTGTAGGCAACCCTTTCGACCTCTAGAAGAACGGGCTACTGCCCTCCCGTGATCAGCCTTCAATGTTGACCCTGGCAGGATCCATGGTTCATCCTTTGTACGGTAAACCGAAGAAACCTCCGCACATGTTTCATCCTCATGCATGGTAGTGGAATGTACTAGATATAGACCACATCCAGTACGCTGCAATGGATGGCTACCTTTGTTTCAATATCTACAAGGGTTGGATGAAGAGCAAGAGCCAAGTGTGCGGTTCAAGCAAAGAAGTATCGGCCAAGAGGAAGAGGGACAAGGACAAAGTCGAGGACGTGGACGAGGACTCCGAGTAAGGTAGCAATGTCGTTGCTCATGGTGGTTCTAATGCAATGTCTACCGGATTAGTTTCTTAGTTTAATTTCAGGTGTGCTTAGTTTTATTTGAGGGGTGTGTTGTGCTGAGCCCCTAGCAGAACTATGTTATGTTTCCTCTCGTTATATTTCTTACATTTCATCTTTTAGTTGGTATAGTACTACCACTCGTTTCTTCACATTATATACGTACAATATATATGACCAACATCATGTAGCCAGTAGTTTAATTGTCAAAGAATTTCAGGGTGCTTAGTTTTGTCAAAGAATTTCAGGGTGCTTAGTTTTATTTGAGGGGTGTGTTGTGCTGGACACCATTATTGTGACTCAAATCTCTTTTGCCATGTTATAATGACATAAATACCGATGGACTAACATGCCGGCTCTCCCTCTATCTCACTACAGTAAAATAAAGTGTTGGGCCTACTTGATCCCAACCACTTTCTTATTTTCCTATAAAATTATTCGCTTGGTTACCCCTAACAAGCGGGGCCACACTTATCATTGTGAGAATCGGCTTATTTTTGTCATGTAACATGGTCAGCGGGTTTGACGTGAAAATAACAATGTCTAATGGCATTTTTGAGCAAACATCTAACTTAACAATGGCATTTTTGAGATATCTAATTGCATTTTGAGCAAGCATCTCACGGATCAATGGCATTTTTGAGTAGTTGTAACTTCTAATGGCAAAACTGAGTAGTGAGACACAACTAGTGGCATAAATAATAAGAACCCAAGAATTAAATAGGTATGCTAATTTATTTAATAGAATTTAGCACCCCATTTAAGCACGTACTAGCTTTGTTAATAGTACTATATGCATAATTTGGCGATGAGCGCTCTCCATATGTACCACCTTTTTTCTTTAATTTCATCTTGTTAGTTTTGCTCCATGGCGCAATCCATCGATACTACTACTGTATAAAACTATACATTTTTTAAAAGGCTAGAGGGTGGTGCAGTATAGCTTGGTCGGTTTCACGAGAGGCGAGGGCCTTTGTGATTTGACGGCTCATTACTGCTGGAAGGCAGGGCCTTGTGATTTGACTGCTCGTATAAATGTGCCGACGACCTAAGGAGGAGCAAAACACCGTGCGGTATACTCAAGTTTTCCACTGGAGTAGTACTATGACAGAGGAGCACGAAACACGGCAGCCCAGTGCCATATGGTGATAAAAAATGATCTAATTTGCTAGTCATCTCATTGTTAGCATTGTTCTATTCATGCCTCACAGAGAATGTGACACGTGCGACGAAACACTCGAAGCAAAAGAAGAAACACATGAGCAAAAGAAGAAGGAAGATTATCACCCCAAATGATCTAATTGGCCATGGAGTCGTAACTGCTTCTTCATCGCCTCCATGACCTCCATCTCCTTGCGCGTCTCCTCCGCCATCTTCTTCATTCTGTCCATGACGCGGGGTTTCTCGACGCGAGCCTTCATCATCTGTTCCACGGCCGCATTACATACCTTGACAACAGCCGGGTGCTCGATGCGGAGCTTCGCCAACTCCTCCTTCTGTTCCATGACGAGGGCCTGCAACATATTCATCGAGGAACTACTATTCTCATGCAGCTTCTTCCAGCCGGCGTTCTTCTCCTTCAGCAGGTCGATCTCGTGGTAGAGCTTCGCCTTGTCCTCCTGAAGTTGCAGGATTTCGCCGGTCACCTTTTTCTTTGAGGCAATGCTCTTCTTCAGCAGCATCACCAAGCCGGCGGTCAACTCCCCCTGCTTATTGAGCTCAGCGGGCATGTCATCGAGGCTCTCCCAGCAACTCCACCAAGCCGTGGATGAACTCCTTATGCTTATTGAGGTGCTTATTGACCCGATCGGGCATGCCGGCGAGGGATAACGACTCCAGCGCCGCCAGCTCGGCATGCTCGCCTCTGCGGCTAGGGCGCTCCTGGGAGCCATCGCCTGTCCGTGAGAGATCTTTCGAGGTCTCTGCATGGCGGTGAGCCCTCTTTTTTTCGCAGCCTTGATTGTCGCTCCCTTGTTACGAGTAGTTCTCGATCTAGAGCTCTGCACACCGGCCTTGGCAAGGACGAACGAAGAAGAAGGACTTATGAGGATGAAGGTAGAGTAATTTTCGGTTAGGTAGTTCCCTTTTTTTTATAACCTAAGTATTAGCACTAGTACTAAAACCTGCATAGTGGGAACACGTTCATGTTTGGTATGTACTAGTAGGTGTGAGCAGACTTGCACTTAGTTGTAGCACTAGTACTTTCGAATGTGATGGGAACAAGGTAAAGATTAATTGATGGTTTTGGTTTCGAGGCCCGAAACGACTCCCGATGAGTTTAGTGGTACGTAAATTTCAAGTAGACTACACTGCTCAAATACGTAAATATTATGTTACTTACAAATATGGTAAAAAATTGGCACAGAATACGAATGAGACCAATGGAAGTACTCCCTCCATCTTAGTTTACAAGGCTTGCACGTGTATCTAGGTCGTCAATGTAACTTATATAAAATAAATTGTTTAACATAAAAAATATCATGAAAAATAGAATATTTGAAGTTTGTAATGATATATTTTTCGTAATCTATGTCTCTTATTAAGTTGGTCAAATCAATGACCTAGGTACACGTGCAAGACTTGTAAACTGAGATAGAGGGAGTACTAGCAACCCATGATTTAACTACTCGCATGCGCGCAGTGGAGTAGTAATGTCTTTTTTCCACCCCCACGTCCACTCAATTTGCATGCGATGTATTAATTGACTATCAATGAAGTGAAGGACATTCACACGTCAAATTATCACATGGGGTGGATCTTGGTACAAAATTACGTCCGCCCGTGTACCCACATGTGCGTGCGAGGGAATGAGTGTGCGTGACGTGCGTGCACATCTTCGCTTCATGCATGTACCGCCAGTGTGGCTCAGAGAGGACGAGTACATTCTTCTAGAACTAGTAACACGTCACTGTGATCAATCCACACAAGGAGGTCGAGACAACGCCTCCACATGTGCCACGTGACTTCATGAATTGTAAGAGAGACACTGTGTAGCGTGCCATTGGAATTCTAATTTACGTGTTTTGCACATACTCGAAGTACTAGTAAGGTACACGTGAATTGCACACATCAGATTTGGCAACCAATTATGAATAAATACCACACTATAGCATATAAGCTCTGAGTCATATATGCCTGATATAGACCTTTGTTTAATTCTTATAGTTCATCTCATTCAAAATCAATTAGTTTTTATAAAAAAGCTAGGGCCTCTTTGATTCGTAGGAGCGGGAATAGGAAAAACATGGGGTTAGAGTGGAATGTCGTCTTGAATCCTACAGGATTGTACGAGTGTTTGATTGTGCATAGAAAAAATGTAGGATTCTTTCAAAGAGGTTTGAGTGGATGGGATGTTTCCTATGAAATCTAGTGCAAATGAATCCTATGGAAAAATTCCTATGGTTTACAATCCTACAAATCAAACAACCAAGATTAGAATCCTCCAAAATTCCTTTGAGAATCCTTTGAATCAAAGAAGCCCTTAATCTATTTTATGATTCATGGAATTGTGTGTTGTAAAGCATAAAGTAAAAACAAATAATGGCAAATCAACTAGAAAAAAAGTTTTGGCAGTTATGATACGGAAGATTCTAGAACAAAGGAGGAGCACTTGTGTTTTGAGGTTTGTCCATTATGCTTAAGTTCAACCATGGAGTCTGCTAGATTGTATATGTGGCAAAATCCGATGGGGGGCTAGAAGACGATGCGATGGGCCAAGTGGAGGGAGACTATGAAGGAGTGCACAAGTGCGAGATCGATATTTAAAGAGAGGGGGCGAGAACGTGCGCTATTGCACGCAGTGGCGAAGCCATGAAAAATAAATGAGCTAGGGGCCAAGCATTGCTAATCCCTTACGAGGAGGGCCAATTCATCAACTTAAACCATTTTACCAGCAATTGTCTAATGATCACATTCATATTAGCCTCGATATATAGTGATGTTAGGGGGGCAGTGCCCTTGCTGCCCCTATCTTCGCCACCGCGTGCGTGTCTGAGAGATGAAGCGGAAGGCATGGATGATGAGAGGGGGACGTTGGATATATAATTAATGTGGGTGTATTAGCTATATAATCCTATATAGAGAGGTATAGATTGATCGACGTGGACGTGGGGAAGAGGGTGAGACCTCACTAGATATATATATATATATATATATATATATATATATATATATATATATATATATATATATATATATATATATATATATATATATATTGATCGGTTTGTGTGGAAAACTGTGAAAGACTTAGCTATATACACACACACATAGAGGAACATCGATCGTTGCGCATGCACGTGAGAGATAAAGAATGCCCGATATGATGGAGAGGGGGAGGTGAGTGTGTGTGCGCGCATGGGAGACCGACCTGAAGAAAAAGATTGCGTGTGTGCGATGGATAATGCTGACTGGTAGTGTGTGTGCATGCATGCATGAGAGAAAGTTAGTGGTACAATTATAAAGAGAAGATGACTGTGTGGGTGTAAGAGACCAGGCGAGGTCATAATCAATGTAAAGTTGAATTCAAATATTTGAATAAGAGATCATGATGTTTGAAACCCATGCATGCATGAATATAACGGAGATATGCACAGTGTGGTTTGGAAACGAGCATGTTGTAATGTATTCACATTGAACAAGGTAAGACTGATTTGAATTTGAGATACCGATGGCAGACATCATTTGACCACATTGCATCCGTGCATGGACACACTATTCTAATTGGAGATGATGGGTGGCTTTCACATCACATCACATATCTATATCTATACCCCTATATATATTATATTAAATTTTTATATAGTGTGCGGATAACTTTAACTTTGAAAGATGGTCGTTGGATGAGGCCAATCCGATGGTGCAGAGATGGCAAATTTTAGCACCACTGGCCGTTGGATATCATCTAGATTCCACCAGATTTTGCCACATGTACAATCTAGAAGACTCCATGATTGAACTTAAGCATAATGCACAAACCTCAAAACACAAGCACTTCTTCTTTGTTCAAGAATCTTCCGTATCATAATTTCCCAAATGTTTTTCAACATGAGTTGCCATTATTTGTTTTTTACTTTATGCCTTACAACGCACAATTTCATGAATCTTAAAATAGATTAGCTTTCTTATAAAAACTAGATGATTTTGAATGAAATGAACTATAAGAATTAAACGAACATCTACATCATGCATATATGACTCAAAGCTTATATGCTATAATGTGGTATTTATTCATAATTTGGGTGCCAAATCTCATGCGTGCAATGCACGTGTACCTTACTAGTCCAAATGGTGTTTGTGTGTGTTGTGCGTGTTAAACACATTGTACGTAGTATATCATACATGGTTTAGATTCCGAACATCTAGCTAGAGCATACATGTACTATGATTTGAATTCAACATAAAATGGATACATATATTTGAATTTGAGATAGTATGTACATGTAGTTTGTATTTATATAGGAATTACTTCTCCTATATTCATGTCATGTGTTGTGAAGATAATATTTAAATGGTTGTATGACTAACCCGAGTACAATCCCATTCAAACAAGGAAAATGTACTCAAATTTAGTCCATATGCTAGACAACACACATTGTTTTTTTATTGTTGAGGGAAGTGCAAATTGTTTTGGTATTGTACACGTTATGTTTGTTGTCCCAATTTTTTTAGTTTTCTGTTGTTGTATTTGAATGCATTTCTAGTAATATAGTAAAACGGGACATGGCTCTCTCTAGTGATGAGGCGCGGATTGTCTCTTTTTGGGTACACGTTAAGCTTGTTCTCCCAAAATTTCAAGTCGCGCCTTGTTATGCCAAAATTTCAAGCTAGCGTCTCTGTCTATCATGCTGCGAAACTCCCACCTCTTCAACCCGCACCTTGTTAGCCCAAAATATTTAAGATATATCTTTGTCTCGTTGTGCTCCGACAACTCCCTCCATCTCAACCCGCGCCTTGCTATTCTAAAATTACAACGCGCGCGAAAACTCCCACCTCCTGTGAAATCCCGACACGCGAAATGCCCGCGATACCCCTGAACCGAAAGAACCACCTCAAATCGGTGGGGGTACTTTCGTAACTTACCCCACATTTCGGACAAGCATGTCCGTAAGCCGTGATTCCCCACTGCCATCCCATTCGTACATCGAGGCCGTGAAAACCCGCGAAGCCCCACACCCACACCCTCCTCCGTCCGCCACCCAGTCGGAGCCTCTTCCCCGACGAAGTCATCCACAACAACACCTCGACGTCCCTCATCCACCATACCAGATGAGGATCCATCGTCAATCTCGTCGTCCCGCCGGTTCAGCCACCCCCTCCTCCATCTCCAAGGAGCTGCCCCGACGTTCCCCTCGTCTTTCATGTCACCTTCATTCCCACACCGCCGTCTTCATCTGCACCACCGGAAGAGCAGCATCATCACCATTTCCTCGGATGAAGCTGCGGCCTAATCGGCGCCACCAAAGAGGTTGTACACTAATCACCACATTTTCTTCTTGATTCGACCTCACGGTGCTGGCGGCACTCAGTCCCGAGCCGACACGGCGCGGCTCCATCCACGGTGGCATCGCCGGCCACTTCTTCCATGGCGTCTCTCCCTCGGCGGCAACGTCTGCATCAGTAGGAGCTGCTGCTGCTTTAGCTCTCGCTCGCGCTGCTGGTCTGCTCTTGCTCTCGGTCCCCTGCCTGGTCTGCTCTTGCTATTGCTCTTGCTCTTGCTCGCGCTGCTGCTCTCGCTCTTGCTCTTGCTTGCGATGTTGCTCCGATTTAGCTACACTTCAGTTGACTGAATCGACTTTTGGGTCAGTCGATTTTCAGGGGGTGGGGGGCTCGCCAGAGTTAAGGAAGAACCAGCCGCAGCGGGGAGGGGG
>NC_041391.1:522494914-522504408 GCF_002162155.2 Triticum dicoccoides | reverse complement strand
GAGATGGCCGGGGTGGTGATGGACCGATAGTGAGGAGTAGTTTTGGGGCGGGCGGGGCGGCGCACTACCAGCCGCGGGCGGTGGGGGCGGCTATTTGGCCGGTGGTCGTGGCAGCTCAGGGGGGTGGAGGTTAAAGATGAACTCCAGGCCCTTGATTTCATATCCAACGGCTGGAAAATCGACTGACTAGAGATGAAAAGGTCAATCGATTGACATGTAGCCTCACCTCTAGTGCATTCAGTTTCGACAGTAAAATTCAGTTTCAACAGCAAAATCCAGTTTCAATAGTTAAGTTCAGTTTCGACAGTTAAGTTCAGTTTCGACAGTTAAGTTCAGTTTCAACAGTTAAGTTCAGAGATGAGCGGCTGATGTATTTTATATCTAGCACTTTGTGGTTATGTATTTTACGTCATCTATTGGAGATGCTATTAGAATTCTACTCAGGTTAACGTTGTCTCTCTTGTCCTACTTCAGCCTCGGCGTCGTACAACTCACTGGAGCTTGTCAACAACGAAACCCTCCATCACAGCGGAGCAGTACCTCGGGCTCCTAGGATCTTCTTCCCCTCCTCCGACAGCCAAGTCAGCCGGAGCATCCTCACCGACCAACCCAATCACGCTGAGATCGACATGGCTTCGCCAAAGAGGTTGTACACTTGTTGCATCTCTTTTTTACTATACATGTTATATATATTGTCCACTGAGCACATGTAGTAACATGAAATACGGTTATTTTATCCTACTATATGACAAGCAGTGAGGTACCAGGCAACTTAGCTATCCGTGATGGACTCTCTTGAATGCCATCATTATTTATCTTTGTGCGTTTGAGCTCTGCATTTGTCGATGGGCCTGGGAGTTGAGCTAGTAGGGCAGTGGCCTGGGTCCAAAGTAATAGAAGTAGCACAAACACATTTTTTAGTGTAGGCTTTTCCTTGCTCAAGCCTGCCTACTAGAATCGCCAGTGCTTGAAAGGAAAAGTGAAGGAAAAACATAGGAATTGGAAAGTTTCCTATGGTACTACTATTCATGAATTTGGTTCAAAGGAATGGATCAAAGTAAAACTATAGGATTTGTTCCTTTAGTGTCTCCTTGAAAGAAAAACAGTAGGAATTTTAATTTCCACTTGTCCTCCTTTTCAAATTCCTATTCATGAAGCACAAGACTAAGAGATAGTAGCATAATAGCATTATAACCGTACGTTTTCTTGTGGCTTGACTTAATCTCACCATGCTTCTTTGCATCCTGTGATCTTCCAATTCTTGTGAATCAAACACCCATATTGGCAGAAATCATGTGTTTTTAAACTCTCTATTTTGCACGTGCATTCCTATCCTATTCCTATCTATTTCCTATCCATGCATTGTTAGAATCCTCAAATTCAAACAAGCCCTTACACAATTACTTATGTTATAGATATGTATCAAAGAAAACCTTGTGTGGTTTGTCCTGCTCCTGCGGCGCTGTGTTCCACCCCAGCTCAGCTGCTCCAACAACAGAAGGGTTCACCACAGCAAGGATCCGCTCTCCAAACTGTCTTTCGCCGCCTCAGATCTTCTTCCCCGCCGCCGACAACCATGACAATTGCATTACCATCATCAACTGAGCAGATGACCTTGAGGACTACACGGGTCCGCAAGAGAGGTCACACTCTTTCGTGTCTGCTTATGTTATGCATCGCTTAATATGATGACATGCTACTTTATCATCATGTTCACCAATTAGACTCTGAGTCAGGTCCAAACTAATGCTGAAACATGAGTTTTTAAATGGTTGTGGGGTACATACTGGGGCAGCAATTAGTACTATCTATCTACTATCTGGTTAATCTCGGGTGTCTACTGTGAGTTTCATGTTGGGTGCAAACAAACATTAAAGGAGCCATTATCTGTATTTTTTAACTAAAGCTATCATCTGCCTGCTATCATTGGTTTTGGGTCTATCCACAGTTTGCTACCATCACTCTGGATTTGTGCATGCACTCCTTACATAATCTCACTATGTTTTATTCCTATACATGTCAGTTATTGTACACAATGGAACTGAACATGCAGAGCAAAAGAGACGAGCCTTGCGTGGCAATAAAATTTCATGCAGATGTCGCTCCATGGTGGGCGCAAAGGCAACCCCCCTCCACCCATTTCGGATCGTAATCAAGAGGAAGATAATTGATACGAGGGGGATTCAGAAGGAGAAGACCACTCCTATTTACCCCCTGAGGTCTTCGCTCTAACTTGGCATGCTGATGTTGGTAATATCATGCATATGGTGCCTTGCATTGCTTACTGCATACATCAAAGATGTCATCTGCTTAGTTTAGACATGCTTGTGTCAATGCCATCTATTTAGTTTCTTTATCATATATGTGAATCATGCAATGCCATCTTGTTTAGCCAGACATCATATATGTTAATTTTGCAATGCCACCCTGGTTATCCAGTCATCTTATATGTGAATTATATCATGCCATAATTTTTTATTACGTGTTAAATTTTTCAACAATTTTAGTACATTCAATTACTCTTCCTGTGCATCAGCCATCCGACACGGTCATGGAAAAATCTGGAGTGGAAACAAGGTCTTTAGAGCAGACAATGCTATTTGATGAAGCGCATGTCTTGCTGGTTACAGATAGCTCCTCAAAGGAGGATTCAGAGACAGATGACGAGTCCTATCCCCCCCCCCCCCGAGGTGCATGCTCTAACTTGGCAGGGTTATGTTGCTCATATCATGCATATGGTATCTTGCATTGCTATGCCATTTGCTTATTTTAGATATGCTTTGTGTGAATGCCACCTGTTTAGTGTCTAATTACCATATATGTGAATTATGCAATGCCATCTTGTTGCACGACATTATATATGTGAATTATGCAATGCTATCTTGTTGCAAGGCATTATATATGTGAATTATGCAATGCCATGCTGTTTAGCCAAGCGTCATATATGTGAATTATATCATGCCGTCCTTTTTTTGTATTTCTCATTGCATTTGTCGACAATGTTTGTATACTCAACTGCTTTTCCTGTGCATCAGCCATTTGAATTGGTGATGGAGAAATCTGGAGTGAAAACAAGGTCTTCAGAGCAGACAATTCTACCTGTTGAAGCAGATATCTTGCTGGTTACAAATAGCTCTTCACAGAAGGATTCAGAGGGAGATGACCAGTCCTATTATCCCCCTGAGGTGTATGCTCAAACTTGGCAGGGTTATATTACTCGTATCATGCATATGTTGTATTGCACTGTTAGTATTTACATCATATACACAATATTGAATGCCATCTCCTTAGTTGACACATCATATATGTGATTGCCCTCTGCTCACTTGCTTAGTATATAAATCATATATTTGAATTATATCATGCCATGATGTTTACATAGACAACATGTATCTGAATTATGGCATGCCAACCCATTTTCTAAAGACATAATATAGTTATATCATCTCATCATGTTTACATAGTCATCATATTTTGAATTATGTCATTCTATTCGTGAATTATATCATGCCATCATGTTTCCATCGACGACATGTTTGTGATTTATGGCATGCCAACCACTTTAATAGACACATCGTATAGTTATATCATGTCATCCTATTTACATAGTCATCATATTTTGAAGTATGTCATTCTATCCTATTTAGTTAGCCATCATACATGTGAAATTGTGTCATGCTATCCTGTTTAATTAGCCATCATATATGTGAAATTATGTCCTGCTATTCTGTTTGGTTAGACAACATAAATGTGAATTATTTCATGCCCTGTTTTCTTCCCTACTATCCATTGCACCTGTCTATCTTACAATGTCTGTACATTCAATTACTTTTCTTGTTTATCAGCCATTTCAATTGGAGGGGGTGATGGCAGTATATATGGGAGTAAAAACACGGTCTTCAGAAAAGATCGTGATACCTGTCGATGCAGATAGAACCACGGTTGTACTTGCCCAAGAACCAGCCCCACCACACATAACCCAGACTCACGCAGATTGTACCCCTACCCAGTTGGATAGAGAACCAGCTACACCCCTTCTAACCCCAACCCTAGCAGATAGTAACCTAGTTCTAGTTGACACAACACCATCTCCACCACAGAGCACCCAAACACGAGCAGTTAGTAAGGCAACTGCAATGCCCAAAGCACGAGGACCACCACTCCGAACCCCAAGTCAACGCTTAAAGTAGAAGAAGAATTGTTCTCAGGTCAGGTTCCGTAGCTATGGTTCATACTACTTTGCTCTTGCATCACTGTATTTACTCATACCAACTAATTTCAAATTTGAAGGATGCAATTGAAACTCCAATGGCGCAACAGGTATGTTTTAAACCTGTTTCTTTAACGTGTTTTCTGTTGTAACTTGCTCTATGTTGATTTCAGTTTCAATTGAATAAACAGTTATGTTCTCATGCCATGCACATTACAAGTGTTGTTATTGCTGTGTAGTTTCTCACACTTATATTCTGTCTATGCTGCTTTGTCTTAAATAGATATGATTCAAACTGTATCTATCTTGATTTGGCAACATAAACTAGAATGATATAGACCATACAGTGACCATACTACATAGATATATGTTTGTTTCATGCTGTTATCATGTCCACCTTACTACTGAACTGGTTTACCAAAATGAGTTTCACATACTACATTGTAAACCTGTAATGTGTTTGTTTGTTTCTCTTTTAGAATGCGGATAAAATGTTGGAGAAGAGTACCCCGTTATGCAATGGTAAAGGAAGTAATGCATATAAGGTTTAGGATAGTGAGACATCCTTGTTGGTCTCTAAGAAAGCTGATAAAAACTATATTGAAGACACTGAGACAACCTAAAGTCATGTCTTGATGTAGTGTTCGAGTTACTGGCTACTACTGCTAGCACCAGCTCTTCAAACTCGCTTCCTGAATCAGTTCGACTTCTTGAGTCTCAACTCCAAGTTGAAAGACATCGATCAGATGTTATGCGACAGGAAGCCGAAGGACTGAGGAAGTCCCTGCAGAATTCAGATGCATACTTTCTGGTGCAACAACAAGTGCTGGAGGATTTAAGCGCCAAACAAGAGAAAGTTAATAAGCTTGCTAAGCATATTGCCAGCATTATGGGTACCCAGGATATTGTTTCTTGAGATCTTCTGAAGTGGTTTCAGTTCTGGACTTGTTTTGCTGTGACGTTTATTTGCACTGGTCCCCAACTTTGACAACCAGTGTATATGATATGTTTCTTTGTTCCCTATATTTGCACTGGTGGCAAACTTTGATGCCCAGTGGATGTAATATGTATAATAGCCGTGATAGCCTAGAGTAAGTTGCTTGCTTATTTATTTCCTTATTGTCTTGTTTATGTGTTTGCTTGTAGTCAGTGCAGTTCTTTTTTCGCGGTTTGCTAGTGGCCGCAATAACATATTTTTTAAAACTAGGCCACAATAACCATGGGTTACATATTTACTATAGTTACCATGGGCCTCCTATGAGCCGTAGAAACAATGGGCCTTCTAAGGGTCGTAGAAACAATGGGCCTTCTATGGGGCGTAGAAACAATGGGCCTTCTATGGGTCGTAGACACAATGGACCTTCTATGGGACGTATCATCAATGGGCCTTCTACGGGCCGTATGATCGATTGGCCAAACATGGGCCAATAACAGACCACATTATGGCCGTAAATAGGCTAGAGTTGGAATCGCCCATTCATGGGCCGACCATAACATGCCGTCGTTAATCGGTCGTATTTGATGATGCTATGAAAACGGCCCAATGTATTAACGGGCCACAAACGGGCCGACTGTAACCACGGGTTGAATTTGGCCCACAAGCAGAAAACGATAGTAATGGGCCGTAAGTAAACGAATGTTGGAAATGAGCCCAAGAATAAATGGGCCAAGAGTTACAAAGGGCCTCATATGGGCTGAAAGACATCATGGGCCATACATGGGCCGGAAGTTAAAACAGGCTGGAATCATATTGGACGGCCCAGATGACGCTAATGGGTCTAATTCGGATAGGTCATAACGGGCCCTGGGTTAGCGGGCTGTAAATGGGCTATACGCGAACAGACCATTAACAGGCTTTCCATGGGCCGGCCCGCCACCTTTTGACCAAGTCAAATGGCCCGACCTTTTCACAAGAATGGGCCTCTGTTGGGCCGTGCCACGTGTTGACGTATCATAGGCGCCTTCTGTCCAATGAGTGGATGACATCTGTCCCAACGGTGAGCCGTCACGTGTTTCCTCCCGCCAATGGTGATTTTACACGTGGAAAATCCCCATTGGTCGGGGCTGTTAATGGGTTATCGGATCCAAAACCAGACCCGATAGCTTAACGGTGAGCCATTACGATGGATGCCATGTGTCGGTCACCCTTGACGAAAGCACTTCTATGACGCGCGATTTATCGTCATGGAAGTGGACACTTCCGTGATGATAATTTTGGTAATGTCATGGAACACTTCTACGACATCACAGGTATGACAATCTTGATTATGTCATAAATTTTCATGGATGTACATGCATGACAGAAAACGTGACCTACTGTGACAAACACGTATCATCACGGAAGTGTATTTTTTTGTAGTGGGTAGTTATGCCATTTTCTAGCTAACAAGGCATATCAAGTCATTTGGGAGGAAAAAATGCCAAGTATAGGTCATTTTATAGCTATCCTAGGTAGAATATGTCATTTTGGAGCTAAGTAAGGTTATTCTGTCATTTTCAAGGAAAATAAGCTAAGTATAGGTCATTTTGGAGCTAAGTAGGTCATTTCTTAATCTAAGTACGCATTTGTTAAGCAAAACACTTGGGAAAACTTACCATCATCACGGAGGTGAAGGAACGAAAGGGTTTGCGCCAGTGCCAGACGGAGAAGGATCGGTCAGGGTTGCGCCACCGCGAGACGGAGAAGGACCGGTCGATGCTTGTCGGGAGGCGTGCTGCACCAAAGATCATTTTCAATGTTTAGTTAGCATGATGCAACTAAAATGTGAATACTAGTAACTAATGACCATTCAAATGAAACTCACCATGTCCGCTATACCAATCTGGGGCATCGGCGGAGGGGTCTGGCCGGTTTTCTCGCACACGGACTGCACATTTTGTTTTCACGAGTCAGTCATATTAGTTAGTAATGAAATGAACATTACGTGCATGATTTGGCTAATATGCGGGAGAAACTTACCACAAGGAGCTCGTATAGGGCCCGGTGACCCACGTTGTTTCGGTTCCTCTCTGCCTCCAACAGATTAGCCGTCCTCTCCTCTAACTGCCTCTCCCTCTGTGCCGCCTGCCTGTTTGCCTCCGCCAGAAGCTCCTAGGCCCTAGCATCGATGGCGAGCTCCATTGGCCATGGTCGAGGCCTCATCTCAGGAAGAGAGCTCGTCTGGCACTTCTTGATCTCCGGGAGGCTTCTAGGACAACGTATCACTCCATCCCCAATGGCTAGCGAGCCATGTTTCCTCCCGTCACCAGATAGCATCACGAGCTCAGGATCAAAAGGACTCTGGCTCGGGTTGAAGCCATCCCCTTTCATTGCCTTCCCAAAGTCTCAGTACCTCACAAGCTTGTTGTGGGAGGAGATGTTGGTGAAGCTCTCTGGATGATCGAGTTCATCCTCCGCGAATGCCTTGGTCTTCTTGAACGGGGCACTATGGGCCATGGCATAGAGGTCGTACAGCGGTGGCACCTCCTTCTTGTTGTGTCGCGCCTAAAAGAGAGGAATAGGGCAATTAGTAATTAAAGGGCTGAAGCTAGCATGAAGAATGAAATTGCATGAATCGTTAAGGGCTCGAACCACATACCTAGTGATCCCCGTACTCAAATAGGTTGGAGCTCCCTTGATGGTGTGGCACACCTTCCATTCGGGCACGCTTATCCCTGGCCTTGTTGTGGACGGATAGCCATTGGGGAGAGCACCAGTCATCCACCAACCTCTCCCAACAGTCCATCCTATCCGGACACCATCTCGGGGGCACCTAAGTTAGACAAAGAGAAATTTCAGCACTACGCCTATGAATCAAATCAAGGAAACTAAGTACAAGGCCTTAAGAATAGGTAATTACCTTCATCTACTTCTCCTTACTAAGATACTTGCCGCGGCACTTCTTCTTCTCCCTCCTGATGTTAGTCTTGTCATAGTAGTCTCGAACAGCCTGCACCCGAGCCTCGTGCCATAAGTTCTGAAGTAGGCGCTGGCACTCGGCTTCGAGAACCATAGCCGCGTCTGCCTCGTGTTCCTTAAGACACATGTAGAAGGTCTGCAATCAAACAAGGTAACATTGATTAGTACAATCACTAGGTACTGTTGATTTTTAATTCTGTAAAGGAGAAATTACCCAAAACCATCGTCTCACAATGTCGGCCACCGTCTCGCACACGACACCGTCAACCATCTCCCCCGGCGGGGCCGGGGCAGCCTCGTATAGCTCCCAGGTCAGTGCTAGCTATGGAACCTCACCCTCACCGGGCAACATGACCCACCCCGAGAAGTGGTGCCGGCAAAGCACACCAAGGAGCTGGTTGGGCCTGCGGACACCATCTGCGTGTATCAAGCCCCTGCAGTATGACAAGGCCAACACATTAGATATTAATTTGAAGAAACATGAAGGCAAAAGGTTAAAAAAGAGTAAATGCACTTACTTCTCCCCGTTAGGCTCAATCAACCACCTCTGATCATGGGTCGCCGGCACGGACGGGAGCTTTGTACCACCACGCTGGTAGACCTTCTTGCCCTCCTCAACCAGCTCGTCCTCGTTGTAACTATCATCAGAAAAGGTCTACTCGACACCATCAGCATGGCCGCTAGTCTCCGGAGTCACGTGGGACAAAGACTCTGGGACCCGAGTCTCCTGGGAGGAAGACTCTGGGACCCGAGTCTCATCGGATGTAGGCTCGGGGACCCGAGGCTTGTGGACCAGAGCCCGAGATGGGTCCAAGTCAGACGGGTCCACCTGAGATGGAGCACTCCGGTGGTCCGGAGAATCAAAGGGGGGTGGCGGCTAGGAAGGCACAACCTTTCTACCTTTCCTGCCGCCACGTCCACCTCTATCTGCACCCCTCTTCGTCTTCCTCCGACCTCTCTCGGCCGAAGAAGAAGTGCCCGCCGAAGGTGCTGGGGGTGTCTGCATGCTGTCTACCAGCACTCTCCGAAGGTGCTGGGGTGGAATAACAACACACCTACCAGCACGCGCCGAGGAAGGAGGCCCGGAGCTCTCTCGACCCGCGCCCACCATCTGTCAACACCAGCAATGACAAAGAGTAAATGAAATTAGTATAGCATAAACATAATAAAAAGTTAAGTGTGTATCATCATCATGAACATAATAAAAATTGTATACCTAATAATATAAACTAATTAATAATATATATATACATAATAATAATAATTGAATACCTGACCTAACTCATAATTCACAAATATATGACCCCATTGGCCTCTGGAAGGCCGAAGAGCACCTTTTTCGGGAGGTGTCGGGGGTCGGGGTGCCGGGGGTGTCGTGTCGGGGTC
>NC_041391.1:522494140-522494469 GCF_002162155.2 Triticum dicoccoides | reverse complement strand
TCTTCTTTTCTTCTCCTTCCCCTTTTATTCTCCTGTCCCTTTTATTCTCCCGCTCCTCCTCCTCCTCTTCTTCTTCTTTTCTTCTCCTGCCCCTTTTCTTCTTCTTCTTCTTCTTCTTCTTCTTCTTCTTCTTCTTCTTCTTCTTCTTCTTCTTCTTCTTCTTCTTCTTCTTCTTCTTCTTCTTCTTCTTCTTCTTCTTCTTCTTCTTCTTCTTCTTCTTCTTCTTCTTCTTCTTCTTCTTCTTCTTCTTCTTCTTCTTCTTCTTCTTCTTCTTCTTCTTCTTCTTCTTCTTCTTCTTCTTCTTCTTCTTCTTCTTCTTCTTCTTCTTC
>NC_041391.1:522476686-522493896 GCF_002162155.2 Triticum dicoccoides | reverse complement strand
CTCCTAATATTTTTTTCAAGAAATAACCTACAAACTAACCTAACTAACCTAGAACTAACCTAACTAACCTAGAAAATCAAACTAACCTAGAAAATCAAACTAACCTAACTAACAGTAGTGGCGGATCGAGAAATTCAACATGGGGTGTTCAAAATTTTTTTGCACCCTAATAGTCAAGCCAATTGGTTCACAACAATACAAATTTCACAATAGCAACAATATCTCAAAAGATTAAGAAAATTACAAAATAGAGGGAGAATACTACAACATGATAACATCATCATTCACTTGCAAAAAAACTCCCTCCTAATAAATGTAATCAAGTTATATATGCATCAAATCTTGCTTTGTGAAATCCACAGAAAAAGATGTGCAAGCTTAACCAGGTGTCATCTATAACTTACAATTCAAAGATAAATCAAGATATGCTCTACTGCACATTCAACAGATGAAATTAAGCAGATCCTCACTCAGTGTCACTTACAACTATTTCTCTCGTAATGTGAAAAGCATCTATACATTCAGTTGAGGATTTCACAATGAATCTGAATAGCAGCTACATATTTAGTTGGGGATTTCACAATGAATCTGAATAACAATACTAACTAACCTAATTACAAGTAGTAGAAAAAAAGAAAGTAACACTAGTACTAACTAACCTAATTAGTAGCAGTAGAAAAAAAAGAAAAAAATAGGGGGGAGCTCACCGGAGTGGGTCGGCTAGGCATCGATGTGGCGGGGTGTCGGGGCGGTTAGGGCGTTGGGACGGCGTGGCCCAGGGTTGTCGACGCGGCGGGGCGCTGGGCCGGTGGAGGCGGCTAGGGTGTCGGGGCACCTTTTTGTCGGGGCGGCGGGGCGGCGAGGGCATTGGGGCGATGGAGTGAGAGACCACAGGGTGGCAAAGATGCGAGGGCGTTGGGGCGGTGAGGGCGTCGGGGCAGTGGTTGCAGGTGCCGCGGGGGTGCAACAGACCGCGGGGTGGCGAGTGGTGGACCGGCACGGCGAGGCGGTAGGGGAGTCAGGGGCGGCGAGGATGGTGGTGGTCGGGAGCGGCGGCGGCGGTCGGGGTCGGGGTCGGAATGGTGGAGTGAGAGAGAAAGAGAGATGGAGAGAGTGGGAGGTATGGGGTGGGCCGTACGTAGCCGTTAGGTGTCGTTCTCTTTGCTGCCTGCTAGCGAAGGACAAAGAATCTTTGTCGTCCGCTAGCAGAGGGCAAAGAAAGTGGCAGTTAGGTGGTACTCATTAGTGGGCCACCCTCCCTCTTTGCTGCCTGCTAGCAGATGGCAAAGCTTCTATGCCGTCCGCTAGCGGACGACAAAAAGCTTGCTGATGACAAACATGATCTTTGCTGTCAGGTTTCTATAAGCTGATGGCAAAGACCTTTTTTGCCATGAGCTGGTTGACGGCAAAGAGATGGGTGATGGCAAAGATCCTGATTCCAGTAGTGTAGTGGTGACTCTAGCCGGGACGGTGCCAGCAAATGTAGAACTACAGTAGGAATGGATGGGCACTGAACATTGGTAAGAGGAAATCTTCAGAAGACCATGTTTCGATCGTCCTGTTCTCAAATGATCTGAAGTGCGAGGACGAAAAGGGAGGGATCGAATCTTGTGGGTAAAGTGTACAAACCTCTGTAGAGGGTTAAAACCTAATCGATTAGCCGTGTCCATGGTTATGTACATTTTGAGCCTTTAGACTTGGATCTATCTCAGAACTCTCAACATCGGACCAACAAACTTAATTGTGGGCAACTTATGATGATTTGGGCTATGATACATCAGTTGGCGGAACAATCTCATATATAACTCCGTAGTGAAGACTCCTGATATTCCTTTGTTGTAGGGAAAATAAAACCAGCTTTTACGCAAACAAAACTCAAACACAGAGCCACAAAGCATATTGCATATAGTATAGTTTTATCATATGTTCTTCTTACAGTGATCTTGCCGGTACATTCAATGTACTAACCTACACGGCTGCAACGTCTCATGTTGCAGATATTTCTTTGATGAGTAAGAGTTATGATACAGGGTTACGGTCTACACTCAACCTGTCAATGGCATTGATGGGACTCCACACCCGATTAACTGTTTCCGCTGAGACTTATGAGGTATACATCAGTTTTACGTTATTTATACATGTGATTGCACTTTGATATATAAACTGATGTACTGTGTGTGACAACATACTAATCCAGGGATGGCACTGATACACAGAGGCTTGACCGTTTGAGGTCGGGTTGCTACAATTCTTAATTGAGGGAAATACTTATCTCTACTTTGCTGCATCACCCTTTCCTCTTCAAGGAAAAAAATCAACGCAAGCTCAAGAAGTAGCAGGCCACGTGAGAGTTGAGCCTATTGCAAGCTTGTCTTGAAGAAGAAGATTGTATGAACATTCATATTTGCCTTCAAGACATCATATTAAAGAAGAGAGTTGGAAAGATTCAAGGTTGATCAAGACTAAGTACAAAGAGTGATTCAAGTTGATCAACACACAAAGCGTAGAAGATGTACCAAGTGGGATCAAGTGATCTCATGGTATGGTAAGCATTGTCCATTTCACTTTGTGTACTAACCAGTGATCTATGTGAGAGTTGTTTGTGGGGTTAGGTATGTTTCCATGGTCATGCATCAAAAGGAAGATATATAACCCATGGAGGATGACATCATGTGGTGATCGTCATCAAGGTTGCGGTGTGCAAGTTCATGTGGAGCATCATGAAGAGATCACATGCTTTAAGCTCGCCATCCATTGTGGTGACAATGGACATGTGAAGATGTGCTGAAGAGAGCTCACCCGTAGTGGAGTATGGGGCAGCAATCTACTAGTCTTCATCGAGCCGGCGCAATCAAGAAAGGTGGTCCATCTTGAGGAGGTCAAGATTGTCATCATTTAGCTCAAGTGGACTATGCATAAGGCAAAGGTTTGACCTTGATAGGTTTTCTATTTTACCGGTCTAATGGTTAGCTGGGAGACCGGGTTATAGGATTGATAGCCATACTATCAAGGGGGGCTCTCGAGTGAGTAGCTTGATTGTACCATTCATAGAGAGATCAACCCACTACATTCTTGGCATCATCTTTCTTGGTTCTTGTTTCGCCTTTTGCTTTGAGAGTCTTTGAGCTTATGGTCACCTTCATGACAAGCTCAAGTTCATCTAGAATGGATTTCGTTTGCTCCATCTAGTATGTTTTGAATGTTGGAGAGTTTACTAGTTCATCTTGTGGGAAGGTCCTCTTCCTTATCCTATTAGCATTTATTCTCCTTTGCTAGTTCTTAATATAACCAACCGTTGTTGGATAGTACTCATCGTCATCTAACCAACAAGCTTGAGTTTGCTGAATTCGGAGTTCGTTTGCAGTAGTTATTGCAATTTCGATCTTCTTGACTACATATGTTTCTCTTGGGCAGTTTCAGCTCCCAAATGGTAGTACTGCTCCGCTCCACTCCACGGTAGTACCGCTCATACGGTACTTCTGCTATGAGCTACCACATTCTCTTCCGCTTGTTTCCTGCTCCTGTAAATGAACGGTGATACGTCTCTAACGTATCTATAATTTTTGATTGTTCCATGATATTATATTACCTTTTTTGGATTTTATGGGCTTTACTATACACTTTTATATCATTTTTGGGACTAACCTATTAACTGGAGGCCCAGCCTAAATTGTTTTTTTTTCCTATTTTAGTGTTTTGAAGAAAAGGAATATCAAATGGAGTCCAAACGGAATGAAACCTTCGGGAGAGTTATTTTTGGAAAGGAAGCAATCCAGGAGACTTGGAGTAGATTTTAGGGAAGCAATGAGGAAGCCACGAGGCAGGGAGGCATGCCCTACCCCCCTGGGCGCGCCCCCACCCTCGTGGGCCCCTCGTGGCACTCCTGTCCGACTTCTTTCGCCTATATATATTCATATACCCCAAAAACATCCAGGAGCAAGATAGATCGGGAGTTCCGCCGCCGCAAGCCTCTGTAGCCACCAAAAACCTCTCGGGAGCCCGTTCCAGCACCCTGCCGGAGGGGGAATCCATCACCGGTGGCCATCTTCATCATCTCGACGCTCTCCATGATGAGGAGGGAGTAGTTCACCCTCGAGGCTGAGGGTATGTACCAGTAGCTATGTGTTTGATCTCTCTCTCTCTCTCTCTCTCTCTCTCTCTCTCTCTCTCGTGTTCTTGAGGTGATACGATCTTGATGTATCACGAGCTTTGCTATTATAGTTGGATCTTATGATGTTTCTCCCCCTCTACTCTCTTGTGATGAATTGAGTTTTCCCTTTGAAGTTATCTTGTCGGATTGAGTCTTTAAGGATTTGAGAACACTTGATGTATGTCTTGCCGTGCTTATCTATGGTGACAATGGGATATTCACGTGATCTACTTGATGTATGTTTTGGTGATCAACTTGCGGGTTCAGTGAACTTATGCATAGGGGTTGGCACACGTTTTCATTTTGACTCTCTGGTAGAAACTTTGGGGCACTCTTTGAAGTACTTTGTGTTGGCTGAATAGATGAATCTGAGATTGTGTGATGCATATCGTATGATCATGCCCACGGATACTTGAGGTGACATTGGAGTATCTAGGTGACATTAGGGTTTTGGTTGACTTGTGTCTTAAGGTGTTATTCTTGTATGAACTCTATGATAGATCAAACGGAAAGAATAGCTTCGTGTTATTTTACTACGGACTCTTGAATAGATCGACCGGAAAGGATAACTTTGAGGTGGTTTCGTACCCTACAATAATATCTTCGTTTGTTCTCCGCTATTAGTTACTTTGGAGTGACTCTTTGTTGCATGTTGAGGGATAGTTATATGATCTAGTTATGTTATTATTGTTGAGAGAACTTCCAGTAGTGAAAGTATGAACCTTAGGCCTTGTTTCCTACCATTGCAATACCGTTTACACACACTTTTATCATTAGTTACCTTGTTATTTTTATATTTTTAGATTACAAATACTCATATCTACCATCCATATTGCACTTGTATCACCATCTCTTCATCGAACTAGTGCACCTATACAATTTACCATTGTATTGGGTGTGTTGGGGACACAAGAGACTCTTTGTTATTTGGTTGCAGAGTTGTTTGAGAGAGACCATCTTCATCCCACGCCTCCCACGGATTGATAAACCTTAGGTCATCCACTTGAGGGAAATTTGCTACTATCCTACAAACCTCTGCACATGGAGGCCCAACAACGTCTACAAGGAGAAGGTTGCGTAGTAGACATGAAGCTCTTTTCTGGCGCCGTTGCTGGGGAGGTGAGTTCTTGAAGGTATATCTTTAGATCTTGCAATCGAATCTTTTAGTTCCTTGTTTTATCACTAGTTTAGTCTATAAAAGAAAATTTCAAAAAAAAAATGGAATTGAGGGTGCCTCATATGCTTCATCTTTTTAATATCTTTCATGAAAATAAGGATTCCGATAATTGTGCCAAAATGTTAGAAGAAGAATGCATTAGAATGTTTGACACTAAATCTTTGAATGATGAGCATGCTTGCAATTTTGTTAGTATGAACTCTTTGAATATCCATAGTACTAATGATGATTGCACTAGTCATGATGAAAATGTCTCTTATAAGCATGTCAACTTTTGTGGAGTGTATAGAGTTTGCAAGTACACACCAAATAGGGAAGATAGATTTTGCAAGAGGCATAAGTATTTAGAAACTAAATGGTTGCAAGAGAGGCTAGAAGTTTGTGCTGAAAGTTTATAATTTCTTTGCCATCCTTGTGAACTTTGCAATGAACTTGATCATTTAAATACCCAATGCAAATTGTTTCATGATCGAATCGTGTCCAAAAATTGTGATGACTTGATTTCCCTTGCACATCATAATGAACTTAGTTTGCTTGTGGGTTATGAAGAAATCAAATGTATAACTAAGGATCTTCCAAAATTTGTCCTTGATAAAGTTCTTGATTTTGATCTAGAAGAAATTTATATGTATTGTGCAGTGAATTGCATTGAAAATCTTTATATTGCCAATTACATAAAGACAAGAAAACAAATAGAAGATGAAGAGAATACTAATGAAAGGGAAGAGACTTCCCAATATCTTCCTATTATTTCTTATGATGAATCAGGTAACGAGGAGGAGCCTTCTATTCAACCAATCTCATTAATAAGGAGATCTAAAAAGAGGGTTAAACCCACACATGATGTGAAGAAGAAAAAGAAAAGACAAAGAAGCAAAGGTAGAAAGGTATCCCTCCCAAATGATGTTGCTCCTATTACTCATTGTGATGATGATAATTGCTATATTATTGGTGCTAATTATGCTTATGATATGAAAAGGCCCAAGCTTGGGGATGCTATGTTTGATGAGAATGACATGTTTGAGAATATATTTGCTGCAATTAATGTTTGTCCCAAGCTTGGGGATGCTACGTTTAATGAAGATGATATTTTTAGCCTCCCAAGTTTCGATGAGAAAATTTATTATGATGATAGCATGCCTCCTATTTATGATGGTTATATTGATGAAAGTGGGTTTGGAAGAGTGTGAACTTTAGGAAGTAATGATCCCACTATTTTGGAGGGTGTTGAATCTTATAATATTTATGAAAGTGGATTTGGAGAGGTCATGACTTTATTTAGTGATGAATCCACTATTTTGGAAGAGGTTTCAATTGATTATGATGAGAACAAAGTTGCTACTTATGATGATTATTGTGATGAAACTTATGCTATAAAAAGTAGTGATGATTATATTTATAAACTTGTCATGATTATGATTACCCTTTTTCTGAACATTACTCTTTTAATATGGAAACAATTTATAGTATTCCAGTCTCTTATGATACTCCCACTATTCCGAATGAGAAGAATTTTGCTTATGTGGAGAGTAATAAAAATTCTATGCTTGTAGATAATGAAAAGAATGCTTTATGTGATGTTTATATTGTTTAATTCATTCATCATGCTACTGAAAATTATTATGAGGGAGGAACATATGCTTGTAGGAATTGCAATAATATCAAGTTTCCTCCCTATGTGCTTAAAATCTTGAAGTTTTGCTTGTTTTGCCTTCCTATGCTAGTTGATTATTGTTCCCATAAGTTGTTTGCTCACAAAATCCCTATGCATAGGAAGTGGGTTAGGCTTAAATGTTCTAGTCATATGCTTCATGATGCTCCTGTTATGTTTCAATTCTTATCTCTTATATGAGCATCATTTGAAATCATCATGCATAGCTAGGGGCGTTAAACGTTAGCGCTTGTTGGGAGGCAACCCAATTTTATTTTTGTTCTTTACTTTTGCTCCTGTTTAGTAATAAATAATTCATCTAGCCTATGTTTAGATGTGTTTTATGTTTTAGTTAGTGTTTGTACCAAGTAGAACCTTTGGGAAGACTTGGGTGAAGTCTATGTAATCTTGCTGTAAAAAACAGAAATTTTTGCACTCACGAGATTAGCTGCCATTTTTTACTGGAGAGTGATTTTAGGTTGATTCTTTTTGAAGATGATTAGTAGACAAATTACTCAGGTCCACCAATTTATTTCAGAATTGTTGGAGTTACAGAAGTATATGTTTGATACATATTACTACAGACTGTTCTGTTCTTGACAGATTCTGTTTTCTATGTGTTTTTTGCTTATTTTGATGAATCTATGAGTAGTATCGGAGGGTATGAACCATAGAGAAGTTGGAATACAGTATATATTACACCAATATGAATTTATAATGAGTTCACAACAGTACCTAAGTGGTGGTTTTATTTTCTTATACTAACGGAGCTTACGAGTTTTCTCTTGAGTTTTGTGTTGTGAAGTTTTCAAGTTTTGGGTAAAGATTCGATGGACTATGGAATAAGGAGTGGCAATATCCTAAGCTTGGGGATGCCCATGGCACCCCAAGATAATTCAAGGACAACCAAAAGCCTAAGCTTGGGGATTCCCCGGAAGGCATTCCCTCTTTCGTCTCCGTCTATCGGTAACTTTACTTGGAGCTATATTTTTATTCACCACATGATATGTGTTTTGCTTGGAGCATCTTGTATGACATGAGTTTTGCTTTTTAGTTTACCACAATCATCCTTGCTGTACACACCTTTTGGGAGAGACACACATGATTCGGAATTTATTAGAATACTCTATGTGCTTCACTTATATCTTTTGAGCTAGACAATTTTGCTCTAGTGCTTCACTTATATCTTTTTAGAGCACAAAGGTGGTTTTATTTTATAGAAATTATTGATCTCTCATGCTTCACTTATATTATTTTGAGTCTTTTAGAACAGCATCGTATTTGCTTTGGTTATAAAAATATTCCTAATATGATGGGCATCCAAGTTGGGTATAATAAAAACTATCATAGAAAGTGCATTGAATACTATGAGAAGTTTGATTCCTTATGATTGTTTTGAAATATGAAGATGGTGATATTAGAGTCATGCTAGTGGAGTAGTTGTGAATTTGAGGAATACTTGTGTTGAAGTTTGTGATTCCCGTAGCATGCACGTATGGTGAACCGTTATGTGATGAAGTTGGAGCATGATTTATTTATTGATTGTCTTCCTTATGAGTGGCGGTCGGCGACGAGCGATGGTCTTTTCCTACCAATCTATCCCCCTAGGAGCATGCGCGTAGTACTTCTTTTTGATAACTTGTAGATTTTTGCAATAAGTATATGAGTTCTTTATGACTAATGTTGAGTCCATGGATTATACACACTATCACCCTTCCACCATTGCTAGCCTCTCTTGTGCCGCGCAACTTTCATCGGTACCATACACCCACCATATATCTTCCTAAAAACAGCCACCATACCTACCTATTATGGCATTTCCATAGCCATTCTGAGATATATTGCCATGAAACTTTCCACCGTTCTGTTTATTATGACACACTCCATCATTGTCATATTGCTTTTGCATGATCATGTAGTTGACATCGTACTTGTGACAAAGCCACCTTGATAATTCTTTCATACATGTCACTCTTGATTCATTGCATATCCCGGTACACCGCCGGAGGCATTCACATAGAGTCATATTTTGTTCTAAGTATTGAGTTGTAATTCTTGAGTTGTAAGTAAATAAAAGTGTGATGATATTCATTATTAGAGCATTGTCCCAAGTGAGGAAAGGATGATGGAGACTATGATTCTCCCACAAGTCGGGATGAGACTTCGGACTTTATGAAAAATAAAAGAGGCCAAAGAAGCCCAAATAATAAAAAAGAGAGGCCAAAGAAGCCCACCAAAATAAAAAAATGAGAGAAAAAGAGAGAAGGGACAATGTTACTATCCTTTCCACACTTGTGCTTCAAAGTAGCACCATGATCTTCATGATAGAGAGTCTCCTATGTTGTCACTTTCATATACTAGTGGGAATTTTACATTATAGAACTTGGATTGTATATTTCAATGATGGGCTTCCTCAAAATGCCCTAGGTCTTCATGTGCAAGCAAGTTGGATACACACCCACTTAGTTTCTTTGGTTGAGCTTTCATACACTTATAACTCTAGTGCATCCGTTGCATGGCAATCCCTACTCACTCACATTGATATCTATTAATGGGCATCTTCATAGCCCGTTGATACGCCTAGTTGATGTGAGACTATCTTCTCCTTTTTTGTCTTCTCCACAACCACCATTCTATTCCACATATAGTGCTATGTCCTTGGCTCACGCTCATGTACTGCGTGAAAGTTGAAAAAGTTTGAGAACATCAAAAGTATGAAACAATTGCTTGGCTTGTCATCGGGGTTGTGCATGATTTAAATTTGTGTGATGAAGATAGAGCATAGCCAGACTATATGATTTTGTAGGGATAGCTTTCTTTAGCCATGTTATTTTGAGAAGACATGATTGCTTTGTTAGTATGATTGAAGTATTACTATTTTTATGTCAATACTTAGCTTTTGTCTTGAATCATTTGGATCTGAACATTCATGCCACAATAAAGAGAATTACATTGAGAAATATGCTAGGTAGCATTCCACATCAAAAAATTCTGTTTTTATCATTTACCTACTCGGGGACGAGCGGGAATTAAACTTGGGGATGCTTGATACGTCTCCAACGTATCTATAATTTTTGATTGTTCCATGCTATTATATTACCTGTTTTGGATGTTTATGGGCTTTACTATACACTTTTATATCATTTTTGGGACTAACATATTAACCGGAGGCCCAACCCAAATTGTTTTTTTGCCTATTTCAGTGTTTCGAAGAAAAGGAATATCAAACGGAGTCCAAACGGAATGAAACCTTCAAGAGAGTTATTTTTGGAACGGAAGCAATCCAGGAGACTTGGAGTAGACGTCAGGAAGCAACGAGGAAGCCACGAGGCAGGGAGGCGCGCCCTACCCCCTGGGCGCGCCCCCACCCTCGTGGGCCCCTCGTGGCTCCCCTGACCGACTTCTTTCGCCTATATATATCCATATACCCCGAAAACATCCAGGAGCAAGATAGATCGGGAGTTCCACCGCCGCAAGCCTCTGTAGCCACTAGTGAAAGTATGAACCTTAGGCCTTGTTTCCTACCATTGCAATACCTTTTACGCTCACTTTTATCATTAGTTACCTTGCTGTTTTTATATTTTCAGATTACAAATACTCATATCTACCATCCATATTGCACTTGTATCACCATCTCTTCGCCAAACTAGTGCACCTATACAATTTACCAATGTATTGGGTGTGTTGGGGACACAAGAGACTCTTTTTTATTTGGTTGCAGGGTTGTTTGAGAGAGACCATCTTCATCCTATGCCTCCCACGGATTGATAACCCTTAGGTCATCCACTTGAGGGAAATTTGCTACAGTCCTACAAACCTTTGCACTTGGAGGCCCAACAACGTCTACAAGGTGAAGGTTGCGTACTAGACATCAAGCGGCAGTGGCACGGTAGTAGGGGGCAGTAGTACCGCCCGTGCGGTACCACTGGAAGTCTATTGTCGTTGCCACTACTGGTTATTTTTGGGCTGCTACTGTCTTTTCTGCTCTCATGGTACTAGGTCGGTAGTAGGGCGCGGTAGTACCGCTCTGTGCGGTACTGCCGCCCTGTCGCCTCCTAGTACCACCGTTTCTCTATACTACTTGGCTTGTAGAGGTAGTACCTCCTAGGAGAGGTAGTACCGCTTGTGCACGGCATGTGCACATAACGGTTGGATTTTTTTTGGGGGGGGGGGTATAAAAGGGGGTCTTCTTCCCCAATGAATCTAATCCGTCCATCTCGTGTTCTTCCCCCATTGTTGACCTTCTTCGAGCTTGCTATCTCTCAATCCCTCCATGGATTCTTGCTAGTTTTTGGGAGAAAGGAGAGAGGAGATCTCGATCCACATTTCCTCCAATCACTTTCTCCTCTATGCGAGGGGAACCTCTTGGATCTAGATCTTGGAGTTCTTGGTGTTGTCCTTGTTCTTCCTCTCATATTCCTCCATAGTTTTCGTTGCTTTGGTGGGATCTTAGAGTGAGGGACTTGGGCACTCGTGTGCCCTTGTCATTGCATTAGTTGCATCGGTTTGAGTTCTCCACGGTGATACATGGGAGTGAAAAGTTGAGAAGCTTATTACTCTTGGGTGCCTGGTACCCTAGATCTTGTTCCTCTTGGGTGCTTGGGCATCCTAGATGGTTGGTGGTGCTACGGAGCTCAACCGTTGTGGTGTAAAGCTCCGGGCTTGCATTGGGGTCTCCAATTAGGTTGTGGAGATTACCCCGAGCAATTTGTACGGGTTCTAGTGACCGCCCCAAGGTTGCCAAGGTGTACGGGTTCGGTGACCGCCCCCAAAGGTTGCCATTTGTATGGGTTCGGTGACCGCCCTCGAGGGCCCCTTAGTGGAATCACGACATCTTGCATTGTGCGAGGCCGTGAGGAGATTACAGTGGACCTAGTGGCTTTTTGGGGAGCATTGTGCCTCCACACTGCTCCAAAGGAAGATTAGCATCCGCAAGGGTGTGAACTTCAGGATACATCATCGTCTCCGCATGCCTCGGTTATCTCTTACCTGAGCCCTTTACTTATGCACTTTACTTTGTGATAGCCTTAGTGTTTCATGATATATATACTGCTATCACTTAGTTGTTTATCTTGCTTAGCATAAGTTGTTGGTGCACATAGGTGAGCCTAGTAGTTTTAGGTTTAGTGCTTGACAAATTAAATGCTAGTTTTATTCCGTATTTGTTCAAGCCTAAACTGTAATTATTTTAAAGCACCTATTCACCCCCCTCTAGGCGAATATCCATGATCTTTCAGAGAGGCTGGTAATTGGGATGCCCAGTCGTGTAATTGAAATTAAAGAAGAATATAATGAAACAAACTCCCCCAGAAAGTTGATTGTTTGGAGGGCACCCGTGAATTTGGCTAGCCATGGCTTGCGTTTGTATGGTTGAGGGGGAGTAAACTTTACCTTTCCACTTGGGAACAATAGATAATGTGTTTAGCATGGAAGATATTGAAAATACGTTTGTCGTGACGTTGAAAGGAAAAGCACACCTCTCAAAATGTATTCATCTCTGATTTAAGCTTCAAGCTCTGGCAGTGCTGCAAATCTCTGCTTCCCTCTGCGAAGGGCCTATCTATTTAGTTTTATGTTATTTACTTTTATTGTTGATTCATCACCTTCTTATTTAAAGCACCAATCCCGAGAGTGCTATTGTCATTCTTATGAATTGAGTATAGTCTCTACTCCTAATGGAGCAGTTGGTGAATAGTCCACGCGGTTTATTTTCGCTGGTTTATTTTCGTCATCCCCCACCACCATTTTTTTTCGTCTCCTCCCCCACCCCACCGGTTTTGTTTCGTTTCACCCTCGCACACAACAAAAAAATTTGAATGAATCAAGACTTTTCATGTTGACACAACTTATTTAGTAATGTCTTTATGAAAGAATCAAATATCCACAAATTTCTAAAGATCAAATCACGCCGCCGACCTCTCCTCGGTTCTTATGGTGATCCTGAAGCACGCCGCCGCTGCCATCGCGGGATCTTCCTAGGACGATGACGAAGCCCACGCCGCCGCCATCGCGGGATCTTCCTGGGACGACGACGAAGCCCACGCCGCCGCCATCAGGGAATTTTCATGGTACCACGACGCCGCCGCTGCGCCATCGCGAATACTCCTCGCAACTTCGTCATTGTCGGGTCTGGTCGCACGGGTCATCGACACCGCTGGATTCCTCTCGCCCGGTATGGTTTCACCCACCCAGATTTCTCCAAGCCGACGCCACCAAGAGTCCAAGATCCGCATATTAACCTCTTGTCCCTCTTTGCTCACCCATAGATGACGCAGTGGCTAACTCGTCGTGCGGGCCAAGTCAGCCGTTCGAGCGAGGCCGGTAGCGATGAGGGTGTGGGGCATCAAGAGGAGCGGCCGCACCATACCCGGGTTCAAGGTGGCCCTCGGCATGGAAGCCAACAGGGTCGTGCAAAGATGGATCAGCTGCTGAACATGACACCACGACCCTCACCGAGTACATCTGATATGTATGCATTACGTCCCCTCATAGAGTAATGTTGTTTTTTTCTCGTTCTAATCACCTTGGATCCAGATCGACATTCAGATCCTGGCGTGTTTTTTACTCCATGAAAATAGATTGCACGATTGACAGATGCAAAGGAAGAGAGCAAAATGATTTTATGTCTCTCCTAAGCACGACGTCATGGTCGTCATATGCGTAATAATCAAGGGGCTTCTGGGGTCGAAGCAATTCTTCTCCATGTAGCCGGAGCAACACTGCATGCAAATGCGAGCCCATAGTAAGCCGCCACCGCCTCTCTCTTAGATCATTCGCCCTCTCTGCACATATGTTGTATGTGTGTCCTTGCAAAACGATCCATCCAGGGCATAAGTGGGATACTTTGCTTAGTTTGCTACACTACCGAAGTACTTTGCTGTAAACAAATTTGTACATGATTTTGTTTGGTATGTCAGATGAGTAGTTTTACTCATAGTAAATATGTACAGGTTGCTACAAGTTGACTGTATTTGTTACGTAAAATCGCTAATAGGACTATGTGCATGCTGGACATCTGGTGTCATAACACGTTTCCTAATGCCAATGCAAGATACTGTCTGAGCTGAAAAGTTCCACTTCCCATGGCCAGTTCTATCTAAAGGTGGAGACTCGATTTGTTATCTGAACCTGTCTGATGTATGTTCTATCCAACAGTCAGACGGGGTTTAAGAACTTTGACTCAACCTGAGCTGTCTGATGTCCATATTGGAGAAAATGAGTTAACCTGTCTTATAAATAGTTCTTTTGCTTTGCAGACGTTGACACTGAAGTATTGAAGTAAGATAATTAGGCTGAAGATACCTTGCCTACCTAGCATATTCTTCTATCTTCACCATATTTATTTGCAACAGCAAGACTGACATGTTAATTCCTTCCATATCTACAATTGCTTCCTTCAAATGCTTCATCACAAGATGTGTTTTGTTTTTCAGCTTAATCGGCATCACACTCTTGGCCAAGGGATTTAGGTATGCAACCGATTAAATTCCAGTGACTTGACATCCTGACACATATGTTCCATCAACTTCGTAATATGTTGGTGATGTTCAACCCTCAACTTTGTCGTCAGATTATGATGAATGGAGTGGTCGCTAGGTAATGATTTTCTTTTTTCTTTCTGAAATATATATTGATATTAATAGCGTGTTTATACCCATGATTTTTTTCTGTAGTTTTTTGTATCACAAAAAGTGCAAATTGCATTGAAGATGCCTTTCTCGGATAAACTTTTTACTCACTATAGTACCACCAAATAATGTACTTGCATATTTTAATTTAAGATGCTTTGGATTCTTTTGCTGCCAAAGTCTCAGTTGACGTATTGGCATTAGTTTTAGGATAATATATGTTACATGAATCTATTATTAGAAGGCTTGTGATGTATTTTTTTCTGTAGCAATGTTCATTGGATAATCTTGATTCAACAAAGCACAAGCTCAAGCCATGCAGAGATGATTCAAGGCACGCATTGATGTCCAAGTTTTCATGCATTTGATATAGAGCAGTTTTAGCATGATCCCTCTTACCTCAGGGAGAGGTACGTGCTAAGAGTATATCTGAACCATAGATTTTATTAAATAGTCAGGCCAAGTAATTAACATGTGTAAATAAAGAAGGTTGCAACCATTCACATCTTACCTCGGGCATTTAAGGAAACACTCCTCCCATATCTCCCGTCGAATCAACAAGAGAGAAAATCACGAAAAAAATATCTTCTCATGAACCTCTCGGCCCCTTAAAATCCTCCCACGAATCCCCACCCATCTGAATCCTTTCTTTGGATCTTGAATATTTTTATTTTTTTGAAAAGAAATTAGGTTCAATGACATTAACTAAAAATAGTAGAAAACTACCAGTTTTTGAACATACAACTTCACAAAATACACATAGTGTGCTAACCAGTACTACCAGTTCTGGTGTTTCCTATTATTTGTAACACTTATCAAATATGAGTGTTGGACGAACTTTACCTCCGTTGGATAACCTATTACCTCACTTAATTTTGACCCTAGGATAAAAAAGAATGTACGGTCCATAACAGTTGGGACCATCTTAAAATTTGCCTTTGATATATACTGAAGTATAGCTGAAATAAACAAAATCTATGCTTGCACTAAAGATCAGTAGAAGGTTGCCGATGATTGCAAGTCTTCTAACAAGATTATGTATTTTTTGGCATTTGAAAAACACAAATAGGCTTGGCCACTCACAAGTTTGATTCATCATCCTTAGGTCTGAATAGAAGCACAAATTTGTTTGAGTGAAAAGTACATGGGCGTGGTTTTCTCTTTAACATTCCATGTCAAATAAATGAGAATATACCTGCATAGTTATAGGTTGCTACTACAAAGAATGGGTTAATTAATGGGCAGCAGAATGTGATTTAGTTTCTTGTGGGCAGTGGAGTGGGACTAACTAGAGTGCCTTGCAATTTACAAACCACTCGAGAATTGCATAAATAACAACAATATGTTTTGCGAAGGCACACATATATCTTCTTCGTTGGTCTCTCCTTGTGGCTGACTCAAGAACCGGAGGAAAGATAGTATTCGTGTAAGGAACTATATGATGTGTGTCTGGCATGAACACAATTAGATCCTAAGGCTATATATTTGACAAGATTTATATTAAACCATTTAAATATTTATTTATTTTTAGAAAAGGAGGATGACCCCCGGCCTCTGCATCTGGGAGATGCATGCGGCCATTTTATTGATTATTCTCGAAGACCTTACAAAGTAGAACAACAATATGCCTGAATTCATCATCTTAGCAACATCTGCTGCTACTCCTATCCATATATTGAAGGGGTGCAAGCTGGGTCACATACCCAGACCTCTCACCTACATCTAAAGCCGGAGGCCCCAACCGAGCCACATACCAGGTCCGGGGCATAAACCGGTCCGACGCACTCACATGTGTCATCGTCGCCATCTTCCACTGGTCCATCTTTAGAGCAGATTGAGGTGTCAACCTTGGTAGGTCCTCCGCCATTGACGCCACCAGGACGCCAAACGATGACCTCCACCTATGCGAGTCCATCTTCAAACAACGGACGTAGATCCATGCTAGGATAGGCCCGCACCACCGTCGTCACCGACCACCCACAAGCGCCACCCAACCCCAAGGTTCCCAAAGCGGCGCCTTTAAGAAGGGAACGGCGCCGTGAGCCCCGCAACCGCCCAACAAAGTTAGGGCTTTCGCCCGGGAGACCTAGGGATAGGGGAAGTTAGGAGATCAGTCAATACCGATGCCTCCAAGGAGGGGAACGATGCCCTGAGGTGACACCGTCGGCGCGGCCGGACATGGTCGGCCAGGGATTTCGCCCGAAATAGATCCCCGCGTACAGATCTGGCAACCAAGGGAAGCGCGGCCTGACCAGGCTGGCCGCATGCCAAACATGGGAAGAGGGGAGGCGCCAGATGCGCGCACCGGCCACAGTAGAAGCCGCCGCCCGCCCACGACCACCAGGTTCCCGCCGCCCGCGCAGCCAGGACGCGAGATCCATCACCCGCACGGCTACTCGCCGGAGCCTCTCGTGTCTCGCCAAAAGAGACGCTGCTCCAGATCCGGGACTCCCCACCCAGAGGCAGGGCAGCCGAGGCCCCGCCGCCACCATCCTTGGTGCCCCCGGCTTGCCCGACGGCCGCCTCAGGCAGCGGTGAGGAAGGGAGTGGGGGTGAGGTTGGCGGCGCGGCTAGGGTTCACCCCCCTTGTCGCCCGAGCGGGTG
>NC_041391.1:522425410-522476415 GCF_002162155.2 Triticum dicoccoides | reverse complement strand
GAAGGGGGATTAAAATATTTATGCCTCTTGTGCAACGCAAGGTGGTGCGGTTTTGGATGTGTCGACGCCGACAAGTACTCGGTTCTGTACACTAAGAAGGTACCTCTACCTCGAATAGGCTCTCCTACGTGTGATCTGATCTTGACACTACTCGCTCGATGTATGATGTTTGCTTCATTTGTTTACATGGTAGAGTGATTGCTGCTTTGCTTGTCTATGGATGTAGTTTGGGAACTCATTCAGTGGGTTGAGGCCTTGAGATTCCTCGTAGAGATGATGGTGCGGATGGGAAAGATGGAAAGCTGACGTGGGTTCTTGGATTGATAGCAAATAATGATTACTATTGTGTCATATGCCAAATAAATATGGAGTTTAGTATAGTCCTATCTATACTTCCGAATAAATAGACAACATTCATTTGCTTGATTTTCATTTTGTATGGTGCTTAGAATGTTACTATACTCTATATTGTTATGCTAATTAAGCAAAAGTGGCATTGGCACCCAGAATAACAATTTATCTTTAAAAGAAGTTTTTCAGAGTTGTACGGTGTGTCAAGAATTATGTTTAACATAAGGATAATATTGGGAGAGGATATGCAAATATGGTTTTGTAAGTTTTACTGATGCATTTTTTTAAAGATCCCCAAAGTTATTTACTCTTTTGCTAATTGATCATTTGGTATGTGAAAGAAACCGGTTAGGTTGTTTGCAAATGTCGGCGAATCAATGACGGTGCTGTTTGGACCTGAGGTGAAAAGGCTAGGGCAGCAAGCCAGGAGCAATTGCAAGCCCCATAACAATGAGGGCACATCCTCATGAAGATGGTGGCTGTAGGTTGTGGCTGCATGCTTGGTGTTCCACTAGGGCCACAAGATTCTTTGCATGAATAGAAGGTAATAAACCAATTCCTCACCCCAATTCCTAAGGCATAGTTTGGTTTCTAGACCATTCAATTACTGCTTTGTGCAATCCTTAGATTCGTACTTTGAAGAATTTATTTTTTGATACCTACAATTTTGTGGCCCGTGGTATAGATCTGTCACATGGATACATAGAAGAGCAAATATAGATTCCTTGATACCGAGGTGAGTAGCAAGAAACCAGGATAGATATCTGGCCATATAGTTTGAGAACTCGATCTAAAACTTATTGCACGGTTTAGTTTCTGCCTAGATCTATATAATTTAGATGCTAATGTTGAAGAAAGAATTGACATTGGTATCCCCGAAATATATCAGGAGGGTGTCTGTGCTCATCTAAAATTTAAATAAAAATATGATTACTTAAATAGCTAATACTTAATTCTACCTTTTTCTCATTTTGCAGAATGCAGAATGCTATTAGGTTAAATGTCATGATATTTAATTAGAGGATATTTGTTATCAAGCGATCGACACCAATGTCTTAGGTATATATAGTCCTGTTTAGGGACCAGTAAAGAAAATAGAATGCAGCAAATCTAGGTTTGCTATATGCTACTTTTTGGAACATATATGAATGATGTGGATTGTAGACATACTTCGGAATGGAGTTCTATTAAGTTCATTGATGGTGTAGGATTGTTAGGCCCGTGTAGTTTCTTGTTGTACTGATGTTGGAAATGCAGCATTGCCTTGTTAGTTCATAGATCCCATTTTAATTAGGACCTTCGGGCTTTAGAGAACATGGAGATGAACATGTCTCTAATACGTTCGGTCTTTAGAGAACATGGAAATGAACATGTTTGTTATACATGCTTTGATGTTTGTTAGATGACCGTAACTATAGCTTCACAACATAAAAAATAATAGCACGCTTGGTGAAGAGATGAGGTGGCAGGCCTTTACTATCGAAGGGTACTTTCTCGCATACTCTCTCCATCCCAAAATAAATACCTTAGCTTAGTACAACTCTATACTAGAATTAGTACAAAGCCGAGACACTTATTTTGAGACATAGGAGTATTATATAAAAAATTCAGCCACAACTACTTCCAGATGAGCTTGTTTTGATTTATTATGCTGCTTTTGAATGGTCAACTGCAGTTCCATTAGGCATTTCTACATCTCTCGCTAACACAAGAACTTTATCTCTAACAGAAAAAAGCACACAGGAAGTACACATGAGAGCTATGTTTTCATTGATAGAAAAAGGGCAAGAGCATGCAAATCGTATAGGGAAAATAAAGAAATTGGAAAAGAAAATGAAAAATGAAAGAGAAAAATTCTTTGATCTCATGATAAGATGCCGACCACCGGCTAGAAACCACAGGAGCAAACCTAGAGTAGCTCCTAAGATGCACACAATTTTGATTAAGGGGCATAATTGGACTAAGAGTTCAGCTTCTAAAGTATTTGCATTATAGCCCGTAGCAATGCACGGGCATTTTACTAGTTAATGTTGGATGCGAGCATGAATGGATCTCTTCTACCAAGAATTATAATGTTTAGTCATTGCTTGAACTTAGCAATGCTTTACATTTATGTTCTGCGGTATTAGAAAGGGCTAGCGAGGTACCATGTTATCATATTATATCATGACTGTTTTGAAAAATTGCTGGCATCTCACATATGTTATTATTGATCGCTAGTTGATTATGCCATTGATATGAGTAAATGTGAGTTACAAGTGTTATCAATTGCATGGTCAGTTCACTGATACATCTCCAACGTATTTATAATTTTTTTACTATTCCATGCTATTATATTATCAACCTTGGATCTTTTATATGCATTATTATGCTATTTTATATCATTTTTTGGGACTAACCTATTAACCTAGTGCCCAATGCGAGTTGTTTTTTTTGTTGTTTTTGTCTTTACAGAAAATCAATACCAAACAAAGTCCAAATGGAACTAAACTTTTGACGATTTTTTTTGGACCACAAGACACCCTAGAAGCTTCGGGAGGAGGCCAGAAGAGCCACAAGGTGGCCACAAGCTCGGAGGGCGCGCCCTAGGGTGGGGGCATGCCCCCAAGCTTGTGGGCCCCCATGGCACTTCCAATACTCATTTTTCTTCTATAAATACCCAAATATTCCCCATAGACCACAACACACACTAAAAATACTTTTCTGCCGCCACAAGCTTCTGTCCTTGTGAGATCCCATCTTGAGGCCTTTTCCGGTACTCCACCGGAGAGGGATTCGATAACGGAGGGCTTCTACATCAACCTTGTTGTCCTTCCAATGATGTGTGAGTAGTTTACCACAAGACCTTTGGGTCCATAGCTAGTAGCTAGATGGCTTCTTCGCTCTCTTTGATCTTCAATACAATGTTCTCCTCGATGTTCTTGGAGATCTATTCGATGCAATCTTCTTTTGCGATGCGTTTGTCGAAATTCGATGAATTGTGGGTTTTGATCAGATTATCTATGAATATTATTTGAGTCTTCTCCGAACTCTTTTATGCCTGATTTATATAGCTTTGTATTTCTCTCTGATCTATTGATTTGGTTTGGCCAACTAGATTGTGTTTTCTTGCAATGGCAGAGGTGCTTTATAATGGGTTCAATCTTGCGGTCCTCAATCCAAGTGACAGAAAGGGACATGCCACGTATTTGTGTTGTTGCCATTAAGGACAAAAAGATGGGGTTTATTCATATTGATTGGATCTATCCCTCTACATCATGTCATCTTGCTTAAGGCGTTACTCCGTTTTTGTTAACTTAATACACTAGATGCATGTTGGATAGCGGTTGATGTGTGGAGTAATAGTAGTAGATGCAGGCAGGAGTCAGTCTACTTGTCTCGGGTGTGATGCCTATATACATGATCATTGTCGGATTTCGGGTTCCGGCAGACCCTCTAGATTCGAACACTGGGGTGCGTGCGGAGATTTCGCCCCTGCCTACCTGCACCTCACCGCCTCGCTATCATCTAAGCAATCAAAGGAACAATACAAGAGACACAGAGTTTATACTGGTTCGGGCCACCATTGTGGTGTAATACCCTACTCCAGTGTGTGGTGTGGTGGATTGCCTCTTGGGCTGATGATGAACAATACAAGGGAGAACAGCCTCGTGAGGGTCTGTTCTAGGCTGGTGCGATGAACCGCTAAGGGGAGTTCAGTCGCTCTTTCTACTGGTTTCCCGCTGAGGATCCCATTGCCTCTATCTTGTGGTGGCTAGTCCTATTTATAGGCAAAGGCCCTGGGCCTCTTCCCAAATATTGAGCGGGAAGGGCGCCAACAATTGGGCCATTTTGAAGGGGAACATCTAGTAGACTTATCCTGACTAAAGTTGGTCCTCGCCTGCCAAAGGCTCTGGTGGTGACGCCGGCTTAGGCTCCACGATGACCTCCATCCTGCCGTTCTGCTGGTCTTGGTCTTGTTGCACCGAAATGGATGCCTTTGCTTGATGCTCTCGCCTGCGCTTGCTCCCTTTGCACCAAAGAGGAAAGAAGGACACTGTGCGGGCTAGCGTCATGGCTTGCGTCACGGGAACCTCGTGAAGTACCCTGCCTTGATCTCTCCGCCTCCTCGCGAGCCAGCCTGACGAGGGCATGCCTGAGGAAGCCTCCTGTCGTCCGCCCCGCGAGGCTTGGCCCCTCGCGAGGGTCTTGAGCTCGTGCTGATGGAGATGGGCCATGCTGGGCCGCCCCTTGAGCCACGCCGCAGGCCACAGGCAGGCAAGTCTGGGGACCCCCGTTCCCAGAACGCCGACAACCATTGCCTTGGATATCTTCATAACTATGTGCTTTTCATACAGTTGCTCAACAGTAATTTGTTTACCCACCATATGCTTTCTTTCAAGAGAGAAGCCTCTAGTGGAAACTATGGCCCCTAGGTCTATCTTTTATCATATTATTTTCAGATCTACAAAATCAAAAACCTAAAAGTACCTTCTGTAATTTATTTACTTCTATTTTATTTTGCACTTTTACTTATCTTTAAATCCAACACTACCGGATCTCATACTTGCAAGGTACCGTTAAGGGATTGACAACCCCTTTATCGTGTTGGGTGCAAGTATTTGTTTGTTTGTGTAGGTGCAATTATTAGATACTTGTGTGTTCCTCCTACCGGATTGATACCTTGGTTCTCAACTGAGGGAAATACTTATCTCTACTTTGCTGCATCACCCTTTCCTCTTCAAGCGAAAAATCAACACAAGCTCAAGAAGTAGCAGGAAGAATTTCTGGCACCGTTGCCGGGGAGGATCTACATCAAGCCTACCAAGTACCTATCATAAACTCTCCTCTCTTGCATTTATATTATTTTCCATTTTCCTCTCATTTTCATCTCCCCCACTTCTAAAAACGTTTTCAGAAAAATACAAAAATATTTGCCTTTTTATTTGCCATCTTTCTGCTAGCCTTTTCGTTTGCCTTTATGTCTTACTTGGTTTGTTTGCTTGTTTCCTAGGCATAATTGTATGTTTATTCCAAATCAGAAGCAAAAAATTTATGGATCCTCATCCACCTGCTTGAGCACCGCAAGATCGAACCCATTACAAAGCACCTCTCCCATTCAAGATAAATCAATCAAGTTGGCCAAACCAAATCAATAGATCAGAGATAAATACGAAGCTATAACAATCATGCATAAAAAAGTCCAGAGAAAACTCAAATAATATTCATGGATAGATCTGATCATAAACTCACAATTTATCGGATCCCGAACAAACACACCGCGAAAAGTGATTACATCGGATAGAACTCAAATAACATTGAGGAGAACACATTGTATTGAAGATCAAATAGAGAGAAGAAGAAATGTAGCTACTAAATATGGACCAATAGGTCTGTGGTAAACTACTTACGCATCATCAGAAGGGCAGGAAGCATGATGTAGAGCCCCTCCGTGATCGAATCCCCCTCCGACAGAGTGCCGAAAAAGGCCTCCAGATGGGATCTCGTGGTTCTAGAACTTGCGGCGGCGAAAAAAGTATTCATGGAATCCTCTATTGGTTTCACGATTTTAGAGAATTTATAGAGACGTAGTCAGGTCAAGCGGAGCTACGTGGGCCCCACAAGCCACCAGGGCACGCCCTGCTGCCTCGTGGGCCACTGCTCCATCTTCTCATGCCCTCCCAAAGCTTCCAGGGTCTCTTATTTCCAAAAAAATCTCCAAAAAGTTTCATGGCATTTGGACTTCGTTTGGTACTGATATTTTGGAAAACCAAAAACAAGCAAAAAACAACAACTGGCAATGGGCACTAATTTAATAGGTTAGTCCCCAAAAATGATATATAGTTGCTTGTAAATGTATATAAAACATCCAAGATTGGTACTAGCATGGAACAATCAATAATTATACATATGTTGGAGACGTATCAAGCATCCCCAAGCTTAATTCATGCTTGTCCTCGAGTAGGTAAATGATAAAAACAGAATTTTTGATGTGGAATGCTACCTATCATATTCATCATATAATATTTTCTTTTGTGGCATGGATATTTGGACTTGAATGATTCAAAGCAACAGTCTATAGTTTGACATGAAGAGTGAGGGCGGATTAAAATAAGAATTGAGCAAAATGGTGACGTGTAACTAAATAGCATGAAAATAAAATAAAGGAAAGGGGAGTAAAGAGCGGTAAAACAATAGAATTAAAAAGGCTTAGGGAATCTGAAATCCCCATTGGTATGTTTCTAGCACTACTATGCAAAAGCATATAATGGAGTGGATACTTGAGCCACTGTTGACGATTGTGCAGGGCGAGCTGGGTACAGAACACGTTCTACACGTGGTAGACTTTGTTACACGCACGCCACCGTCATAGCCTCCCCCAGAGGGTTACAATCATGACAATTAAGGTTTTACCCTATGGACGCGCCCTTACTAAGGGTTCTCCGTGATCCCCGATCACTTGTAAAGGTTAGGAGAAGTAGGCTCTTACTGTCACTTCGAATTATCTCCACATCATAAACATATCCAAAGACAATGACATACTCTATGGCCTACAAAGGCATAAATGTTGAGTGGGGCCCCTTCACAATGTTCAGTTATTAAGCTAAGCATTAAACAGGTGATCTCATATCCACATTATACGTTTCAGATCCTACACATACCAAGGTTCATCCATATCCCGAGAACTAGGGGTTTACTCACACATAAGAACAACAAGCATCATGAGGATGTTGATGGGATACATGGACGAGTGATTCAACCGATACATCGAAGGATCCACTAGGGTTGTTGATGTTGCAGATGGTAAGGATGTGGATGATGATGATGGTAATGTAGATGTTAATGATGATGTCATTCCTCCTGTGGTGAGAGGAATTCCCCTCTTCTCCTAGTCGATCTTCCCTTGGATAGGATCTAGAGGCTAGGGTTCTGCCTTATGGATGAGTTTCTGGAGTCTCTATTTATCTCCTCCACAATCCGTTTCCATGAGGAGAAAATAGTTGACCCACTAGAGACGGCAGCACGCCAAACGACCTCTCATGCGAGCGCTCGCGGTCGCATGGAATGTTGTCGTTCGCTCTAGAGGCGCAACGGCGGATGTTTATTTGGCCTTCTTCCTTGATTTTTGTATGGAATGTGTTTATTACCTTTAATACGTGATTCCACTGCCATATTTGGGTGGTTTCTCAATAAAAATGAATATTGCTCCCAAAATACATAACCTGAAGGATTATCAACAAAAATAAGTGCGCGAACACTATAAAATTCCACAAAGCCCACCTTGTTGGCACAAAATATAAGGGAAAAACATCGCGTAAATTGGACTCATCAATCCCTAGAATCCATTATGTTGTGACATTGATGTTGCTATGACTTTGCTATGCTTAGTGCTTGTCACTAGGGCCCGAGTGCCATGATTTCAGAACTGAACCCTCTATGTTTTCATGAATATATTTGAGTTCTTGATACAATCTGCTAGTTATATGCACTTGTTATTGTTCTGACCCGTAGACCCCAAAGTGGCAATAGTTGGGATACTCTCCCGAGATGATTGTAATTCGAGGAGTTCATATATTCACCATGTGTTAATGCTTTGTTCCGATTCTATATTGAAAGGAGGCCTTAATAACCCTTAGTTTCCCTTTGGACCCTGCTGTCACGGGAGGGTAGGACAAAAGATGTCATGCAAGTTCTTTATTATAAGCACATATGACTATATACGGAATATATGCCTACATTACATTGATGAATTGGAGCTATTATGTATCGCTCTAGGTTGTGACTGTTACATGATGAATGTTATCCAACACAAATATCCATCACTGATCCAATGCCTACGCTTTTCACATATTGATCTTTATCAAGTTACAATCACTACAAAACTGCTATTGTTATTGTTCTGGTTACTGTTGCTACTGTTACCGTTGCTATCACACTATCATACTATTATGCTACTAAACACTTTGCTGTAGATATTTAGTTCTCCAGGCGTGGTTAAATTGACAACTCAACTTCCAATACTCACAAATATTCTTTGGCTCCCCTTGTGTCGAATCAATAAAATTGGGTGAAATACTACCGTCAAAGACTGTCGGGACCCCCTATACTTGTGGGTTATAAAAGGCCATCTTAATTAAGTTTTTGACCATGCCAAAATCCGGTGTCAACACATGTACCTGATACTTCTCCGTCGTATCTATAATTTTTGATTGTTTCATGCCAATATTATTCAACTTTTACATACTTTTGGCAACTTTTTATATGATTTATTTGGACTAACTTACTTATCCAGTGCCCAGTGCCAGTTCCTGTTTGTTGCTTGTTTTTGTATCACAGAAAATCCATATCAAACAAAGTCCAAACGTGATGAAACTCCACGGAGAATTATATTGGAATATTTGTGAATTTTAGGAGGTGGAATCAACTTAAACGGAGGCTCGAGGCCACCACAACCCACCAGGGTGTGCCACTAGGCCCAGGCGCACCCTAGTGTATTGTGCCCTCCTCGAACATTGGTTGGAACTATACTTCGGGTGCAAGGAAGCTTATATCCAAAAAAATCGTGTAAAAAGATCAGCGCAATCAAAGTTACGGATCTCCGGGAATTTAAGAAACCGTGAAGGGCCAGATCTGGGGAACGCGAAACATAAGAGAATAGAGAGGGAGATCCAATCTCGGAGGCCATGGACCAGAGGGGGAACTCTCCTCCCATCCAGGGGGGGGGCAAGGAAGAATAAGAAGGAGGGGGCACTCTCCCCCTCTCTCCGAGTGGCGCCGGAGTGTCGTCGGGGCTTGGATCGTGACGACGATCTACATCAACAATCTTGCTACCATCAACGCCAACTCTCTCCCCCTATATGCAACGGTGTAACACCTCTTCCCCCACTGTAATCTCTACTTAAACATGGTGCTCAACTCCATATATTATTTCCCAATGATCTATGGTTATCCTATGATGTTTGAGTAGATCTGTTTTGTCCTATGGGTTAATCGTGATCTTGGTTGGTATGATTGTATATTTTATTTATGGTGCTGTCCTATGGTGCCCTCCGTCTCGTGCAAACGTGAGGGGCCCCCACTGTAGAGTGTTGCAATATGTTCATGGTTTGCTTATTGTCAGTGTTAGGGGGGTGACAGCAGCCTAAACGCGGATAAGTGGGTTATGGCATATGGGAGTAAAGAGGACTTGATACTTAATTCTATGGCTGGGTTTCACGACCTTAATGATCTTTAGTAGTCGCGGATGCTTGCTAGGGATCCAATCATAAGTGCATATGATCCAAGTAGAGAAAGTATGTTAGCTCATGCCTCTCCCTCATATAAAATTGCAAGAATGATTACTGGTACTTGTTATCAATTGCCTAGGGACAAATGACTTTCTTGTTGACAAAAGCTATCTACTTTTACTACCTTGCATTTTAGTTTTATTCTCGCAAAGTACTCGTAGTTTTATTCTTGCAAAATAGTTTCATACTTGTTCTAGGTAAAGCAAACGTCAAGTGTGCGTAGAGTTGTATCAGTGGTCGATAGAACTTGAGGGAATATTTGTTCTGCTTTAGCTCCTCGTTGGGTTCGACACTCTTGTTTATCAAAGAAGCTACAAATGATCCCCTATACTTGTGGTTTATCAAGACCTTTTTCTGGCGCCGTTGCCGGGGAGCAACAACGTGGGGTGAATATTCTCGTGTGTGCTTGTTTGCTTTATCACTAAGTAGTTTTTATTTCCTGTTCTAAGTTGTTCTCTATCTTTAGTTATGGATATGGAACACAAAACACCAAAAAAATAGTGGTACTTGCTACTCATGGAGATGGGGAACCTACGAAAACCCTCGATGCTCGTTATGTGAAAAATACTATGCACTACTTTGATAATCCTGAGAAAACCCCATTCAACTATATAATGGGAGTAATGTTGGATCAACGTGAATACTTTAGGGATTATCGCTTGACACAAAAAGGGAAACTTTTATGGAATCAAATTTATATGTTGCATTGGTATGTTCAGGATTTATGCTTGAGATATGATTTTACTTGTTGCTCTAGGATGAATTCTCCACACCTTCCCTATTCATGCAAATTTAATGATAATGAAACCTTAGCTTCTTATGCTAATGGTATATATGATTACTATGATGTGGAACGAATAGAAGAATTTGTTGCTTTTAAGGGTGCTTATGAAATTGAATCTTTGTTTTTAAAGCATGAAGCTTTTGATGATGAAGTTTATAGACCTGAAAATTTTGCTATCCTTAAATATTGCTATGATAATTATAAATACAATTCCAATATTGATGTGTTTATTGAGAAAGTCTCCGTTGTCCAAGAAGAGACTAATATTGTGTAGGAGTCTATGGAAGAAGGAATTGATGAAGCTATGACCTCATTGGATGAAAAAGATGACGAGGAGAGTGAAGAACAAAAGGAGGAAGAGTAGATTAGCTACCCGTGCCCACCTTGTAATGAGAGTAACTCTTCAACTCATACATTATTTAATGTCCCTTCGTTCTTACCGAAGGATGAATGCTATGATAATTGCTATGGTCTCGTTGATTCATTTGAAATATCCCTTTTTGATGATGCTTGCTATGCTTGTGGCCAAGATTCCAATATGAATTATGTTATTGGAGATGAACTTGCTATTGTTCCTTATGTTAAACATGAAATTGTTACTATTGCACCCATACATGATAACCCTATTATCTTTTTGAATTCTCCAAACTACACTATATCAGAGAAGTTTGCTCTTATTAAGGATTATATTGATGGGTTGCCTTTTACCGTTGCACGTGATTATTTTGATGAATATAATATGCATGTGATTGCTGCTCCTACTTGCAATTATTATGAGAGAGGAACTACATCTCCACCTCTTTATGTTTCCAACACAAAAAATTGCAAGAAACTACTTATGCTATGTATTGGCCTTTACTTGATGTGCATAAATTGTTCTTGTATGACATGCCGATGCATAGGAAGACAGTTAGACTTCGTCATTGCATGATATATGTTGCTTTGTTCTCACTACTAAATGTCAAATCATTGTTAATTAAAATTAGCTTTGATATACCTTGGGATCCGGGTGGATCCATTACTTGAGCACTTTATGCCTAGCTTAATGGTTTAAAGAAAGTGCTGCCAGGGAGACAACCCGGAAGTTTTAGAGAGTCATTTATTTCTGTTGAGTGCTTTTATATAGTTAAAAACAAAAAAAATATAGAGGGGAACTTAAAACTTTTCACAAAAGAGAAGCGGTTGAAAGGTGATGCATTACGGAAGTGAGGGTCGACCTTGAACACTTGTGCTCATGCTCATGGAAACAATGTAGAATTTTTCATGAAGATTCTAAAAAAATAATTATCCCCTTGTACAATTACATTGTATTATAAAAATAATGTGCCAAGATTTGCCTTTAGGATGAGTAGATTGTTTGTTGGTATGTGCAGTGCAAAAACAGAAACTTTGGCTGTAGCGCGCGATTTTACATTTTGTATTGGAACGTCAAACGTTTCTTAAACTTTTTTCACAGTTTTGATATAATTTTTTTTATTTTTTCATAATTGTTTCAGAATTTTTGGAGTACCATAAGTACGGTAGATGTTCAGATTACTACAGACTGTCCTGTTTAAGACAGATTCTGTTTTTGATGCATTGTTTTGCTTGTTTTGATGAAATTATCGATTTTTATCGGTGGTATGAGCCATGGAAAAGTTATATTACAGTAACTAGAATGCACAAACAAAATATGAATAGGTTTGCAACAGTACTTAGAGTAGTGATTTGCTTTATTATACTAACGGATCATATCGAGCTTACTGTTGAGTTTTGTGTGGATGAAGTGATCAAAGATCGAGGAGGTCTCGATATGAGGAGAAGGAGGAGAGGCAAGAGCTCAAGCTTGGGGATGCTCAAGGCACCCCAAGTAAATATTCAAGGAGACTCAAGCGTCTAAGCTTGGGGATGCCCCGGAAGGCATCCCATCTTTCTTCAACAAGTATCGGTATGTTTTCGTCTTCGTTTCGTTCATGTGATATGTGCAAATCTTGGAGCGTATTTTCCATTTAGTTTTCACTTTTATTTTATGCACCATGCTGGTATGAGATAGTCCATGGTTGATTTATAGAATGCTCATTGTACTTCACTTATATCTTTTGAGTATGGCTTTATAGAATGTTTCATGTGCTTCACTTATATCATTTGAAGTTTGGATTGCCTGTTTCTCTTCACATAGAAAACCAATATTCGTAGAATGCTCTTTTGCTTAACTTATATTTATTAGAGTATGTTCTTTTGTAGAAAGAATTGAACTCTCATGCTTCACTTATATCTATTTAGAGAGTCAACGGGAATTGGTCAATTGCATGGTTCGTCATAAAAATCCTACATAAAACTTATGGATCACTGAATATGATATATTTTATTCCTTGCAATAGTTTTGCGATATAGAGATGGAATATGTGGGAAGTACTAGTAAACGGTTGTGGTTAGTAAGAATATTGGTGTTAAGGTTTGTAATTCCCGAAGCATGCACGTATAGTCTCTCGTTATGACGGGAAGTTGGAGCACAATTTATCCTTGATTGTCTATCTTTGTGTGAAGGTCGGGGGCACGCGATGGTTAACTCCTACCAACCCCCTAGGAGCATGCGTAGTATTACTTTGCTTCGAGGGCTAATAAACTTTTGCAATAAGTATATGAGTTCTTTATGACTAATGTGAGTCCATGGATTATACACACTCTTACCTTTCCGCAATTTGCTAGCCACTACAGTACCGTGCATTGCCCTTTCTCACCTTGAGACTTGGTGCAAACTTCACAGGTGCATCCAAACCCTGTGTTATGATACGCTCTATCACACATAAGCCATGTTATATTCTCCTCAAAACAGCCACCATACCTACATATTATGGCTTTTCCATGGCCATTCCGAGATATGTTGCCATGCAACTTCCACCGCTTCCGTTTGATGACTTGAGCATTCATTGTCATATTGCTTTGCATGATCATATAACTGACATAGTAGTTGTGTCTGAGCCACCGTGCATCATCTTTTATACATGTTACGCTAGATCATTGCACCTCCTAGTACACTGCCAGAGGCATTCATATAGAGTCATATTTTGTTATAGGTATCGAGTTGTAATTTTATTCCTTTTGAGTTATAAGTAAATAGAAGTGTGACGATCATCATTTTTAGAGCAGTGCCCCAGTGAGGAAAGGATGATGGAGACTATGATTGCCCCACAAGTCGGGATGAGACTCCGGACAATGAGAGAAAAAAAAGAGAAAAAGAAAAAAAAGAAAAAGAAAAAAGAAGAAAAAGAAGAGAAAAGGAAAAAAAGAAAAAAGAGAGAAAAAAGAAAAAGAAAAAATAAACAAAGAGAGAAGGGGCATTGTTAGTATCCTTTACCACACTTGTGCTTCAAAGTAGCACCATGTTTTTCATATGGAAAGTATCCTATGTTGTCACTTTCATATACTAGTGGGAATATTTCATTATAGGATTAGATGCACACCCACTTAGTTTCCATATGGAGCTTTCATACACTTATAGCTCTTAGTGCATTCGTTGCATGGCAATCCCTTGTCAGGACCCCAACTCAATGCCACATCGATCTAGCATGTAACACCTCATATCACTTTGCGGCCTCACGCACGGTATTCCCACGGGTGTCGCCTTACCTTTGCCCGGGACCGTTTGCGTCTTTTGGCACACGTATATGATAGTGTCGCTAGCATCCATATGATAAGGAGCCCGGGCTGACATGGCTAGTCGTAAACCCAAAGTGGCCCAAACTTACAGGGACAGGCATCCATGACCCAACATCGAACGTGTCGGTCATCAGCGAGTGAATCCAGGCTGTAGCACTAGGCTAGCAGGACTCCGGTGAACCAGGCTGTAGCGGGCTAACAGGACTCCGGTATTCATCGCGTGACATTTCCCCGAAGGGACAGACACAGGAACGAAGAAGGACACATGCCGGCCAGCCTAAGTGTTTCGGAGCAGTAGCAAGCTACCATGGCTCAGTGGAAACACTAGGAGACATTTCCCGGTAAGAGAGGCTACTAAGGATAAACAACTAGATAGCCAGATCCCACACATACCAAGCATTTCAATAACATACACACAATATGCTTGATATGTGCAAATACAACATGGCATCACAACATGACTCTACGACTCAAGTATTTATTCATTAGGCTCCGAGGAGCGAGATATTACAAACATGGGTCTCATGACCCAACAATCAGAGCATACAAATCAAAGCACAAGCGGAAGCTATCATGTCTGGGTACAGACATCTATAACTGAAAAGGGCTGAGAAGCCTGACTATCTACCAGATCCTGCCGGGGCACAAGATCGTAGCTGAGGTAACAAGCTAAACGTCGAAGTCCACGCGAAACTACTAGTGAGACCGAAGTCTCTCTGCAAAAACATAAAATAGGCAAACGTGAGTACAAATGTACCCAGCAAGACTTACATCAGAACTAACTACATATGCATCATTATCAACAAAGGGGATGGTGGGGTTTAACTGCAGCCAGCCAGCTTTGACTCGGTGGCTATCCTGAACTACGTCTGCAATGTAACTCTTTTGAGGTGGCGCACACGAGTCCACATATTCCCCATATCAATACACCACTATGGATCCGCTCCCGTCTCCCTACGAGAACGCCATCCATAGCACTCACGCTTATCTTGCGTATTTTAGAGTATCCACTTTCACTTGTCTATGAACTGATATAAGCAACCCAGAAGTCCTTTTCCGCGGACACGGCTATTCGAATAGATGATGTTAACCCTGCAGGGGTGTACTTCTTCATACATGTTTCCACCACTTAGCGTCTGCACACGACATGTGCTCGGCAGACTTCAAGCGAAAGCCGACGTGGGTGTAGACCACGACCTACCTAAACACTCAAGTCTCTAGTCCAGGTTTATCGCCTATTCAGGTTCCATCCGCAGGGAGTCCGGCCGAGGTTTCCCATACGGCCCCGAACGATGTGAACAGGGTTCCCGAGATACCTAACGGGTATTCGGTACACCCGGCCACGTACCTACCGCATCACAGCCCACCCCTTCGGTCAGCGCTGTCCACGGCCTCCAGTAGGCTACAAACACCAGAAACTACTTGCAACTCCTGGACAGAGGACTAGGGTGAATAAGAAGTCGAGCGGGGTCATATTTCAGGGCCCAATGTATGGTAGTAGCTGAATCATGGATCACAAACACAGAACTCAGTTCCTGAGGACGGCTGCAATGAGACAACCCACCATGTACTCCTACATGGCCTCTCACCGCTACCTTTACCAAATCGTGTTCACACACTTAGCTCACACACAGTAGGACATGTTCACACGCCTCTGATTCATCCCCGATGAATCAGACCTGACTCAACTCTAAGCAGTAGCAGGCATGACAAACAAGCATGAATGAGTAGGCACAACAGGGCTCAAACAATTCCTACTCATACTAGTGGGTTTCATCTATTTACTGTGGAATGACAGGTCATGCAAAGGATAAAGGGGTTCAGCTACCGCAGCAAGTAACGGATGAATCGTTGTTGTCCTAATGCAGTAAAAGAGAGCAGGAGCGAGAGAGTAGGATTGTATCGGAATGAACAAGGGGGTTTTGCTTGCCTGGCACTTCTGAAGATAACATTGAGTCTTCATCAGTGTCAACTATCACATCATCGGTATCATGTCTATCGAGAGGGGACAAATACCGGCAACACAGAAGGGAACACAATCAATGCAATGCACAATATGATGCATGATCATGACATGGCAAAATGAATGTGTTTTGAGCTAATGCAACTAGCAACAGATTAAATGAAGTTGGTTTGAATACAAGATTCAAATTTAAACTCCATATGTGATTATTCAAATGCCATTTAATTGATTTGTGCTAAACAGCAGCTATAAGTTGTTCTAACATGCATGAAAATGGTACAGATGGATTCCTTGAATTTTTCTGATAATTTTTCATATATAAATTATTTAATTTGGAGTTACGGTTAATTTTCTATGAATTATTGAAGTTTATACAATTTTCTGGAATTTCCTGATTATTAATAAATCCAGTAATTGAATTAATGCGCCAGCCTGACGTCATAGTGACGTCAGCAGGTCAACGGGCTGGTCCGGGTCAAACCTGACGTGTGGGACCCACACATCAGTGACAGGGGGTTAACAGGGGTTTATTTAGTTTAATTAAAAATTAAGACACTAGGGCCCACATGTCAGTGTCAGCAGGGGGGTAATTAAATTAAAATAAACTAACTAATTAACAGGGGGGCTGGCCCCACCTGTCATCGACCCAGGGGGGGTCAAACCCCTGGTCAGCAGGGCCTAACCCGCCGGCGGCTCGTCGCCGGTGGCAACAGGCGCGGCGGAGGGCGCGGGCTCGCTCCTCCGGCGTCCAAATGGACGGAGGAGAGCGGCTACGGGGAGCTGGAGCTCACCCGCGCCCATTTCAGCAAGCAGCAGCAGCTAGGGCGGCCGGAGACGATGGCCTCGAGCTCGGCAGCGGTGGCCGGAGCTCGGGCGTGCTCGGTTTCGGCGTTACACGGCACGGCGGGCGCGGCCGATGGGCTCTACGGGATGCTGGGGTCACCAGGAACACCCGGAGGCAACGAACGCAGGCGGAGAAGCTCGGGAGCACGGAGCTCACCGGCCATGGCGGACGGCGGCTTCGGAGCTCGTGGGGCGGCGGCTATAGGGCGCAATCGAAGGGGGAAAGAGGGAGGGGAGGCGTAGGAGCTCACAGCGGTGCCGTAGGGATGGTTAGCCGGCTCGGGGGCGCGCCGGAGTGGCCGAATCGACGGAGAAGATCCTCGGCGGCCGGCGAGGGGAAAACGTCGGGGGTGGCGTTCCGGGGCTCTTCTGGTCGCGTGACACGGCGAGGAGGTCGAGGGAGGACCGGCGGAGCTTCCTGGGGCGTCGGTGAGGCTAGGGGTGGCCGGTGGCCATGGGTACGGCGACGATGGCGGCGAGCTCCGCTCGGTGCTGTGCGCGAGAGGGAAACAGAGGAGGGAATGGGGTCCAGGGGGAGAGAGGGGAGGTGCAGGGGGCGAGGGCGTCTCCGTGGCGTGAGGGGGAGGCTCGGGAACGCCTCGGTGGAAGCAGGAGGTGGCCGAGGCGGCATCGGCGCTCGCCACCGAGCTGCTTCGGTGCGAGGGGAGGAAGAAGACAAGGGGGAGGAGGTGGGCTGGGCCACGCTGGAGGAGCTGGGCCGGCTACAGGTAAGTGGCCCAGGTACTTCCTTCTCTCTCTCTCTTTTATTTCTATTTGAGTTCTGTTTTCTTTTTTTTTAATTCTTTTGCCACTGTTTTGAATTAAAATAATAATTCAAACAATGCCAAAGCTCCTCTGAATATTTTATATTGCTAGATGGACTTTTCCAAAAGCTTATAAAATATTTCAGGGGGTATTTGAAATTATATTCTAATTATATGAATATAATTCAAATTCAAATAGCTAATGAATTAAATCCAAAGTCCCAAAAATAAATCCTTAAAAATGTTCAATATTTTGGTTGGGACCAGAACCCTTACCAAAAATTATCAAACATTTAAGAAGAGCCTTTTGGAGCAATGAATGAGATTTCTAGGGTTTTTGCCCCTCTTTTATTTAGGGTTTTGAGGCTTCCAATATTCCTCAATTCAAGTTTCAAAAATATAGACATGATGCACACATGAAGCTAGCCTAGAGCAATGCCAGAAACTAGGGATGTGACAACTCACCCCCACTAAACAAGAATCTCGTCTCGAGATTCAAGCGTAGGGTAAGGTGAAGGGGAAACGCAAACTAGTATAATCTTCACGATCCAGGGTGCACTTCAAATGAACGTTGATTTGAACACCATTATTGTCTTGAAGTCTTGCTCTGAGAAATCCTGTCAACATGACATGGAGGGAAGAAGGAGACTCTAGAAGGGTCGATCTTCTCGAAGATCGAACAACTCAGGATTAACTCACGGAATGAGACATAGCAACATCTCTCGAGCTGAGAGATGAAGCACACCTCTAGAGAAATGGAGTGGAACAGATGACGAAGGTTCACTAGGTAGACAACGATTCCACACCTAAGAAGGTGGTGAACGGTTGTCAACGTAGCGAGGAGTTGAGTTGCCATGATACCACGACGAAACATCCTGGAGGGGGGTGATTCGTAGATTATTATCTTAAGTGGCAAAAAGAATTACCTTTGATATAGAGATCGTTAAGACTCTCTATATCAGCTTAAGGCAAATCACAGCAATCGATTGGCGGGGTCGGTAGAATGGCATACTTGGACTTGGATGATGTGGATTACCTTGTTGAAGACAACGTAATGGATGATTTTGCTTATCACCGGAAATGGAAGAGACCCATGGTAGAATGGCACATTGGCGGTGCAAGCTAGGAACAAAATACAAATGCTGGGAATGATTCTGGTAACTGGGGAAGAACCGAACAAAAGAGAGTGAATTCACTGTTTGAAAAGGTCATAGCATTTGCCGAGGAAACTGAGAGGAATCCCAGTTAGAGATGATGATAACACGTAGTGCTTGTGCGTGCTCTCAAGAACTTGAGCATTTCCATAATCATCAAGGTTTTATCAACAACCGCGTCAAGGGTGCTGACCACACAACATACTACCATGATAAATAGCGATGGACGATGCAGATGCGAAGGAGGATAACACTTTCTCAGATTTCACCTTAGCGAGGCCAAGCAAATAAAATCTGGATGATCGACCGAGAGACATTTAGCACTCCGCTTCTAATGTTCTCCTTGATGTGCTAGTATAACCCATTCATAGATATGGTTTGATATCTAAAACATCAAGTAAAAGGTCGGACTTCGGGAACACAAAAATCCATAGGGGCAACTAGGGAGTAAATCCTACGAAATCCCTATGGGGGGGGTGGCCAACTTCCTCAAACAAGATACTATAATAATAGGTCTACCGGATGGGTGTGTTGGCCACGACATCCACCTTACCGGTTATCGAGAGACCAATATTATAGTTCTTAGGGAAATGTTCCAACCATCATATCTGCCTGAGATTCAGCTCTGGTTGGTGCTAGGATATTCCAGGCTCATCGAGTCTTAGGAAGAAAAATGAAAGTTTGCAACACAAATCGACGAGATGACGTTGCGGGATTCTCGGGAGATGAACTATGATAGCAAGCTCCAAAACATGAGCTGGTTCTGCTACAAACATGTGAACACGTTGTCCCAGACAAGCATGACCACGTGGTAGTCTTATAATAAAACACTACCGAGTTCAGGAGGGGGAACCATCAACGAGGGTATCGAAGTTCTTTCATAAGTCCGGATTAGCTCTTATGAAGGAACTCCTTCTCCTTGAACAATCAATCAGTGGCTTGGTGTGCTAGGGATACATATAGATTGAAGGTTGCAAGTCTTCAAACCACAGCATTCTTCGCACGTGTGCATGACTGATTTGGAATGATTCCAAAGAAAGCAACATTGACTTTCTCGAATCCACGGCGGCAACTTGCATCAGATGCACATGAATTAAAGGAAGTCACTACCTTCATCCAAACATATGCTTCATGAGCTAGCATGAACAAATGCTTTCAAAAGTTTCCAACACTAGCTTAATGTTCAGCAAAATTATGGAGAAGACAAGGATGTTGTCAATGGGCTCAACAACAATTCATCTAGGTTTCCTTTTAAAAGGAATTCCATAGTTAAGTGAACACGGTGATAGCATTGGTCAGACCCAAAGGATATAATGGTGTATGCTCGAGGGATCAACCACGAGTAAGACAACATTACGAACATCATTGGTTCCGACTTGATTTGACGATAGCCCACACTCAAATCAAAGGATTGATAAGACAATAGGTCCAGCAACTGATCACAAGGACCAATTGATGAAGATATCATCTTTCTTCAACACACACTACACAAGAATATCCCTTTGGAACGAACTAAGTCAGGCAAGCTTTTATCTTCCAACCCTCCAAGTTGTCGTTTAGCTTAACCAACTAGCTCAGGGATATCTAACACCGATTCTTGGAGAGAAGGTGGTTCACAAGAAACCAACTTGATCATGAACTCAACATAGCGGTCAGGTGACAACCCGGTAACACCTCCAAGAAGATATTTGGAAAGTCACGAACCACCGGTATGTTACTAAGCTCGAGAACAATCTTGCTTTTGAGGGCAAGACGATATGATCAAATGAGTGAGGACTTGACAAGATCCTAACTCATCAATCGAAGGGTGCACCGAAATAAGGACTAGGTAGCACGATCAGTCTTAGAAGGATGATTCGAAAACCAACATACTAAGAATGAAATTATTATCCTTTAACTACCAAGCAACAGAGTTGCTAGCAGTATTGACTTCACACATCACAATTCATTTGTCGGTATTCCGGTTGCATCAACACGAGGGCCGAGGAATGAACAGTGATGGCAAGAAGTATCACTGTACCAAGAGTTCATGGGATGGTGTGCAATTCCTATAACAATCTCGATATAAAATATGTAATACTCCAAGGTAGAGCAGAACCAAAAGCTGGATTGGCATTTGATCTGCGGAATACAACTACTTTGACCCAATCCTAGATATGGAAGAGGTACTGGAGTTTGTTTCTCCTAGTCATTCCGGAATAGAATGGCTTGACAGACCACAAGAGTCATAGGCATCGATGAACGAACGCACGCATACTCTTGACTATCAATTGATAGACGAGGGTCAGAATGCAACTAAAGAGAACAACTCAAAGGAACATATAACTTTCTGAGTTGTGGATGCATAGATTAGTATGTCGAACCAAGTTCAACATATTTCTTCCGGATAACCCATGCAGAAAGGTAGAACTGGCAGAGTCACGATTTATGAATGGAGAACTCCTCAAGAGTACTCTAATTGTGATTTTTTTTTGATCCAATAAACATCTGCCATAAGTAGTTCATGGTATTTGGAAGAAGAAGATACCACGGACTTCAAGGACTATCGCAAAGGTTACTAATATCCTAAAGGCACTAGCAATTACTATCCACATGAAGTAGGTAGAGTGAATCTCGGTTCAGAACCCAGGAGTAGAATACCTACTACTAAGTAGCATCACGGGATGCTTCCGAGAATAAAGGCCAGAATCTTCACACTAGGACACAAATCATGGCTAGACCACTAGATGATCCCCTAAGCACTTAGGGTCATATAATAATTCCAACATATATGTCGAGGCAATAATTACCTCAACACACCGATTAGTGTGGTTAATCTGTCCCATGGGAACATTGGAAACAGAAGGAAGGGATTTGCAAATGCATCGGATTATTTAGAAACCTGGGATGACTCGGACAGCATAACGGCTATAATTGCTCAAAAAGATTTGAGACAATCACAAAAATGGTGGCATAACCACTCAGAAGCACAATATCAAGGTTCCGAGATCAACAATTAACATACGGAAGTAGTAGGAACTGAACTGAGACTTAAATCCAACAATCTTATAAGTCTACTGATTAGTAACACGTGATCCTAATAGAAAGAAGAGATAGCCTAGTTCTTAATCCCCGCAGGAAAGATAAGATAACTCAGATCAGAAGGCCATGAGGTATAAGGAGTAAAAAGAGCCTTACGTTCCATCCCACAATCAATTCCCTTATATAACTAAAGAATTTCTAGACTCAACTTCGACCAGTTTGGCTTGGTAATCCTACAGGCAGTCAAGCTCTGATACCAACGCTGTCAGGACCCCAACTCAATGCCACATCGATCTAGCATGTAACACCTCATATCACTTTGCGGCCTCACGCACGGTATTCCCACGGGTGTCGCCTTACCTTTGCCCGGGACCGTTTGCGTCTTTTGGCACACGTATATGATAGTGTCGCTAGCATCCATATGATAAGGAGCCCGGGCTGACATGGCTAGTCGTAAACCCAAAGTGGCCCAAACTTACAGGGACAGGCATCCATGACCCAACATCGAACGTGTCGGTCATCAGCGAGTGAATCCAGGCTGTAGCACTAGGCTAGCAGGACTCCGGTGAACCGGGCTGTAGCGGGCTAACAGGACTCCGGTATTCATCGCGTGACATTTCCCCGAAGGGACAGACACAGGAACGAAGAAGGACACATGCCGGCCAGCCTAAGTGTTTCGGAGCAGTAGCAAGCTACCATGGCTCAGTGGAAACACTAGGAGACATTTCCCGGTAAGAGAGGCTACTAAGGATAAACAACTAGATAGCCAGATCCCACACATACCAAGCATTTCAATAACATACACACAATATGCTTGATATGTGCAAATACAACATGGCATCACAACATGACTCTACGACTCAAGTATTTATTCATTAGGCTCCGAGGAGCGAGATATTACAAACATGGGTCTCATGACCCAACAATCAGAGCATACAAATCAAAGCACAAGCGGAAGCTATCATGTCTGGGTACAGACATCTATAAATGAAAAAGGCCGAGAAGCCTGACTATCTATCAGATCCTGCCGAGGGCACAAGATCGTAGCTGAGGTAACAAGCTAAACGTCGAAGTCCACGTGGAACTACTAGTGAGACTGAAGTCTCTCTGCAAAAACATAAAATAGGCAAACGTGAGTACAAATGTACCCAGCAAGACTTACATCAGAACTAACTACATATGCATCATTTTCAACAAAGGGATGGTGGGGTTTAACTGCAGCAAGCCAGCTTTGACTCGGTGGCTATCCTAAACTACGACTGCAAGCGACTCTTTTGAGGTGGCGCACACGAGTCCACATATTCACCATATCAATACACCACTATGGATCCGCTCCCGTCTCCCTACGAGAACGCCATCCATAGCACTCACGCTTATCTTGTGCATTTTAAAGTATCCACTTTCACTTGTCTATGAACTGATATAAGCAACCCAGAAGTCCTTTTCCGCGGACACGACTATTCGAATAGATGATGTTAACCCTGCAGGGGTGTACTTCTTCATACATGTTTCCACCACTTAGCGTCTGCACACGACATGTGCTCGGCAGACTTCAAGCGAAAGCCGACGTGGGTGTAGACCACGACCTACCTAAACACTCAAGTCTCTAGTCCAGGTTTATCGCCTATTCGGGTTCCATCCATGAGGAGATCCGGCCGGAGTTTCGCTCACAGCCCCAAACGATGTGAACAGGGTTCCCGAGATACCAAACGGGCATCCGGTACACCGTGCCACGTACCTACCGCATCACAGCCCACCCCTACGGTCAGCGCTGTCCACGGCCTCCAGTAAGCTACAAACACCAGAAACTACTTGCAACTCCCGGACAGAGGACTAGGGTGAATAAGAAGTCGAGCGGGGTCATATTTCAGGGCCCAATGTATGGTAGTAGCTGAATCATGGATCACAAACACAGAACTCAGTTCCTGAGGACGGCTGCAATGAGACAACCCACCATGTACTCCTACATGGCCTCTCACCGCTACCTTTACCAAATCGTGTTCACACACTTAGCTCACACACAGTAGGACATGTTCACACGCCTCTGATTCATCCCCGATGAATCAGACCTGACTCAACTCTAAGCAGTAGCAGGCATGACAAACAAGCATGAATGAGTAGGCACAACAGGGCTCAAACAATTCCTACTCATACTAGTGGGTTTCATCTATTTACTGTGGAATGACAGGTCATGCAAAGGATAAAGGGGTTCAGCTACCGCAGCAAGTAACGGATGAATCGTTGTTGTCCTAATGCAGTAAAAGAGAGCAGGAGCGAGAGAGTAGGATTGTATCGGAATGAACAAGGGGGTTTTGCTTGCCTGGCACTTCTGAAGATAACATTGAGTCTTCATCAGTGTCAACTATCACATCATCGGTATCATGTCTATCGAGAGGGGACAAATACCGGCAACACAGAAGGGAACACAATCAATGCAATGCACAATATGATGCATGATCATGACATGGCAAAATGAATGTGTTTTGAGCTAATGCAACTAGCAACAGATTAAATGAAGTTGGTTTGAATACAAGATTCAAATTTAAACTCCATATGTGATTATTCAAATGCCATTTAATTGATTTGTGCTAAACAGCAGCTATAAGTTGTTCTAACATGCATGAAAATGGTACAGATGGATTCCTTGAATTTTTCTGATAATTTTTCATATATAAATTATTTAATTTGGAGTTACGGTTAATTTTCTATGAATTATTGAAGTTTATACAATTTTCTGGAATTTCCTGATTATTAATAAATCCAGTAATTGAATTAATGCGCCAGCCTGACGTCATAGTGACGTCAGCAGGTCAACGGGCTGGTCCGGGTCAAACCTGACGTGTGGGACCCACACATCAGTGACAGGGGGTTAACAGGGGTTTATTTAGTTTAATTAAAAATTAAGACACTAGGGCCCACATGTCAGTGTCAGCAGGGGGGTAATTAAATTAAAATAAACTAACTAATTAACAGGGGGGCTGGCCCCACCTGTCATCGACCCAGGGGGGGTCAAACCCCTGGTCAGCAGGGCCTAACCCGCCGGCGGCTCGTCGCCGGTGGCAACAGGCGCGGCGGAGGGCGCGGGCTCGCTCCTCCGGCGTCCAAATGGACGGAGGAGAGCGGCTACGGGGAGCTGGAGCTCACCCGCGCCCATTTCAGCAAGCAGCAGCAGCTAGGGCGGCCGGAGACGATGGCCTCGAGCTCGGCAGCGGTGGCCGGAGCTCGGGCGTGCTCGGTTTCGGCGTTACACGGCACGGCGGGCGCGGCCGATGGGCTCTACGGGATGCTGGGGTCACCAGGAACACCCGGAGGCAACGAACGCAGGCGGAGAAGCTCGGGAGCACGGAGCTCACCGGCCATGGCGGACGGCGGCTTCGGAGCTCGTGGGGCGGCGGCTATAGGGCGCAATCGAAGGGGGAAAGAGGGAGGGGAGGCGTAGGAGCTCACAGCGGTGCCGTAGGGATGGTTAGCCGGCTCGGGGGCGCGCCGGAGTGGCCGAATCGACGGAGAAGATCCTCGGCGGCCGGCGAGGGGAAAACGTCGGGGGTGGCGTTCCGGGGCTCTTCTGGTCGCGTGACACGGCGAGGAGGTCGAGGGAGGACCGGCGGAGCTTCCTGGGGCGTCGGTGAGGCTAGGGGTGGCCGGTGGCCATGGGTACGGCGACGATGGCGGCGAGCTCCGCTCGGTGCTGTGCGCGAGAGGGAAACAGAGGAGGGAATGGGGTCCAGGGGGAGAGAGGGGAGGTGCAGGGGGCGAGGGCGTCTCCGTGGCGTGAGGGGGAGGCTCGGGAACGCCTCGGTGGAAGCAGGAGGTGGCCGAGGCGGCATCGGCGCTCGCCACCGAGCTGCTTCGGTGCGAGGGGAGGAAGAAGACAAGGGGGAGGAGGTGGGCTGGGCCGGCCAGGTGGGGGGGGGAGCTGGGCCGGCTACAGGTAAGTGGCCCAGGTACTTCCTTCTCTCTCTCTCTTTTATTTCTATTTCAGTTCTGTTTTCTTTTTTTTTTAATTCTTTTGCCACTGTTTTGAATTAAAATAATAATTCAAACAATGCCAAAGCTCCTCTGAATATTTTATATTGCTAGATGGACTTTTCCAAAAGCTTATAAAATATTTCAGGGGGTATTTGAAATTATATTCTAATTATATGAATATAATTCAAATTCAAATAGCTAATGAATTAAATCCAAAGTCCCAAAAATAAATCCTTAAAAATGTTCAATATTTTGGTTGGGACCAGAACCCTTACCAAAAATTATCAAACATTTAAGAAGAGCCTTTTGGAGCAATGAATGAGATTTCTAGGGTTTTTGCCCCTCTTTTATTTAGGGTTTTGAGGCTTCCAATATTCCTCAATTCAAGTTTCAAAAATATAGACATGATGCACACATGAAGCTAGCCTAGAGCAATGCCAGAAACTAGGGATGTGACATCCCTACTCCTCGCGTCGATATCTATTGATGGGCATCTCCATAGCCCGTTGGTTAGCCGCGTCGATGTGAGACTTTTTTTTTTTTGTCTTCTCTATATTTACCCCTATCATCATACTCTATTCCACCCATAGTGCTATATCCATGGCTTGCGCTCATGTACTGCGTGAGGGTTGAAAAAGCTGAAGCGCGTTAAAAAGTATGAACCAATTGCTTGGCTGACACCAGGATAGTACATGATTTATACTTTGTGTTAGGAAGCCAGAGCATGACAAGACTATATGATTTTGTAGGGATAACGTTCTTTAGCGTTGATATTTTGAAAGACATGATTGTTATTGGGATGCCTGAGTATTCATGTCTTTATGTCAAATTATAGACTATTGATTTGAATCACTTATGTCTTAATATTCATGCCATGATTAGATATGTGATCAAGTTTATGCTAGGTAGCATTCCACATCAAAAATAATCTTTTTTATCATTTACCTACTCGAGGACAAGCAGGAATTAAGCTTGGGGATGCTGATACGTCTTCGTCATATCGATAATTTTTGATTGTTTCATGCCAACATTATTCAACTTTTACATACTTTTGGCAACTTTTTATATGATTTATTTGGACTAACTTACTTATCCCGTGCCCACTGTCAGTTCCTGTTTGTTGCATGTTTTTGTATCACAGAAAATCCATATCAAACAAAGTCCAAACGTGATGAAACTCTAGGGAGAATTATTTTGGAATATTTGTGAATTTTAGGAGGTGGAATCAACGTAAACGGAGTCCCAAGGCCACCACAACCCACCAGGTCACACCACCAAGCCCAAGTGCGCCCTTGTGTATCGTGCCCTCCTTGAACGTCGGTTGGAGCTATATTTCGGGTGCAAGGAATCTTATATCCGGAAAAAAATCATGTAAAAAGATCGGAGCAATCGGAGTTACGGATCTCCGGGAATTTAAGAAACCGTGAAGGACCAGATCCGGGAACGCGAAACAGAAGAGAATAGAGAGGGAGATCCAATCTCGGAGGGGCACCTGCCCCTCCGCAGCCATGGAGGCCATGGACCAGAGGGGGAACTCTCCTCCCATCTAGGGGGGAGGGCAAGGAAGAATAAGAAGGAGGGGCTCTTGTTGGAAATATGCCCTAGAGGCAATAATAAAAGTATTATTATTATATTTCCTTGTTCATGATAATTGTCTTTTATTCATGCTATAACTGTATTATCCGGAAATCGTAATACACGTGTGAATACATAGACCACAATATGTCCCTAGTAAGCCTCTAGTTGACTAGCTCGTTGTGATCAACAGATAGTCATGGTTTCCTGGCTATGGACATTGGATGTCGTTGATAACGGGATCACATCATTAGGAGAATGATGTGATGGACAAGACCCAATCCTAAGCATAGCACAAAGATCGTGTAGTTCGTTTGCTAGAGCTTTGCCAATGTCAAGTATCTCTTCCTTTGACCATGAGATCGTGTAACTCCTGGATACCGTAGGAGTGCTTTGGGTGTATCAAACGTCACAACGTAACTGGGTGACTATAAAGGTGCACTACAGGTATCTCCGAAAGTATCTATTGTTTTATGCGGATCGAGACTGGGATTTGTCACTCCGTGTAAACGGAGAGGTATCTCTGGGCCCACTCGGTAGGACATCATCATATGCGCAATGTGACCAAGGAGTTGATCACGGGATGATGTGTTACGGAACGAGTAAAGTGACTTGCCGGTAACGAGATTGAACAAGGTATTGGATACCGACGATCGAATCTCGGGCAAGTAAAATACCGCTAGACAAAGGGAATTGTAGACGGGATCGATTGAGTCCTCGACATCGTGGTTCATCCGATGAGATCATCGTGGAACATGTGGGAGCCAACATGGGTATCTAGATCCCGCTGTTGGTTATTGACCGGAGAACGTCTCGGTCATGTCTGCATGTCTCCCGAACCCGTAGGGTCTACACACTTAAGGTTTGATGACGCTAGGGTTATAAAGGAAGCTTGTATGTGGTTACCGAATGTTGTTCGGAGTCCCGGATGAGATCCAAGACGTCACGAGGAGTTCCGGAATGGTCCGGAGGTAAAGATTTATATATAGGAAGTCCTGTTTCGGCCATCGGGACAAGTTTCGGGGTCATCGGTATTGTACCGGGACCACCGGAAGGGTCCCGGGGGCCCACCGGGTGGCGCCACCTGCCCCGGGGGGCCACATGGGCTGTAGGGGGTGCGCCTTGGCCTACATGGGCCAAGGGCACCAGCCCCAAGAGGCCCATGCGCCTAGGGAACCCTAGAGGGAAGAGTCCTCAAGGGGGAAGGCACCTCCGAGGTGCCTTGGGGAGGATGGACTCCTCCCCCCCCTCTTGGCCGCCGCACCAGATGCCATCTGGAGGTTGGCCGCCGCCCCTTGGGGTGGGAAACCCTAAAGGGGGCACAGCCCTCCCCTTCCCCTATATATATGAGGCCTAGGGGCTGCCCATAACACGCGATTTGATCTCTCGTTGGTGCAGCCCTGCCCCTCTCCCTCCTCCTCCTCTCCCATGGTGCTTGGCGAAGCCCTGCGGGATTGCCACGCTCCTCCACCACCACCACGCCGTTGTGCTGCTGCTGGATGGAGTCTTCCTCAACCTCTCCCTCTCTCCTGGCTGGATCAAGGCGTGGGAGACGTCACCGGGCTGTACGTGTGTTGAACGCGGAGGTGCCGTCCGTTCGGCACTTGATCATTGGTGATCTGAATCACGACGAGTACGACTCCATCAACCCCGTTCACTTGAACGCTTCTGCTTAGCGATCTACAAGGGTATGTAGATGCACTCTCCTTCCCCTCGTTGCTGGTCTCTCCATAGATAGATCTTGGTGACGCGTAGGAAAATTTTGAATTTCTGCTACGTTCCCCAACAGCTCTCCCCCCCTCTCTCGGTGGCGCCGGAGTGCCGCCGGGGCTAGGATCGTGACGGCGATTTACATCAACAATCTTGCTAACGTCAACACCAACTCCCCCCTCTATGCAGCGGCGTAACACCTCTTCCCCCCGCTGTAATCTCTACTTAATCATGGTGCTCAACTCCATATATTATTTCCCAATGATCTATGGTTATCCTATGATGTTTGAGTAGATCCGTTTTGTCCTATGGGTTAATCGTGATCTTGGTTGGTATGATTGTATATTTTATTTATGGTGCTGTCCTATGGTGCCCTCCGTCTCGCGCAAACATGAGGGGGCCCCGCTGTAGGGTGTTGCAATATGTTCATGGTTTGCTTATTGTCAGTGTTGCGGGGGTGACAGCAGCCTAAATGCGGATAAGTGGGTTATAGCATATGGGAGTAAAGAGGACTTGATACTTAATGCTATGGTTGGGTTTCACGACCTTAATGATCTTTAGTAGTGGCGGATGCTTGCTAGGGATCCAGTCATAAGTGCATATGATCCAAGTAGAGAAAGTATGTTAGCTCATGCCTCTCCCTCATATAAAATTGCAAGAATGATTAGCGGTACTTGTTGTTGATTGTCTAGGGAGTAGGGACAAATGACTTTCTTGTTGACAAAAGCTATCTACTTTTACTACCTTGCATTTTATTCATAGTTTTATTCTCGCAAAGTACTCGTATTTTTATTCTTGCAAAATAGTTTCATACTTGTTCTAGGTAAAGCAAATGTCAAGTGTGCATAGAGTTGTATCGGTGGTCGATAGAACTTGAGGGAATATTTGTTTTTGCCTTTAGCTCCTCGTTGGGTTTGACCCTCTTATTTATCGAAGAAGGCTACAAATGACCCGCTATACTTGTGGGTTATTAGTCCCCTGTTTTTCGGCAAAGTTTGTTTGCCGAAAAACAATTTGCACATAACTTGTTCCAAGGACAATATCAACACTCCATCGACCATTTTATATCTGCTTAGGGCGATAAGTATATGGCGGCCATTGCTTGTGTGAACCTTTAGATGCAAACTTGGGTGAAACATTATCAAATTCATCAATTTGAGGATAAAGTTCCTTAAATATGCATGCAAAGCCATCCGCCAAATCATTTATCCACCCTTTTGCTAAAATCGTGCAGATAATCAACATTGAAATTCCTCCAATCCTTGCTTTCGTCTGCATAAAAATGCTATAGTGGACGAAGCGGTGGGCTTCAGTTTAGCCTTGCCTATGTCGACGAGACTAAGCATCAGTTGTCGATAGATACGCAATACCATGATCAACATAGTAGCTATATGCTTGTTGTGCCAACTCTCTCCAATTGTCATGTCTAGATATATGAACAATTTGAAAGCAACCCAAAGAGGATATTACATCTAGGCATGCCTCAAGATAAATTATAAGTGATTCGTCAAAGCATTAATATTTTTGATATTTGTTGCACTACTAATAACGAATCATCGAAAGCCACAATATGTATAGCACCTATAGCAAGTAAAAGATTCAATCCGAATAACAATGCATATTCAGCTTTATTTATTTGCGCAAAAAATATTCTAAGCGACATGAGGGTTCAAAAATAGTATCATATATAAGGAGATATACAAACAACACCAACACCTTGGCCATTGCTCTGAATTCAACTATCAAAACATAATCTCCATAGTGCTGGAGAGACAAGGCTAATATCAATGCATGATGTCAATCCGATGTTCAATAATGAATCTAGAAGTGATTTGGCCACTTGAATCCGATATTAACAATATTGAATCTGATGTTCAATAATAAATTCTCGATATTAATAAGCAAAAGCATACACAACAAAGCGTAAGACCACTTGCTAATTCTATCATGGGTTGGTCTATGCAACATATATTGAATGACATCAGTTTGACAAGTTAGCACACAAACACTAAATAATAACTAATGTCTGAATTGTTATGCAAACATGGTAGATGCATAAACATATTTTTAATGAATGTGTATGTTGCCTCGATCTCCAATCGTACCAAGGACGATGCTAGAATACCATTGTATTTCTGCAATGTATCTATTATTTTTGATTGTTTCATACTATTATATTATAAATCTTACATGCTTTATATGCAATTTTATATTATTTTTGGCAACTAACCTACTAACCTAGTACATACTGCCAGCTGCTGTTTTCTGCTTGTGTTTTTGTTTTACAGAAAATCTATACTAAACGGGGTCCAAACACAACGAAACTTTTTGATGATTTTTATTGGACCAGAAGATACACTACAAGCTTCGGGGGAGGACCAGAAGACCTACAAGGAGATGGCAAGACAACAGGGCGTGCCCTGATATCTTGTAGGCCCCTCATGGCTCCTTTTGACATAATTCCAACGCTATAAATTCTCTAATATTGCAAAGAAAAACTGAAGCACCAACGAAACAACTTTTCTGCCACCACAAGTATTTGTTATCTGTGATCCCATTTGGAGGCCTTTGCGGGTACTCTGTCGGAGGGGGAATCGATCATGGAGGGCTTCTACATCAACCTTGATGCACCTCCGATGATGTGTGAGTAATTCCCACAAGACCTATGGGTCCATAGTAATTATCTAGATGGTCCCCTATCTCTTTTTGATCTTCAATACAATGTTCTCTTCGGAGATCGATTTGATGTACTCTTTTGCGGTGTGTTTGTTGGGATCCAATGAATTGTGGGTTTATGGTCAGATTGTTCATTGGAAGTAATTGAGTATTTTCTCAACTTTATTATGTGTGATTGTTATAGCTATGTAATGCTTTCCGATCTATGAGTTTTCTTTGGCCAAGATGATGATTAGGTCTTTAGAAGAAGTGGTGCACAAAAGTGTTACATATTAGTAGGGTCAATCCGGAGTTGTATCGAGGGTGAAATGACCAAGCAGGGCATGCGACCCAACCAATGGCCAACTGACATTATTACAACAGTCAGATTTCAAACTCACATGACAACATTACATAAGGAACAAGTAAAGCTGACTCCACTACTAGATCAATTCTCTCGAAGCCTAAAAGGAATTTGTCAGTACTTGGGAGGTAAGAGAGAGAGAGAGAGAGAGAGAGAGAGAGAGAGAGAGAGATGGCTTACAAGTACTTGGGAGGTGCGCGGGGCGCGGGAGCCCACATGAACTCCACTACTAGATCAAGTCTCTCGAACAAAAGAGAAAAGGGAGGCGCGGGACTATGTTGAGCTAGTACTTGGGTATGCCATGCTTGCTGCGCTGCAGGCGGGAGAGAGAGAGGTGTAGATGGGCAGAGTGGTAGTTAGGTTTCATTTTGTTCTTTTCTTTCTCTTTTATATTCCTATTTCTCTTTTAAATTTAAATTTTATTAAAATATCAAACTTGCTGCAAATTCTTTTAGGAAAATTACAATGGCCCAAAAGAATACTTGATACTTAGGAAATTATGTTTCATCCTAATTGAATAAATTATTTGTCACCTTATTTTGGGTTATTATTTTATTCCCTAAATAATTTTAGTGTTCAGTTTAATTTCCAATTTTATATTTAGGGTTTCAACAATATTTGGGATTTAGGGGAATTATTTTCCAACCCAAAATGTCATACATAAATTTGTGAGCACTATTTTGGAATTTACAAATAATCCCTAAATGATTTATGGTTCGAAATAATTCTCAAAAAATGATCTACAAATAACAATCCAATCAATCAACTCATAGGGAGAACTAGCCAAGATCAAGAAATCACAAACAATTTTTTAAAAAAGTAATTAACCTTATTTTAGTTATTCACATTCCAAGAATTTAAATTTCTGAGATGTGACAATTACAAGCATGAACCTATTTTACAATGCTTGGCGGAATTGGATTACCTGAAAAAAAAAGTAAGATAAAATGACTAATAACAATTATTTAAAATTGAAGTAGAATACATAACACCAAGTTTTCCCCCAATACATGTTGACTTTTTGCTCTCTGAAGTAAGCACGGACTTAACCCTCTATGAGCACAACACATGCAAGTTTGAATTAACAATGAGAAGACTTTGTCTATAAATTCAATACCTTCCCTAATTATATCATTCTTCTTAATATTCCATTCACATTTTTTAGCATGCCTTAGTTTGAATTGTTGAGTCACAGGATGTCTCACCTTCAAATATAGTATAGATCTATCATCTAAATAAATTAAATTTTGAAAATGTAAATTATAAAATAAAAATATACAATTTGTGGGTTATAACTTATGTGATCATTGAAACTTTCATTCAAGATACATTGTGGATATGTCGAAGGTAAGAAAATTGGACATTCTTTCAAACAACTTCAAAGTTTTTGATACTTCCATTATTGTTCAATGAACCCTTTGACACTGTGTTATTGAAAATCCAATTGATTGTGTTTTTTGTACAACAATTGTTCTTTCAAACTTTTCAACAAGAAAGTTGTCTGATCTCCTATCAATCATACTCCTCAAATAGCATATAGGTTTTGCTATTTCAATCTATAAACAAGTACAACAAGATAGTTGTATATTACTTTTGATAAAAAATTAAGTTGTACAAGTAATTCTACAATGGAATACATGACATGCGCGCATCATACATTGCTACACCAATTTAGTGTTTTCTTGCAAGAGGAAATCATAAGATTTATGTGTCGCTTATCGGAGTTTGCAAGCATAGGCAAATTATTATGTCTCCTCGGCACAATTTGTACTTGATTATTAGTGTAGAACTTTTGCATACATAGTGTGTAGTCATGTTTAGAAGAAAGTGTTACCAAATGACTCATAATAAATTTCACATAGGCCACCTTAAAGCATGCTTTCTCAACTTCACTTAATAACTTTGCTATATCTCTGGCTCATTCTTTTCATGCTTGCTTTGATATGTGAGAATCATTTCCAACCACACGTATATTACCCTTCAAGGAATCAATAGAAACAGTAGTTGTCTGACCATCAACACCATCAATGTCTCTTGGTCTAGACAGAATACCAAAAACTTTGTGCATATCTCCATAATAGAATTTCAGTTTCCTATTTGAAGATATTTTAATGCATCGATACTTCTGTCTGTGTCAAAACTAGCAGATCTTGGGTAAGGAGGCCCAAGCTGTGGGTCTATGGATCGATGGTAACAGTGGACAAAGGGACACCATGTTTACCCAAGTTTGGGCCTTCTTTAAGGAGGTAAAAGCCTACTCCTGCTTGATTATATTCGAAGAGTATAGAGGTTACAAGAGTTGATCTACCTCGAGATCGTCATGGTGGCTAAATCCTAGATGTCTAGCCTATGAATATTTCGATGATGGTAATGATGATCTCTACGGACTAAACCCTTCGGTTTATATACACACCGGAGGGACCTATTGTTTGTACAAGGTCGGTTCTCAAGGGAAGGAAACAATACACCGGGGCTCTAATCTTGTCGTTCACATATGGAGAAGTCCTACCCGGACACGGAGGATGGTCTTTAGCTTGATCTTTTACGGCCCATTCAACTCGGCCCATGTTCTTGGGCTGGACACCTGAGGACCCCCGAATCCAGGACTCCCTCAGTAGCCCCCAAACTTACCTTCAATGACGATGTAGTATGCGGATATAAGTCTTCGCCTTTGCAAGGCTGGTTCTCCACCATACTTCGGATTGACGATAGTCCGACATATGATTCCTTCCTGCCGTCGCCTTGATTCCCATGTGTTTGAGCAAATGCGAATGGTCCGTCACCTTTTTACATTTTAACCCTTTAATAGGCACGGGCGGCATTTATATAATGAGGTTAGATCCCCAAATGCCATCCCACATGCCCAAAGAGCAACAGAGAAAGCTAAGAAAAAAAAGCTTAAACCATGGCTAGCGCCCCTAGCTCCTCCTCGCGTCCTCGCGGCCCTCAAGAGGGGGATTGGCGAAGTTGTTCTGTATCCCATCTTCAGCTTAATCGTCTCCAGACGCAAGGATATCTCCCCCTGTGGATCTAGTCTCTGTACGGGCAGGATTGGCTTCTACGGGCGATGGTGCATTGGTAGAAAATTTCCCCAACCCAGCCAAGGGGAGAGGGTGTGCTTCATCATATTCCTTCTGAGGGGTGTAGGATTCCCGATCCACCCCTTCCTCAGGGGTCTATTGGAGTACTACGGGATCTAGCTGCACAACCTCACACCAGGTTCCATTCTACACATCTCCGGTTTTGTCGCCCTCTGTGAATTATTTTTAGGCTGCGAGGCTCATTTCAAACTATGGAAAAAGTTCTTTTGCCTCATCCCCCGCCACCAGGGCGAAGGGTCTATATTTGAAGTGGGCGGTGCTGAAGTATGGCATAGCCGGATCCGGATACCCAGTTGGGACTCCGAAGAGAGGGTCCAAAGAATGGTCTTCAGAATGGTTCTACATTGAAGATGTTCCTCTTCCGGACCCAGTCCGACGAGGACTTCCCGAATTCTCCAGTGCTCCTTTGAAGAAGCTACTCGGCTGGTGCCCCAAGTCCCCTGAATAGGAGGATAGTGTGGAGGTGATGAGACTGGTCAGCAAGGTCAGATTGCTGACCCATTCCGGACTCTCCATCGTTGAACTCATGGCCATTGCAACAAAGTGATGCATCCAGCCTCTTCAATCCAGAGTGGCTCCTTTATGGAACTCTAACGGGAAGGACGATGCATCTCGCTATAGGCGAGAGGGTCCAGATAACCAAGACACATTGGCTGCCATGCTGACTGACCTTTATAAAGGGGAAGAAGAAGACTTTGCACGTTTAAATTGTCAGGAACGTTTCTCCATGTACAATCCCATTGAATGGGTAAGTTAGTCATTCGACACTTTTTTATCATTGGGATGCATTAACCGAATACTCTGGTTGCTTTAAAACAATCATGGAGGAAGGTGGTCGAGAACATTTATTGCCCCCCTCCTCAAGCAATGAAGACCCCGGATTCCATGAGGATCCGGATATATTCGTAGAGTTTAAAGACGGAGTTTATTATCAGGCGAGCCTTGATGGCTCGGAGGTAGCCATTGTGGCCGACTACCCCGATCTCTATCCCTTCGTTAAGGTAAGTGTTCAGAATTCCATTAAAAGGGGAAACACTACTCAAAACTTACCCTCCGTACTGGACCGTGTCCCACAGGATCAACGCTCAGCAAGTCGTACCCAAGCATGGGCAGTCAAAAGGAAAATGACTCCTTCACGGGGTGAGTGCACGAAACAAAAGGGGGCCGTGAACGCTGTTGAGCCTGCTCCATCACCAAAGAGGTATATTCGTTACTTCATGTCTAGGCATAAAGTTGAATCGTCATTTTCCTCCTCCTTCTATAATCTCCAGGAGAGGTATACGGTGAACCGTACCAAAGATCCCAGCAAGCCGAGCCGCAGCCAATGCGGTGCCAAACTCATCAACTAGGACGAGGGCGCATATAGGGGTGGCGCTGTCTCATCTACCTCATGAAGATTTGGATGAAGTGTCCGTCACTAACTCCGAGGTGGAGAGCGCAATGAATCACCGTCGCTTAAAAGAGATCCTATGCGCCCAAGCTTTTTCGGGGCAAGAATTTACCGCTCTCAGCATCATGGATGTGTATATCCGAGCTGCCCGGGACGAACTTACTAGAGTTACTTGCCTATTCTCAAAGGATATACAGGTGAATATTTATGCAAAAATATATAGATACCAGTAGCCCCCGAGACTTAAAGCGGTAGGAACTAACCGATTTGAGGATCGTTTATGACCGCAAGTCCTCAAGGAGAAGAACAACGCATTGTCCCAGGAGCTCGAGACAAGCCGGACACAGCGCTATCATAGAGCTTGAAGAAATGAAGAGGGCCCCAATGACCAGGGGAAAGGATAAAAAACTGGAAGAGGAAGTAAAGAAGCAGGCCGAAGAGATAAAGAGCTTAAAGGCTCAACTCTTGGATGCGCAACAGGAGAACCAAAAGCTGAAGGGAGACATATTCGGTATGACTCTTGAACCATCCGGAGTACTGATATAATCATATAATATGGAATGTTATAATTGGGTTTATACAGGTCTATTTACCGGACGCCAGGAAGAGGAAGTGTCCAGGCTTCAAAGCGACGTTCTAAAAGAATTGTCCAAGTTGCATGAGCATGCCCAGAAAGCCATGAAGAATATGGCCAAAGCCTTATGGCCATACGATGCCCCTCCAGAAAGTATGGAGGGGTTGGCAGACCTGTTCAAGGGTGCTCGGCATCGCTTCGAGCTATGGAAGACATCTGCATGACGGGAAGGTGTGCGAGAGGCATGGGCCATGGTGAAGACATGCTACACCGGACTAGATCCGAATCATATGGCCCGAGTTGGACCCCAGGGACCGGATGGGAAGGAAATTCATGTAAACTTGGTATATGACCAAGACCAAGTAATGATAGCGGCGAAAAATATTCACAAGAAGATTGTAAGCTAGATAGCCTTATAGATGGCATAGAAAGAGAGTAGGCATTTGGTTCTATGTATCAATGTACTTCATGACCGAACTTATCTCCTGGTGAACTTTGTAAAAAAATCTTCGCAGACCTTCGGCTTCTATCTTGATTCGTCCATTTTGCGTCATGCTTTTATATCAATATTTATTGCATTATGGGTTGTTACTACACATTATGTCACAATACTTATGGCTATTCTCTCTTATTTTACAATGTTTATCATGAAGAGGGAGAATGCTGGCAGCTGGGATTCTGGCTGGAAGAAGATCAAATATTGGAAACCTATTCTGCACAGCTCCAAAAGTCCTAAAACTATTTTGGAATTAATAAGAATTATTGAGCAAAGAAAGTACTAGAGGGGGCCCACACCCTGGCCACGAGAGTGGGGGCGCGCCCACCCCTACTGGGCGTGCCCCCCTGTCTCGTGGCCCCCCTGGTGGCCCTCCGGTGCCCCGAAGAGAAGATCATTAGTGATGACGATAATGATGATTTCCCCCTCCTGGAGGGAAGTTTCCCCGGCAGAACAGCTCCGCACCCGAAGAGAGGATCGTTGGTGATGACGATGACGATGATTTCCCCCTCCTGGAGGGAAGTTTCCCTGGTAGAATAGCTCCGCTGGAGCCCTAGATTGGTTCCGCCAAGGTTCCGCCTCGTGGCGGCGGAGTTTCATCCCGTAAGCTTGCTTATGATTTTTTCCAGGGTAAAAGCCTTCATATAGCAGAAGATGGGCACCAGAGGGCCACCAGGGGGCCCACGAGACAGGGGGCGCTCCCAGTGGGGGTGGGCGCGCCCCCCACCCTCGTGGCCAAGCTGTGGGCCCCCTCTGGTACTTTCTTTGCTCAATAATTCTTATTAATTCCAAAATTGACTAGTTTCAGGACTTTTGGAGATGTGCAGAATAGGTTTCCAATATTTGCTCCTTTTCGAGCCAGAATCCCAGCTGTCGGCATTATCCCTCTTCATGATAAACCTTGTAAAATAAGAGAGAATAGACATAAGTATTGTGACATAATGTGTAGTAACAACCCATAATGCAATAAATATTGATATAAAAGCATGATGCAAAAAGGACGTATCAACTCCCCCAAGCTTAAACCTTGCTTGTCCTCAAGCGGAAGCCGATATCGAAAAATATGTCCACATGTTTAGAGATAGAGGTGTCGATAAAAATAAAATACGGACATGAGGGCATCATGATCATTCTTATAACAGCAACACAAATAGATTTTGTCATATGATTTCTTATGCTCAAGTAACAATCTATTCACAATGTCAAGTATGGATCATAAACTTCATTGAAAACTAACAAACTATAATCTCAGTCATTGAAGCAATTGCAATTTATGATAACATCAGAAAGAGTCAAGAATAGAGCTTTTCAGCAAGTCCACATACTCAACTATCATATAGTCTTCTACAATTGCTAACACTCACGCAATACTTATAGTTATGGAGTTCTAATCGGACACTGAGAAAGTTAGGGGTTTACAATCTCGCCTCCCAACGTATTCACCTTTAGGTGATGTCAACAATAATAGTTCATCCTAACTTACATCCAGTTGGATATATATATCAGAATCTTTCCAACACGAGGTGCTTGCCAAAGGATAAAATGAAAAAGGGAAAGGTGAAGATCACCTTGACTCTTGCAAAAAGTAAAAGACATAAAGTAAAAGATAGGCCCTTCGCAGAGGGAAGCAGAGGTTGTCATGTGCTTTTAGGGTTGGATGCACAAAATCTTAATGCAAAAGAACGTCACTTTATATTGCCACTTGTGATATGAACCTTTATTATGCAGTCCGTCGCTTTTATTACTTCCATATCACACGATCGTATAAAGCTTATTTTCTCCGCACTAATAAGTCATACATATTTAGAGAGCAATTTTTATTTCTTGCAACATGACAACTTACTTGAAGGATCTTACTCAATCCATAGGTAGGTATGGTGGATTCTCATGGCAAAACTGGGTTTAAGGATATTTGGAAGCACAAGTAGTATCTCTACTTGGTGCAAGGAATTTGGATAGCATGAGGTGGAAAGGCAAGCTCAACATGTTGGACGATCCATGACAATATACTTTAACTAAGATGTGAGAAAACAGAACCCATTACGTTGTCTTCCTTGTCCAACATCAACTCTTTAGCATGTCATACTTTAATGAGTGCTCACAATTATAAAAGATGTCCAAGATAGTGTACTTATATGTGAAAACCTCTCTTTCTTTAATACTTCCTATTAATTGCAATGATGACCAAAACTATGTTTGTCAACTCTCAACAACTTTTAAGTCTCATACTCTTTATATGTGAAGTCATTACTATCCATAAGATCAATATGAACTCTTTTATTTCTTTTTATTCTTTCTATTTTCTCAAGATCATAGCAGGATAGCAAAGCCCTTGACTCACACTAATCTTTATTATATAGCTCATGGGCTCGATTACATAGAAGGATCACAAAGCAAAACTCAAAACTAATTCAAACCAAAACTTATTCTACTAGATCTGGATATTACCAAAGGGTTCGAACTAAGTAAAACGGTAAAGATAGGAGTGTGATGATACGATATCGGGGCAACTCCCCCAAGCTTAGCAGTTGCCAAGGGGAGTGTCCATACCCATGTGATTATGTCCTTGAAGGTGGTGAAGAAGAAGTTGTTGGTGATGTAGGCTTCCTCCTCAACTTGCGCTTGAGAATGGAATTTTGCTCCCTTAGATCATCGATCTCCTGTTCATGACTTAATACCCTTTTACATAGTTCCTGTTTGTTTTCCTGCAAAAGATGAAAAGGGATAAACTCGATCTTGGGCTTCTTTGCCCTATTAGGGAGGCTTGACTTTTTAAACTCCACATGCATGTCCCCAGGTTGAGGTAACAGGACTTCGTCTTCGTCTGAGCTCATCTCCTCCTTTCCCTTAGGCTCGTGATCTTCTTCTTACTCTGTGGTCCAGCCACAATGATCCAAGTCCCCGTAGACTTTAGGGTCTGCAAGGTAATCAGCCACATAGCTTTCTCCTTCCGAATCCTGGGACGACATATTGCTCTAATCTGCGGCAAAAACAGCTCGAAACGAAAATAGAAGATTTTTGCGTGATACGGTGGTCAAAACCTTCGGGAGATTATATAATGAGTTTTTACCGACCAAAAGAAGTAACATGCAAGAAAACAGAGTCTGGAGAGGACACGAGGTGCCCTCGAGGCAAGGGGCGCGCCCAGTAAGGGTGGGCACGCCCTCCACCCTCGTGGAGGCCTTGTGTCCTTCCCGGATTACTTCTTTCTTTCCTAAATTCTTAAATATTCCAAAACGGAGAAAAATTGCTATTAGAACTGTTTTGGAGTCGGTTTACTTACCGTACCACATACCTATTCCTTTTCAGGGTCTGAAATGTTCTGGAAAGTGTCCCTTATGTTTTCCTCTAGGGTTACGGTTTCAATAATATTAGTTTCAACATTTATAGGATTACCTGAGATATAATGTTTGATTCTTTGACCGTTCACCACCTTCGGATTTGTGCCTTCGAAGTTGTTGATATTTATGGCACCGGAACGATAGACCTCCTCGATAATGTAAGGACCTTCCCATTTAGAGAGAAGTTTTCCTGCAAAAAATCTTAAATGAGTGTTGAATAGCAACACATAATCACCTACGTTAAACTCATGCTTTTGTATCTTTTTGTCATGCCATCTTTTAACTTTTTCTTTAAACAGCTTGGCATTCTCATAGGCTTGGGTTCTCCATTCATTAAGTGAGCTAATATCAAATAACCTCTTCTCACCGGCAAGTTTGAAATCATAGTTGAGCTCTTTAATGGCCCAATATGCCTTATGTTCAAGTTCAAGAGGTAAGTGACACGCTTTTCCATATAACATCTTATATGGAGACATACCCATAGGATTTTTATATGCAGTTCTATAGGCCCATAATGCATCATCAAGTTTCTTGGACCAATTATTTCTAGATCTATTAACAGTCTTTTGCAAAATTAATTTGAGCTCTCTATTGCTCAATTCTACTTGACCACTGGATTGCGGGTGATAAGGAGATGCAATTCTATGATTAACATCATACTTAGCAAGCATTTTACGAAAAGCACCATGAATAAAATGTGAACCACCATCAGTCATGAGATATCTAGGGACTCCAAACCTCGGAAAAATAACTTCTTTGAGCATCTTAATAGAGGTGTTATGATCAGCACTACTAGTTGGAATAGCTTCTACCCACTTAGTAACATAATCAACAACAACTAAAATATGTGTATATCCATTAGAGGCAGGAAAAGGTCCCATATAATCAAAGCCCCAAACATCAAATGGTTCAATAACAAGATAGTAATTCATAGGCATTTCTTGGCGTCTAATATTACCAATTCTTGACATTCATCACAAGACAAGACAAACTTACGAGCATCTTTGAAGAGAGTAGGACAATAAAAACCGGATTGCAATACCTTATGTGCAGTTCTATCTCTAGTGTGGTGTCCTCCATATGGTTCGGAGTGACACTTGCATAGGATCTGTTCCTGTTCATGCTCAGGTACACAATGTCTAATAACACCATCTACTCCTTCTTTATAAAGGTGTGGGTCATCCTAGAAGTAATGTCTTAAATCATAAAAGAACTTTTTCTTTTGCTGGTATGTGAAACTAGGTGGTATAAATTTAGCAACAATGTAATTAGCATAATCGGCATACTGCTACGTCTTGAGCTTGCATTGGTTTTCCTTGAAGAGGAAAGGGTGATGCAGCACAGTAGCGTAAGTATTTCCCTCAGTTTTTGAGAACCAAGGTATCAATCCAGTAGGACGTTCCTCACAAGTCCCACGCACCTACACAAACAAACAAGAACTCGCAACCAACGCAATAAAGGGGTTGTCAATCCCTTCACGGCCACTTGCAAATGTGAGATCTAATAGAGATAATATGATAAGATAAATATATTTTTGGTATTTCATAATATAGATTGGAAAAGTAAAGATGCAAATAAAAGTAGATTGAAAGCTTATATGATAAGAGATAGACCCAGGGGCCATAGGTTTCACTAGTGTCTTCTCTCAAGATAGCATAAGTATTACAGTGGGTAATAAATTACTGTCGAGCAATTGATAGAAAAGCGAATAATTATGAGATTATCTAGGCATGATCACGTACATAGGCATCACGTTCGTGACAAGTAGACCGACTCCTGCCTGCATCTACTACTATTACTCCACACATCGACCGCTATCCAGCATGCATCTTGAGTATTAAGTTCATAAGAAAGATGACATGATGTAGAGGGATAAACTCATGCAATATGATATAAACCCCATATTTTTATCCTCGATGGCAACAATACAATACGTGCCTTGCTGCCCCTACTGTCACTGGGAAAGGACACTGCAAGATTGAACCCAAAGCTAAACACTTCTCCCATTGCAAGAAAGATCAATCTAGTAGGACAAACCAAACTGATAATTTGAAGAGACTTGCAAAGATAACTTAATCACACATAAAAGAATTCAGAGGAGATTCAATATTTCTCATAGATAAACTTGATCATAAACCCACAATTCATCGGATCTCGACAAACACACCGCAAAAAGAGTTACATCGAATAGAACTCCAAGAAGATCAAGGAGAACTTTTTATTGAGATTGAAAGAGAGAGAAGAAGCCATCTAGCTAATAACTATGGACCTGAAGGTCTGGGGTAAACTACTCACAACTCATCGAAGAGGCCTTGGATATGATGTAGAGGCCCTCCGTGATTGATTCCCCCTCTGGCGGAGCGCCGGCGAAGGCTCCAAGATGGGATCTCACGGATACAGAAGGTTACGGCGGTGGAAATAGTTTTCGTGGTCGCTTCTGATGTTTTTGGGGTACATGGGTATATGTAGGAGGAAGAAGTAGGTCGGTGGATGCTCGAGGGGCCCACGAGGGTGGGGGGCGTGCCCACCTGTAGGGGGCACGCCGGGCACCCTCGTGGTCGCCTCTCTTGTTTCTTGACTTCCACTCCAAGTCCTCTGGATCACGTTTGTTCCAAAAAGATCGCTCCCGAAGGTTTCATTCCGTTTGGACTTCGTTTGACATTCCTTTTCTTTGAAACACTGAAATAGGCAAAAAACAGCAATTCGGGCTGGGCCTCCGGTTAGTAGGTTAGTCCCAAAAATGATATAAAAGTGTAAAGTAAAGTCCATAAACATCCAAAACGGGTAATATAATATCATGGAACAATCAAAAATTATAGATACGTTGGAGACGTATCACATACCATGGAGCAGTACGAGAAGCATTAATGGCCGCTAATTATTCATTAGGAAAGCTATCATCATAGTGGGTCATCACGAACTTTCTCTAGCCTAGACAGGTTGTCTGCAACGGGGTTCTCAGCTCCCTTTCTATCAATAATATGCAAATCAAATTCTTGGAGCAAGAGGACCCATCTAATAAGTCTAGGTTTAGCATCTTTCTTTTCCATAAGATATTTAATAGCAGCATGATCAGTGTGAATAGTAACTTTAGAATCAACAATATAAGGTCTGAACTTATCACAAGAAAATACAACTACTAAGAATTCTTTTTCAGTAGTAGCATAATTTCTCTGGGCAGTATCAAGAGTTTTACTAGCATACTGGATAACATTTAATTTTTTGTCAACTCTTTGCCCTAGAAGAGCACCTATAGCATAATCGCTAGCATCACACATAATTTCAAAGGGTAAATTCCAATCAGGTGGCTGAACAATAGGTGCAGTGATCAAAGCTTTCTTAAGTATTTCAAATTCTTCTACACAATCATCATTAAAGACAAAAGGAATATCTTTTTGCAATAAATTAGTCAGAGGCCTAGAGATTTTAGAAAAGTCCTTAATGAACCTCCTATAAAAACCGGCATGACCAAGGAAACTTCTTATACCTTTAATGTCCTTGGGGCATGGCATCTTTTCAATAGCATCAACTTTAGCTTTATCAAGTTCAATACCTCTTTCAGAAATTTTATGCCCCAAGATAATGCCTTCATTAACCATAAAGTGACACTTTTCCCAATTCAAGACAAGACTAGTGTCTTCGCATCTCTACAAAACTCGATCAATGTTGCTCAAGCAATCATCAAAAGAGGATCCATAAACAGAGAAGTCATCTATGAATACCTCACAAATCTTTTCACAGAAGTCAGAGAATATAGCCATCATGCATCTTTGAAAGGTAGCAGGTGCATTACATAAACCAAAAGGAATACGTTATAAGCAAAAGTACCGAAAGGGCAAGTAAAAGTGGTTTTTGATTGATCGTCCGCTGACACAGGTATTTGAGAGAAACCAGAATAACCATCTAGAAAGCAGAAATGTGTATGTTTGGATAGTCTTTCTAGCATTTGATCAATAAAAGGTAAAGGGTAATGATCTTTCTTAGTAGCTTTAATTTACGGAAATCAATTACCATCCTATAAACTGTAATAATTCTTTGCGGAATCAATTCATCTTTATCATTAGGAACAACAGTAATGCCTCCCTTCTTAGGGACGCAATGGACAAGACTTACCCAATCACTATCAACAATGGGATAAATTATACCTGCCTCAAGGAGCTTTAATATCTCCTCTCTTACCACTTCTTTCATCTTCGGATTTAACCATCGTTGAGGATCTCTAACTGGTTTGGAGCCTTCATCCAATTTAATTTTGTGTTGGCATAGAGTGGGGCTAATACCCTTAAGATCATCCAAAGTATATCCAATAACAGCATGGTGCTTCTTCAGAGTTTTCAATAATCTTTCCTCTTCTTGCTCTGAAAGGTTAGCACTAATAATAACATGATATATCTTCTTTTCATCAAGATAAGCATATTTAAGATTATCAGGTAAGGGTTTGAGCTCAAACACGGGATCACCCTTGGGTGGAGGGGGATCCCCTAGGATTTCAATAGGCAAGTTGTGTTTCAGAATAGGACCCAGTTGAAGGAATACTTCGTCTATTTCCCTTCTTTCATTCATAAACATGTCATTTTCATGGTCTAGCAAATATTCTCGGATATCTGGTTTCGGCAAAACCCTTAAGGTTCGAACTATGGGGTGCGCACGAAGATCTACTCCCTACCGATCCACGCCCCAAAACCTCGCCGTGAATCTAGGCTAGTACGATGAACAACACAAGGGACACGAGGTTTATACTGGTTCGGGCCACCGTTGTGGTGCAATACCCTAATCCAGTGTGTGGTGTGGTGGATTGCCTCTCGGGCTGATGATGAATAGTACAAAGGAAGAACAGCCTCGCGAGGGGTGTTCTTGAGCTGGTGCAGTGTTCTACTTGGGAAGGATCCGATGCCTTTCTACTATGGTGGCTATCTCTATTTATAGAGGCCTTAGTCCTCATCCCAAATATTGAGCGGGAAGGGAGCCAACAACGGCCATTTTGAAGGGGGACAACTAGTACAAGCTATCCTGACTAAAGTTGGTCTTCATCTGCCAAAAGCACTGGTGATGACGCCGTCTTGGGCTCCATGATGATCTCCGTCCTGCCGCTCTGCTGGTCTTGGTCTCATTGCACCGATATGGAAACCTTTGCCTGATGCCTCGATACTCCACGCCTGCGCTCGCCCCCTTTGCACCAAAGAGGAAATGAGGACACTGCGCTGGCTGGCACCCGCCTGGCGCCTGTTGGGGAACGTAGCAGAAATTCAAAAAATTTCCTACGTAACACCAAGATCTATCTATGGAGAGACCAGCAACGAGTAGAAAGGAGAGTGCATCTACATACCCTTGTAGATCGCTAAGCGGAAGCGTTCAAGTGAACGGGGTTGATGGAGTCGTACTCGTCGTGATTCAAATCACCGATGATCAAGTGCCGAACGGACGGCACCTCCGCGTTCAACACACGTACAGCCCGGTGACGTCTCCCACGCCTTGATCCAGCAAGGAGAGAGGGAGAGGTTGAGGAAGACTCCATCCAGCAGCAGCACAATGGCGTGGTGGTGATGGAGGAGCGTGGCAATCCTGCAGGGCTTCGCTAAGCACCTACGGGAGAGGAGATGTGTCACGGGAGGGAGAGGGAGGCAACCAAAGGCCTTGGGTATGATTACTCCTCCTTTTCCCCACTATATATAGGGCCAAGGGAGAGGGGGGAGGCGCAGCCTTGCCCCCTCCTCCAAGGAAGGGGTGCGGCTAAGGATGGGGAGGAGTCCATCCTCCCCAAGGCACCTCGGAGGTGCCTTCCCCCTTTAGGACTCTTCCCTTTTTCCTTTATCTTGGCGCATGGGCCTCTAGGGGCTGGTGCCCTTGGCCCATGTAGGCCAAGGCGCACCCCCTACAGCCCATGTGGCCCCCCGGGGCAGGTGGCCCCACCCGGTGGGCCCCCGGGACCCTTCCGGTGGTCCCGGTACAATACCGATGACCCCGAAACTTGTCCCGATGGCCGAAACAGGACTTCCTATATATAAATCTTTACCTCCGGACCATTCCGGAACTCCTCGTGACGTCCGGGATCTCATCCGGGACTCCGAACAACATTCGGTAACCATATACAAGCTTCCTTTATAACCCTAGCGTCATCGAACCTTAAGTGTGTAGACCCTACGGGTTCGGGAGACATGCAGACATGACCGAGACGTTCTCCGGTCAATAACCAACAGCGGGATCTGGATACCCATGTTGGCTCCCACATGTTCCACGATGATCTCATCGGATGAACCACGATGTCAAGGACTCAATCGATCCCGTATACAATTCCCTTTGTCTATCGGTATGTTACTTGCCCGAGACTCGATCGTCGGTATCCAATACCTTGTTCAATCTCGTTACCGGCAAGTCACTTTACTCGTTCCGTAACACATCATCCCGTGATCAACTCCTTGGTCACATTGCGCATATGATGATGTCCTACCGAGTGGGCCCAGAGATACCTCTCCGTTTACACGGAGTGACAAATCCCAGTCTCGATCCGCATAAAACAATAAATACTTTCGGAGATACCCGTAGTGCACCTTTATAGTCACCCAGTTACGTTGTGACGTTTGATACACCCAAAGCACTCCTACGGTATCCAGGAGTTACACGATCTCATGGTCAAAGGAAGAGATACTTGACATTGGCAAAGCTCTAGCAAATGAACTACACGATCTTTTGTGCTAGTCTTAGGATTGGGTCTTGTCCATCACATCATTCTCCTAATGATGTGATCCCATTATCAACGACATCCAATGTCCATAGCCAGGAAACCATGACTATCTGTTGATCACAACGAGCTAGTCAACTAGAGGCTCACTAGGGACATATTGTGGTCTATGTATTCACACGTGTATTACGATTTCCGGATAATACAGTTATAGCATGAATAAAAGACAATTATCATGAACAAGGAAATATAATAATAATACTTTTATGATTGCCTCTAGGGCATATTTCCAACAGTCTCCCACTTGCACTAGAGTCAATAATCTAGTTCACATCGCCATGTGATTAACACTCACAGGTCACATCGCCATGTGACTAACACCCAAGAGTTTACTAGAATCAGTAGTCTAGTTCACATCACTATGTGATTAATACTCAATGAGTTTTAGGTTTGATCATGTTGCTTGTGAGAGAGGTTTTAGTCAACGGTTCTGAACTTTTCAGATCCGTGTGTGCTTTGCAAATCTCTATGTCATCTCCTAGATGCAGCTACCACGCTCTATTTGGAGCTATTCCAAATAACTGTTCTACTTGGAGCTATTCTAAATTATTGCTCCATTATATGTATCCGGTCCCTCTACTCAGAGCTATCCGGATAGGTGTCAAGCTTGCATTGTCATAACCCTTTACGACGAACTCTTTTACCACCTCCATAATTGAGAAAAATTCCTTAGTCCACTAGTTACCAAGGATAACTTTGACCGCTGTCCTGTGATCCATTCATGGATCACTCTTGTACCCCTTGACTGACTCATGGCAAGGCACACTTCAGGTGCGGTACACAGCATAACATACTGAAGAGCCTACGTCTTAAGCATAGGGGACGACCTTCGTCCTTTCTCTCTATTCTGCCGTGGTCGAGCTTTAAGTCTTAACTTCGTACCTTATAACTCAGGCAAGAACTTCTTCTTTGACTGATCCATCTTGAACACCTTCAAGATCATGTCAAGGTATGTGCTCATTTGAAAGTATTATTAAGCATTTTGATCTATCCTTATAGATCTTGATGCTCAATGTTCAAGTAGCTTAATCCAGGTTTTCTATTGAAAAACACCTTTCAAATAACCCTATATGCTTTCTAGAAATTCTACATCATCTCTGATCATCAATATGTCAACAACATATACTCATCAGAAATTCTATAGTGCTCCCACTCACTTCTTTGGAAATACAAGTTTCTCATAAACTTTGTATAAATCCAAAATCTTTGATCATCTCATCAAAGCGTACATTCCAACTCCGAGATGCTTACTCCAGTCCTTAGAAGGATTGCTGGAGCTTTGCATACTTATTAGCATCTTTCGGGATTGACAAAACCTTCCGGTTGTATCACATACAACCTTTCCTCATTAAAATCGTCGAGGAAACAATGTTTTGACATCCTATCTGCAAGATTTCATAAATAATGCAGTAATCGCTAATATAATTCCAACAGACTCTTAGCATCGCTACGAGTGAGAAAATCTCATCGTAGTCAACTCCTTGAACTTGTCGGAAAACATCTTAACGACAAGTCGAGCTTTCTTAATGGTGACATTTACCATCATTGTCCGTCTTCCTTTTGAAATCCATCTGTACTCATTAGCCTTACGACCATCGAGCCGTTCTGCCAAAGTCTACACTTTGTTTTCATACATGGATCCTCTCTCGGATTTTATGGCCTCAAGCCATTTATTGGAATCCGGGCCCACCATCGCTTCTCCATAGCTCGTAGGTTCATTGTTGTCCAGCAACATGACTTCCAAGACAGGATTACGTACCACTCTGAAGTAGTACGCATCCTTGTCATCCCACGAGGTTTGGTAGTGACTTGATCCGAAGTTTCATGATCAATATCATAAGCTTCCAGTTCAATTGGTGTAGGTGCCACAGGAACAACTTCCTGTGCCCTTCCACACACTAGTTGAAGAGACAGTTCAATAACCTCATCAAGTTTCCACCATCCTCCCACTCAACTTTTCGAGAGAAACCTTTCCTCGAAAAAGGACCCGATTCTAGAAACAATCCTTTATTGCTTTCGGATCTGAGACAGGAGGCATACCCAACTGTTTTTGGGTTGTCCTATGAAGATGTATTTATCCGCTTTGGGTTCGAGCTTATCAGCCTGAAACTTTTTTTCACATAAGCGTCGCAGCCCCAAACTTTTAAGAAACGACAACTTAGGTTTCTCTAAACCATAATTCACACGGTGTCATCTCAACGGAATTACGTGGTGCCCTATTTAAAGTGAATGTGGTTGTCTCTAATGCCTAACCCATGAACGATAGTGGTAATTCGATAAGAGACATCATGGTATGCACCATATCCAATAGGGTGCAACTATGATGTTCGGACACACCATCACACTATGGTGTTCCAGGCGGTATTAATTGTGAAACATTTTCCACAATGTCTTAATTGTGTGCCAAAACTCGTAACTCAGATATTCATCTCTATGATCGTATCATAGACATTTTATCCTCTTGTCACAATGATCTTCTACTTCACTCTGAAATTACTTGAACCATTCAATAATTCAGACTTGTGTTTCATCAAGTAAATATTCTCAACATCTACTCGAATCATCTGTGAAGTAAGAACATAACGATATTCACTGCATGCCTCAGCACTTATTGGACTGCACACATCAAAATGTGTTACTTCCAACAAGTTGCTATCTTGTTCCATCTTATTGAAACCGAGGCTTTTCAGTCATCTTGCCTATGTGGTATGATTTGCATATCTCAAGTGATTCAAAATCAAGTGAGTCTGAATGGTCCATTTGCATGGAGTTTCTTCATGCATATACACCAATAGACATGGTTTGCATGTCTCAAACTTTTCAAAAACGAGTGAGTCCAAAGATCCATCAACATGGAGCTTCTTCATGCGTTTTATACCAATATGACTTACACGGCAGTGCCACAAGTAAGTGGTACTATCATTACTATCTTATATCTTTTGGCATGAAAATGTGTATCACTACGATCGAGATTCAATAAAACATTCATTTTATGTGTAAGACCATTGAAGGTATTATTCAAATAAACAGAGTAACCATTATTCTCCTTAAATGAATAACCGTATTGCGATAGACATAATCCAATCATGTCTATGCTCAACGCAAACACCAATCTCGGTGGTAGAGGGAGCGTGCGATGCTTGATCATATCAACCTTGGAAACACTTCCAACACATATCGTCAGCTCTCCTTTAGCTAGTCTCCGTTTATTCCGTAGCTTTTATTTCGAGTTACTAATACTTAGCAACCGAACCGGTATCCAATACCCTGGTGCTACTAGGAGTACTAGTAAAGTACACATTAACA
>NC_041391.1:522371343-522422480 GCF_002162155.2 Triticum dicoccoides | reverse complement strand
TGGTCCCGGTACAATACCGATGACCCCGAAACTTGTCCCGATGGCCGAAACAGGACTTCCTATATATAAATCTTTACCTCCGGACCATTCCGGAACTCCTCGTGACGTCCGGGATCTCATCCGGGACTCCGAACAACATTCGGTAACCACATACAAGCTTCCTTTATAACCCTAGCGTCATCGAACCTTAAGTGTGTAGACCCTACGGGTTCGGGAGACATGCAGACATGACCGAGACGTTCTCCGGTCAATAACCAACAGCGGGATCTGGATACCCATGTTGGCTCCCACATGTTCCACGATGATCTCATCGGATGAACCACGATGTCAAGGACTCAATCGATCCCGTATACAATTCCCTTTGTCTATCGGTATGTTACTTGCCCGAGACTCGATCGTCGGTATCCAATACCTTGTTCAATCTCGTTACCGGCAAGTCACTTTACTCGTTCCGTAACACACCATCCCGTGATCAACTCCTTGGTCACATTGCGCATATGATGATGTCCTACCGAGTGGGCCCAGAGATACCTCTCCGTTTACACGGAGTGACAAATCCCAGTCTCGATCCGCATAAAACAATAAATACTTTCGGAGATACCCGTAGTGCACCTTTATAGTCACCCAGTTACGTTGTGACGTTTGATACACCCAAAGCACTCCTACGGTATCCAGGAGTTACACGATCTCATGGTCAAAGGAAGAGATACTTGACATTGGCAAAGCTCTAGCAAATGAACTACACGATCTTTTGTGCTAGTCTTAGGATTGGGTCTTGTCCATCACATCATTCTCCTAATGATGTGATCCCGTTATCAACGACATCCAATGTCCATAGCCAGGAAACCATGACTATCTGTTGATCACAACGAGCTAGTCAACTAGAGGCTCACTAGGGACATATTGTGGTCTATGTATTCACACGTGTATTACGATTTCCGGATAATACAGTTATAGCATGAATAAAAGACAATTATCATGAACAACGAAATATAATAATAATACTTTTATTATTGCCTCTAGGGCATATTTCCAACAGCGCCCGCCTGGTCTTGATCGTCATGGCTTGTGTCATGAGCACCTCACGAGGTACTCCTTGCCTTGATCTCTTCGCCTCCTCGCGAGCCTGCTTGGTGAGGCCGCCCCTGAGGAAGCCTTGTGTCGTTCGCCCCACGAGGCTTGGCCCCTCGCGAGGGTCTTGAGTGTTTATTGATGAAGACGGGCCATACTGGGCCACTGCTTGAGCCATGCTGCAGGCCACAGGCAGGCAAGTCTGGGGACCCTCGTTCCCAAAAGGCCGACAGTAGCCCCCGGGCCCAAGGCGCGCTCGGGTCTAGCTTAGTAGCGAAGCCAAAGGGCAACTGCGGAGCGCCGCGGGCCCCAACAGCCTACGGCCTTGGGCGATGCGTGGCGGCTGATGGGACGTGGGCGTCTCCGCTTCCCCATGCTGCCTCGGCAATTGCCCGATTTGACGAGTCCCTGCTGCATGCAAAAAGAGTCATGATTATCTGAGATCATGGAGGCTGACGGTTGGCCTCCTCCAGACTATAAATACGGAGAGGCGTGAGCCCCCGTTGTCCATCTCTTCTCGCTCCGCTTGCTTCTTCTTCCTTGCTCCTCCTCCATCTTGCCGCTATTGGCACCAATCCGCCGGTTCTCACCCGAGGAGAAAGGAAAGGCCCCCCGGGAGGGGCCCGACCCGCTCCCACTGAAGAATCGGCCCCGGCCGCCGCGTCGAAGTTGAGAGGCCGGAGATGTCAAGGCCCTGGTACGAGCAGCCGCCTCCTAGGTTCCCGCTCCCTCTGTATGCCCGGGCCGAGGGCCCTGGAGAAGGAGACGCTATGCGCACCGTCGGTGAGGCCGACGAGCCATGGCGGTGCGCGCTGTTGCTCCTAGAGTCCACGCCGTGGACTCCTCTCACGAGCTCGTGCTCCATGTTGCGATGCCTCTGAGCTCCTAGATCCGCTTTCCTCCCTTCTTCGCCTTCGAGATGCCGCCGAGGGGGCCTCTCGAGCTGTGGCTGCAGCACGCCGACTGCGGTACCCCGGCGACCGGAGCGGAGGTTGAAGTCGTCGCTCTGGGCAAGGTCTTCATGACCCAAGGCTGGGGCGAGATCTCCAGGGTCTGTCGAATAGGGGGTGCCCTCGTGATTCATTTCGAATACGATGGCGCCCCCTTGATGCTCTTCAAGGTCTTCGATGCAGAAGGCCACCGGCTGGAGTGCTGCCCCAGAGGAGGCAGCCAGGACATCGATGTGGCAAGGGCTAGGTGAGGGAGTCTTGGATTAGGGGGTGTCCGGATAGCCGAACTATCACCGTTGGCTGGACTCCTAGACTATGAAGATACAAGATTGAAGACTTCGTCCCGTGTCCGGATGGGACTTTCCTTGGCGTGGAAGGCAAGCTTGGCAATACGGATATGTAGATCTCCTACCATTGTAACCGACTCTGTGTAACCCTAACCCTCTCCGGTGTCTATATAAATCGGAGGGTTTTAGTCCGTAGGACGAACAACAATCATACCATAGGCTAGCTTCTAGGGTTTAGCCTCTCTGATCTCGTGGTAGATCTACTCTTGTACTACCCATATCATCAATATTAATCAAGCAGGAGTAGGGTTTTACCTCCATCGAGAGGGCCCGAACCTGGGTAAAAACATCGTGTCCCTTGTCTCCTGTTACCATCCGCCTAGATGCACAGTTCGGGAACCCCTACCCGAGATCCGCCGGCTTTGACACCGACATTGGTGCTTTCATTGAGAGTTCCTCTGTGTCGTCACCTTTAGGCCCGATGGCTCCTTCGATCATCAGCGACGACGCGGTCCAGGGTGAGACTTTTCTCCCCGGACAGATCTTCGTATTCGGCGGCTTCACACTGCGGGCCAATTCACTTGGCCATCTGGAGTAGATCGAAAGCTACGCCCCTGGCCATCAGGTCAGATTTGGAAGTTTGACCTACACGGCTGACATCCGCGGAGACTTGATCTTCGACGGATTCGAGCCACAGCCAAGCGCGCCGCACTGTCTCGGTAGGTATGATCTAACTCTACCGCCGAACAGTACCCTGGAGGCCGCACCAGCGTCCGCTCCGACCCTAAGTTCGGATCCGACTTCGCCGATCGAGGACGAGTGGTTGGACATCGCCTCGGGGGCTACTACCTCTACGGCGATTGAGCCGAACACCATCCCTGTCCTTGGCAAAGCCTGTGACTCCGAGGTGCCGGACTCCTCTTCGGACTCCGAACCTCCCGCGCCCCTGCCAGTCAAATCCGATTGGGCGCCGGTTATGGAATTCACTGCCTCGGACATTTTTCAGCACTCGCCCTTTGGCGACATCCTAACTTTACTAAAGTCCCTCTCTTTATCAGGAGAGCCCTCACCGGACTACGGCCAGGAAGGTTGGGATGCGGACGACGAAGAAATTCAATGCCCACCCACCACCCACTTTGTAGCCACTGTCAATAACCGACATGCTTGACTTCGACTCCGAAGACATCGACGGTATGGACGATGATGCAGGAGACATCCAAGAACTAGCGCCTACAGGGCACTGGAAGGCTACCTCTTCATACGACATATACATGGTGGACACCCCTAAAGATGGGAATGGCAATGGAACAGCGGAGGATGACCCCTCCAAGAAACAGCCCAAGCGTCGGCGTCAGCGGCGCCGCTCTAAAACCCGCCATAGCAAAAACGGTGATTCCGGCACGAGAGATAATAACACCCCGGACAGTGCCGAAGACAACCCCCTCCAGCAGGATTCAGCACAGGAGGAGGGAGAAGCCAGCCCTCATGATAGAGCGGCAGACAAAGATGTGGAGGACGATAATTATATGCCTCCCTCCGAAGACGAAGCAAGCCTCGACGACGACGAATTTGTCGTGCCCGAGGATCCCGTTGAACAAGAGCGTTTGAAACGCAGGCTTATGGCCACGGCAAGCAGCCTCAAGAAAAAGCAGCAGCAGCTTAGAGCTGACCAAGACTTGCTAGCTGACAGATGGACCAAAGTCCTTGCAGCCGAAGAGTATAAACTCGATCGCCCCTCCAAGAGCTACCCAAAACGCAGGCTGCTACCCCAATTAGAGGAGGAAGCACCCCAACCTACATCACCAGCGCATGACGTGGCCGACCGGCCACCTCGTGGCCGCGACAGAGAGGCCTCTAGGCCCTCCACTAAAGCCGCACCCCGGCGTCGCTTGAAAAGTACAAAGTCGCGGGGAAATGCGCCAGACTTGCGAGACATATTGGAGGACAAGGCAAGGCAAATAAGATCGATCTACGGATCGCGTGGGCACCCCACGACACGTGATGACAACCATCACGCCGGATACAGCAATTCCGGCCGGGCCGAACACAGTAGACAAAGCTCATTTGAGTTGCGTCGTGATATAGCCCAATATAGAGGCGCCGCACACCCACTATGCTTCACAGACGAAGTAATGGATCATCAAATCCTCGAGGGTTTCAAACCCGTAAACATTGAATCATACGATGGCACAACAGATACTGCGGTTTGGATCGAGGACTATCTCCTTCACATCCACATGGCCCACGGTGATGATCTACACGCCATCAAATACCTCCCACTCAAGCTCAAAGGACCAGCTCGGCATTGGCTCAACAGCTTGCCAGCAGAGTCAATTGGTTGTTGGGAAGACCTGGAAGCCGCATTCCTTGATAACTTCCAGGGCACATATGTGCGACCACCAGACGCAGATGACCTAAGCCACATAATTCAGCAGCCAGACGAATCGGCCAGACAATTCTGGACATGGTTCTTAACCAAGAAAAATCAAATTGTTGACTGTCCGGATGCAGAGGCCCTTGCAGCCTTCAAACATAATATCCGCGATGAGTGGCTTGCCCGGCACCTAGGACAGGAAAATCCGAAATCCATGGCAGCCCTCACATCACTCATGACCCGCTTCTGCGCGGGTGAGGACAGCTGGCTAGCTCGCAGTAATAACCTGACCAAAAACCCTGGTAGTTTGGATACCAAGGACAGCAATGGCAGGTCGCGTCGCAACAAGCACAAGCACCGCATTAACGGCGATAATACTGAAGATACGGCAGTCAACGCCGGATTTAGAGGCTCCAAACCCGGTCAGCGGAAAAAAGCCGTTCAAAAGAAATACTCAGGGCCCGTCCAATTTGGACCGCATACTCGATCGCTTGTGCCAGATACATGGCACCCTCGAAAAACCAACCAACCACACCTACAGGGATTGTTGGGTATTCAAGCAGGCAGGCAAGTTAAGTGCCGAACACAATGACAAGGGGCTGCATAGCGATGACGAGGAGGAGCCCCGATCACCGAACAATAGAGGACAGAAGGGCTTTCCCCCACAAGTGCGGACAGTGAACATGATATACGCAACCCACATGCCCAAAAGGGAGCGGAAGCGTGCACTAAGGGACGTATACGCGATGGAGCCAGTCGCCCCAAAGTTCAACCCGTGGTCCTCCTGCCCGATCACTTTTGATTGAAGGGACCACCCCACTAGCATCCGCCACGGCGGATTCGCCGCATTGGTTCTTGACCCAATCATTGACGGATTTCACCTCACTAGAGTCCTGATGGACGGCGGCAGTAGCCTGAACCTGCTTTACCAGGATACAGTGCACAAAATGGGCATAGACCCCGCAAGGATTAAACCCACAAAATCGACCTTTAAAGGCGTCATACCAAGTGTAGAAGCCAATTGTACAGGTTCAATTACACTTGAAGTGGTCTTCGGATCCCCGGATAACTTCCGAAGTGAGGAGTTAATCTTCGACATAGTCCCGTTCCGCAGTGGCTATCACGCACTGCTCGGACGAACTGCATTTGCAAAGTTCAATGCGGTGCCGCACTACGCATACCTCAAGCTGAAGATGCCAGGCCCTCGAGGAGTAATCACGGTCAATGGAAACACCGAACGCTCTCTCTGGACGGAGGAGCACACGGTGGCCCTCGCGGCGGAAGTACAAAGCAGCCTATCAAGGCAATTTTTGAGTATGATTACTCAACATCCGGACACCGTCAAGCGGGCCCGAAGCAACCTACAACATGACCGCCTAGAACGTTCCGAGCACGCGTAGCAATGCGGCCCCAACCCCAGCCCTCGCGAAATCGCGAGACCAGTACCACGCGTACATAACTACGCTCTGGAGATACCATGGGCATGGGGGAAGGGGCACGACCAAGGCATGCCCAGAATGCGGCTAAACCGCACTAGGGGCTCCCTATTGTGTCATTCCTTCTCTTTTCTGTTCTTTTTTTTTCTTATCCTCAGGACTCCGTTTTCCAGAAGCCCTGTCCGGCAGTAGAAACGCCGAACTCACGATGCAACAGCCAGGGAAGCAGAAAAACTACGTCGAGTGTCCAGGTGGTCTCTATTACGAACAGTATACCTGTTTTACATACCATTCTGTAGATAACCCCTGGAGGGGGACATGTTAAATAGTCCCATCCCTTGCTTATCACACTATTTATATCGTTCTACTTTCATTGCACTATCTTTTGAATAAACAATACATATCTTCTGCTTATTATTGCTTTTTCCCTTTTTTTCTAAATGTTCATCTACGACATGTTGCACTCGTACAATTTGGTATGGTTAATACACCAGGGGCTTGAGTACCCCAAAACATGGTGTGATAAGTCCAAACACTTTCACAAGTGCGGCACTCCGAACTTATAGCATTATATGAATTGGCTCCGAATCATGTCTTGGGTCAATAGTTGGGTTTGCCCGGCTCCCATGTTTTGGTACCTTACGTTCCGCTATATCGGCTAAGGTAGCGCTGGGAGAACCACTGCGATTGTGCCCCCGTTGAGCTGGGTTGAGCACCTCAGTGGAGAAAGCTAAAACTAACCGTCATGATAGGGCGAGAGCCGGTCGCTGTTCGAGAAGTTTTTCGGGTCCCTAAAGACTCATGCCGCTTAGAGCGAGGAGTCGGCATTGTCCGGCCAAAGGCGTGGATAGCGCCCCGAACTCGGTCTTCCGAATATTAGGGGCTTCGCCGAAATTTAAAATTATAGAATTCTATGGCTAAGTGAGAGTGTTCAAGCATTATAGTCTGGTTGCCACGTTTGTTGTGTTCAACGCCACCCTCGAAAGGACCCAAGAATGGGAACAAGAGCGCTCAAGTTTATCCCGAACACCCCAGCACTCGTGGCATGGGGGCTGAAGCCAACGACTCGCCATGTCTCAAATTTGATAAACGGCCACACAGAAGGTAATATTTTAAATTAACAAGCATTGCTTAGCGCATATGAACAAAGTTTTCAGCGTACAGGATAACAATGCGGGTTTACTCAAAAATTACATCTTTGGAGCATTCACCTGCTATAATGCGGGCACCCTTCAAGACGCCCTTATAATACATCTCGGGCGTGCGATACTCCTTGCCCGGCGGTGGCGGGTCCGTCACAAGCTTCTCAGCGTCCATCCTGCCCCACTGTACTTTAGCACGGGCAAGGGCCCGACGGGCACCCTCAATGCAGGCGGAGTGCTTGATGACTTCAATCCATGGACAGGCGTCCACCAGCCGCCGCACCAGACCGAAGTAGCTCCCAGGCATGGCTTCCTTAGGCCACGGCCGAACTATGAGGCCCTTCATGGCCTATTCGGCAACCTTGTGGAGCTCGACCAGCTGCTTCAGCTGGTCGCTCAGGGGCACCGGATGTCCGGCCTCAGCATATTGAGACCAGAACACCTTTTCCGTCGAGCTCCCCTCCTCGGCTCGATAGAACGCGGCAGCATCAGACACAGTACGGGGCAGATCGGTGAAAGCTCCTGGAGAGCTCCGGATTCGGGTAAGTAACACATAATTCACTTTTATATGCTTACTTTGCATAAAGAATGCCTTACCCGCCGCTATCTTCTTTATCGCCTCTATCTCCTGGAGGGCCTTCTGGGCTTCGGCCTTAGCGGCTTTGGCACTCTCAAGAGCCAAGGCAAGCTCGGACTCTCGAGTCTTCGAGTCACGCTCCAAACTCTCGTGTTTCTCCACGAGAGCCTGGAGCTCTTGCCGTACCTCCGCCACCCGCGCCTCCTGCTTCTCTCGCTCGGTGTGCTCCAAGGCCGCACTGCTTTCGGCCTTGGACACCGCCTCCTTCGGGGTCGCCACCTCGTTCGTGGCCCCTGCAATACCCACGTTATTCCTATCATTTTTTGCAACCAAATCCTTTTCTATAAGGTACTACTTTAATAAGGTATTACTTACCTTCATTGTACTCGAGGTGCTTCTTGGCAAGGCCGAGCTCGTTCTCGGACCGCCCGAGGCTCTGCTTCAATGCATTGACCTCCGCAATCAGTGCGGCAGAGGTCAGCAGCGCAGCCTGCATTCCCATATTGACATATTTCTGTTAGACTCCTGCGTATATCTTTTTAGATCCTCAGCTTGGCTTTTCTTTCCGAACACCAAACTGAGCATCAGGGGCTACTGTCTATGCGGTAATATTCTTACATATCTTAAAAACTTACCTCAAAGCCTGTTAGAAGGCTGGTACAGGCTTCAGTCAGCCCGCTCTTGGCGGACTAAACTTTTTGGATCACCGCACACATAACAGTGTGGTGCTCCTCGTTGATGGAGGCGCCGTTAAGCGCCTCCAGCAAATTATCGCCGCAGTCTTGCCCTTCTTATGAAGGGGCTTCCCGTAGGACTCCGGAACCACTGAAGGTTCCGGTACGGAGTCCGGCACAGGGCCGGACTTATAGCCCTCTAGGGTTTTAGCCCCCTTGCGCCCGGAGTCCGGGAGGTCGCCTTGTGGCGCCTCCAGGACCACCTCCTCCTGGTTGGGCCCCTTTTGGGACTCTGCTGCGGTGTCTTCTGCGTCGCGAGGGGAGGAGGCCGTCGGAAGTGAAGTGCTATTCACGTCCAACGAACCCAGGGAGCCGCTCGACGAAGCGGGAAGCTCATCCTTGGGCAGGCTACATGGTTGTATTCGGTGTTAGAAGACATTATGCGACAAATAAAAAATCATGAGTTATTTTGGAATCTGGACACTTATGATCTCTCCATGGGCTTGGCCCTCGAGGGCCACTCCTCTTCGCCGTTGTCGGCGTTGGTAGAGTAGTCCGGAGGAAGGGTCCTTCCCTTCTTGGACCCTCTGGCCTCCCCAGTTGGGGAGGCCTTCCTTTTCTTCTCTCCCCCCATTGGGGGAGAAGCCTCTTTCTTCTCCTCCTCGTCTTCAAGGGAGGAGTCCGCCTCGGAGTCATCGGATGATGAGTCTGATAACACCTGACGACGGGAACTCTTTCGAGTTCCCGTGGCCTTCTTCTTGGCCTTCTTCTCCGGCACCACATGAGGTGCCGGAACCAGCAGCCCCGTCAAGTGGGCGTGCGCTGGGTCTTCTGGCAAAGGAGTAGGACAGTTAGCCTGCTCGGCCTTCTTCAGCCAGTCCTGTCAAAGGTGAGGGAGTTTAGATCCTGCATAGTGTCAAACTATGAAAAAGTGTCCTGTAAAGGGTAAAATAGCTTACCTCATCGGCTTTACGCCGCGAGCTAAATCCGCGATCTTCGGTAGCGGACGTGGGAGCCTCAACGCCCTTGAACAGCACCTTCCAGGCATCTTCGTACATAGTGTCAAAGAGCCTTCTCAAGGTTTGGTGTTGTGCCGGATCAAACTCCCACAATTTGAAGGCCCGTTGTTGGCACGGGAGGATCCGGCGTATGAGCATGACCTAGACTACGTTGACAAGCTTGAGATTCTTGTTCACCAGCTTTTGGACGCGGGCTTGGAGTCCGGTCAGCTCTTCTGAATCTCCCCACGTTAGGCCCGTCTCTTTCCAGGAGGTAAGCCGTGTGGGGAAACCAGATCGGAATTCGGGGACCGCCGCCCATTTGGGGTCGCGCGGCTCGGTGATGTAGAACCACCCCGATTGCCACCCCTTTATTGTCTCCACAAAGGAGCCCTCGAGCCATAGGACATTGGCCATCTGGCCCGCCATGGCACCTCCGCACTCCGCTTGGCGGCCGCCCACTACCTTCGGCTTGACGTTGAAAATCTTCAGCCATAAGCCTAAGTGGGGCTGGATGCAGAGGAAGGCCTCGCACACGACGATGAACACCGAGATGTTGAGGATGAAGTTCGGGGCCAGATCGTGGAAATCTAGGCCATAGTAGAACATGAGCCCCCGGACAAATGGGTGAAGTGGAAAACCTAGTCCGCGGAGGAAGTGGGTGAGGAACACCACCCTCTCATGGGGCCTGGGGGCAGGAAGGAGCTGCCCCTTGTCGGGGAGCCGGTGCGCGATGTCGCTGGATAAGTATCTGGCCTTCCGCAGCTTTTTGACTTGTTCCTCCGTTACGGAGGAGACCATCCACTTGCCTCCCGCTCCGGACATGGATGGGGAAGGTTGAGGCGAGATGTGCGGACTTGGGCGCTGGAGCTCTAGTGCGCGGAAATGGATGAGCAAAGGAGGAAGAAGGCGTAGGTAAAAAGATGGATACTTATCCCCTTATATGGACGGACAAAACTATGCGTCCCCACCAGCCTGATAAAACTCGCCTATCTCCCAAGCACCGTAATCAATGGCGCGGTTGGGTTACCCACATCCATATTGATGAGAATCCCGGAATAAGGGGACACGATCTCTGCTTTGAAAGACGTGCCAAGGAAACCGCCTCGCTAAACGCACTGAGGTGGGATAGTAAAAATGATTCTAGTAAAGGCTTGGCCGTGATATGACGTCACGCCGCAATATGCGTCAGCAGATTAAATTTGTGTAAAGATTATTCTCTCTACGGTGGTATGTGGAACTTATTTTGCAGAGCCGGACACTATTCTTGTGTTCAAAATCTTCTATGAAGTATTCGGAGGAGGAACCCGCCTTGCAATGCCGAAGACAATATGCGCGCCGGACTCGTCGTCATTGAAGCCTGGTTCAGGGGCTATTGTGGGAGTCCTAGATTAGGGGGCGTCCGGATAGCCGAACTATCACCGTTGGCCGGACTCCTAGACTATGAAGATACAAGATTGAAGACTTCGTCCCGTGTCCGGATGGGACTTTCCTTGGCGTGGAAGGCAAGCTTGGCGATACAGATATGTAGATCTCCTACCATTGTAACTGACTCTGTGTAACCCTAACCCTCTCCGGTGTCTATATAAACCGGAGGGTTTTAGTCTGTAGGACGAACAACAATCATACCATAGGCTAGCTTCTAGGGTTTAGCCTCTTTGATCTCGTGGTAGATCTACTCTTGTACTACCCATATCATCAATATTAATCAAGCAGGAGTAGGGTTTTACCTCCATCGAGAGGGCCCGAACCTGGGTAAAAATATCGTGTCCCTTGTCTCCTGTTATCATCCGCCTAGACGCACAGTTCGGGAACCCCTACCCGAGATCCGCCGGTTTTGACACCAACACTAGGCCTGCCACCCGCTTCCCCAATGGCTCCTCTGGCAGTACTGGCGATGCTTGGGAGTCCAGCGGCTCTCCCGAGCTCTTCGCGACTCCAGAGACGATCGACGACAGCTACATGCCCCCGAGAATGCATCGTGCTCGGAGCAAGGCGGCTGCATCAGGCCGCCGGCGCAGCTGATCTGGATGGGATTGGCACCGGCCTCCCGTGGCCCACTGTTGATCATGGCGTCGGCCATGGGGGCATGTGTAGTTAGGGCTCCTTAGGATTCGTGCCTATTATTCCTTGCGAGGAACCAAGAAAACACCCCGTGGGTGCATGTAAAGGGTCTGCCATGTCTTTTGTCGATATTATCCTTATTATGGAGTGGTGTAAGTGCATGTCCTGCTTCGGCTCGGCTCCTCCTTTCTAACCTCACGATGACTTGTTGCTCTACGCTGACAGGTCCCGGTCCCCAGGCAGGCTTCAGCCGTCGCTGGTATGCCAGGTCGCGATGTCGTGGTCAAGGCCAGGAGGTGAGCGGCCCGAGGTCCAGTAAGAGCCCCTGAGGCGCGATGCTCAGGAGATCCCCTTTAGCGCTCAAGCAGCCGCCAAAAGGTGAGAAAGGCAAAGGCAACGTCGCCGTCATAGAGCCGCATTAAGTGGAGGTTTTGTATCACATCAATTAGCTATTCCAGGGGAGAGACTTATCTCAAAAGCGTGGAGTTGTCTACTCGCGAGGCGCCGGACTCACGCGTCTGCAACTGGGATGTAGCTGGGTTAGGCCTTCGTGAGCTTCCCCTCTCTTCCCTGCACTCTCCTTCGTGCTCTACATCCTCGGGTCCTGGCCCTCAAGCGAGCTCAGTCGCCGCTGGTATGCCAGGTCGCGATGCCGTGGACAAGGCCAGGGGGTGAGGGTTGGAGAGCCAGTAAGAGCTCCAGAGTCGCGATGCTCAGGATCCCCGCTTTTAACGCGCGATTGGATCACGCAGGCAAGAGAGAAAGTGAGCTCGCGATGCCTCCCGTTTTAGGCCTCAAGTAATCCCTGTAAACCAACACGAGAAAAGCACAGGTTGCCATTACGATTATCGGCCGGCCATTGGTTGCTCTGAGAGTGTGGTGAGGGCACTAAGGGCCTGGTGAGGTGACACTTGTGGGGTTGCCGCGGGCCAGAGCTCGACCACTCAGATTTGTCGATGTTGCAGGGACGGACCCATGCACAAGCATCGTGCCAGCGCGAGCGGCTCCAAAGGTAGGTGTCAATCGAGCAGGCGATTATCACAGGCAGGTTAAGCATGAAAGGCAAATCAGCTTAGATAAAAGCAGGAAGGGTACATGCCACTGGGTCAGGCCCGAGCGGCTTGGGGATGATGCAGCGTGAGGGGCGCCCCCGGCAGGGTAAACTAACGATATAAGCAAAAGGGATACACGCCGCAGGGAGAAACCCACACGACCTGGGAATGATGCAGCCCTGAGGGTGCTCCCAGCTGAAATGAACTCCAAAGATGTCACCTGGTACCGTTGTAGAGGGGGTGTTGAAGCAGCTGAAGATACGTGGTGATGAGGCCGGCCCTCACGAGCCACCGGAGCCCTGAGTCTTGGGAGGCTTTGGGGGTCCAGGCGGTTCCTCGAGGACCATCTCCATCTCCGCTAGGATCGCGTGGTGCCTGGCCTCCTGAGCTGACAGTATGCTCCGCAGAAGGCGCTGGTGAGCGGCGGCCGCGTTCGGCAGACCGAAAGGCATGCGAACATAGCTGTGCGGCGGGCCCTCGCAGCGTCCCACGCGCGAAGGCCAGAGGCGCTCCTGAGACGCGACTCGGCTGAGGCCTGGGTAGTCGATGCAGATGCACAGCCCGCCATCCTCACCTGGATGGGGAGCTACGCCAGGTAGGCGACGATCGCCGTGTATGACTATTGATTCCTGAAGCTCCTGAGTGGCCTTGGTGATGAACTCTTGAGGGTTGGGCCTCCCTTGCCCCGTGCCTTCCTGAGTGAAACATGCCGTAAGGCACACCTCCAAGTGGTGCCCGAGCGCCTCCCTCGTGGTCTTGGCAAAGTCTGAGGCCCTCCAGAAGGGAGCCCCCGAGCTCTTCCCGAGGAGGGCGTCGGGCGCACCTTCCTATGCGATGCAGGGAGGTGCCCCTTGCATGGGCGCAGATCCTGACGCAACGCCTCCGGAGATGCCAACCTCCTGAGTCCTTGAGCTGGGCAATGTCTTCTTCTTTTTGGGAACTGCTTCGGGAGGATTCTCGCTCCTGTTGTCTGGGTCTTTGATTGATGCAGCTTGGAAGGCGCGCTCGAGGGAGCACACCGCATCCTTCTCCTCGCAGGGGACTGTGATGATTCCGGCGCTTCCTGGCATCTTGAGGACATTGTAGCCATGGTGGGTCACTGCCATGAACTTGGCCAGGGCCGGATACCCGAGGATGGCATTGTATGGCAGACGAATGTGGGCAACGCTGAAGTCAATGAGCTCGGTGCGGTAGTTCTTGCGTTGTCCGAAAGTGACAGGGAGGCGGGCCTGCCCTATTGGAGTAGTGGAGCCATCAGTAACTCCTGAGAAAGTCTTGGTTGGTTGAAGTTGATCATATGGCACTTGAAGGCTGTTGAACGTCTTGGCGGACAGGACGTTGAGTCCTGCGCCGCCATCAATGAGGGCCTTGGTAACTTGCACGTTACTGATGACTGGGGAACAGAGCATTGGGAGGATGCCGACCGTAGCCACACACTTGAGTTGATTCGCTGAGCTGAAAGTGATGGCGCACATCGATCACCTGAGAGGGCGTGTGGCTTCGAGCTTGGGGAGGACTGCATTCACCTCGCGAGCAAACTGCTTGAAGATGCGCTGAGAGGCTGGGGCCTAGGCACCGCCCAGGATGCAAGCAATAGCACGTGGCTCCTGGAAGCCCCCAGCCCCCTCGGCCTAGTGGTGGTCATCATTGCTTCTTGGCAGTGGTGGTAGAGGACAAAGGCATGCATTTCCCTGCTGGCGATCCTCGCAAGGCTGATCCCTCCAAGCCCCCTCGCGAGGCCGGTCCTACCAGCGATCTTCGCGAGGTCGGTCACGCCACTTCTAGCGAGGGCCTCGGTCGTCCCATCATCCTCCACCTCTTCGTCCTCGGCCGTAGCCCTAGTCGTTGCGCTTGGGGCGTCGACCGATGCATCCTTCTCAAATGGTTCTGAGCTCCTGGCATTCATTGTGGGTGTAGAGGTTGTGGTAGGTGTAGAATCGGTAGCCTTTGGACGACTCTGGCTGGTCCCTACCGCACTTCGTGTCTGGTTCTGCCGCGAGTATGGCTGCTCCTTTGCGCTTCACGTCCTTGGCCTTGGCTTTCTTCTCTTCTGGGTCGGCAGCTGGAAGCTCGAGGAGGGAGAGGCGCCCCTTCTCAGCTTGCACACACTTGGTCACCAGGTTGAACAGCTCCAGAGAGGTGCACGGGTCCTTGTAGATGGCGACCTCCTCCTTCATCTTGACGCCGCGGACGCCGTCAGAGAAAGCCGAGATGATGGCCTCCTCAGTCACCTTGGGAATCTTGAGGTGAGCGTTGTTGAAACGTTGGATGTACTTTTGTAGGGTCTCTCCAGGCTGCTGCTTGATGCGGCCCAGGTCACCCACGACCAGAGGACGGTCGTGAGTGCCCTTGAAGTTGGCGAAGAAATGGATGTGCATCTCATCCCAAGAGAAGATCGATCCGAGAGGCAGGTTTAGGAGCCAGGTGCGGGCACCATCCTTGAGCGCCATGAGAAACCAGTTCGCCATGACCTTCTCATCTCCGTTGGCCGCCTTGATGCCAAGCTCATAGAGCTGCAGGAACTCTGCGGGGTCGGCAGTGCCGTCGTAGCGAGGAGGAATATTTGGCTTGAACTTGCCTGGCCAGGAGACGCTGCACAACTCGGTGGTGAAGGCACGACAGCCTACCATGGCCACCGGAGCCTTTTGCAGACGCGGGGCTTGCTCTTGATGGTTCCTGCGTGCCGCCGCCAGGGGCAGCACGGGGTCTTGACGCGCTGGTGCGGGGAGCACGCGAGTGCCTTCTTGAGGCTGAGGGATCTCTTGGCAGCTCCTTCCTTGTCGCGCGGGTGTTGGACGCGGTGGGTCTTGTCCAGGGGCCGCGCGCCTTGGGGCCAGGGCGCCTTCTTGGGGAGGAGGTGGTGGAGGCACCTCCTGAGCTGCATCGCCCATGCAGGACGGAGGGCGAGGCAGCGAGAGGGATGGCGCAGGGAGCCCCCTGTGGCGCTGACGGGCTCGGTGATGCGAGCGAGCCACTCCTTGTAGAGGTCATCGATGGGGCGGTAGTGTAGGAGCTCGCATGCTAGGAGCAACGCGGCCTGTGCGTCCGTGGGAGCGTGACGAGTGTGAGACGACGAATCGGCTGGAGTTAGCGACGGAGTGGCGATGTGGCCTTCCCGCTGCACCGAGGGATGCAGCAATGATGCTTGCTGCTTGTTCCCCGCTGGGCCAGTGGCGGCGTTGGCGGCAGGCGACGGAGAACGATGAGGAGGCCCACCGATGGGAGCCGTCTGAGCGACGCGGGCGATGAGAGCAGCTCGACGCTCGGCGCGAGCTCGGCGAGCGTCCGCCATGGATGCAGCAAAACCATGGAACACATAACCGCGGAAAGAAGATTCCGGCGCACCCCTACCTGGCCTGCCAAATGTCGGATATCGGGTTCCGGCAAAACCCTTAAGGTTTGAACTCTAGGGTGTGCACGAAGATCTACTCCCTACCGATCCACGCCCCAAAACCCACCGCGAATCTAGGCTAGCACGATGAACAACACAAGGGACACGAGGTTTATACTGGTTCGGGCCACCGTTGTGGTGTAATACCCTAATCCAATGTGTGGTGTGGTGGATTGCCTCTGTGGCTGATGGTGAACAATACAGAGGAAGAACAGCCTCGCGAGGGGTGTTCTTGAGCTGGTGCAGTGTTCTACTTGGGAAGGATCCGATGCCTTTCTACTGTGGTGGCTATCTCTATTTATAGAGGCCTTAGTCCTCATCCCAAATATTTAGCGGGAAGGGAGCCAACAATGGCCATTTTGAAGGGGGACAACTAGTACAAGCTATCCTGACTAAAGTTGGTCTTCGTCTGCCAAAGGCACTGGTGATGACACCGTCTTGGGCTCCACGATGATCTTCGTCCTGCCGCTCTGCTAGTCATGGTCTCGTTGCACTAATATGGAAACCTTTGCTTGATGCCTCGGTACTCCGCGCATGCGCTCGCCCCCTTTGCACCAAAGAGGAAACGAGGACACTGTACTGGCTGGTGCCCGCCTGGTCTTGATCTTCATGCCTTGCGTCACGAGCACCTCGCGAGGTACTCCTTGCCTTGATCTCTCCGCCTCCTCGCGAGCCTGCCTAGTGAGGCCGCCCCTGAGGAAACCTTGTGTCATCCACCCCACGAGGCTTGGCCCCTCGCGAGGGTCTTGAGTGTTTATTGATGAAGACGAGCCGTACTGGGCCACTGCTTGAGCCATGCTGCAGGCCGCAGGCAGGCAAGTCTGGGGACCCCGTTCCCAGAACGCTGACAAATATTGTTCTAACGGATCAGTAGGAGGCACGACAATAGAAGCAAGACCAATAATCTCATCCTTACTAGGCAATTCTTTATCATGGGGTCGTCTACGAAACTTAGCAAAATTAAACTCATGAGACATATCCCCTAAGCCAATCGTAACAACATCCTTTTCGCAATCTATCCTAGCATTAACAGTATTCAAGAAGGGTCTACCAAATATAATGGGACAAAAGTCATCTTGTGGGGAACCAAGAACAAGAAAATCAGCAGGATATTTAACTTTCCCACATAAGACTTCAACAACTCTAACAATCCCAAATGGTAAAATAGTATCTCTATTGGCAAGCTTAATTGTAACATCAATATCTTCTAACTCAGCGGATGCAATATCATGCATAATTTCTTCATATAAGAAAAAAGGTATTGCACTAGCACTAGCACCCATATCACATAAGCCATGATAACAATGATCTCCTATTTTAACAGAAATAACAGGCATGCCTAGAACAGGTCTATGTATCTTAGCATCTGGTTTAGCAATATTAGCAGCTTCATCATAGAAGTAAATAACATGCCCATCTATATTATCATCCAAAAGATCTTTAACCATAGGAATACTAGGTTCAACTTTAATTTGCTCAGGAGGTGTATATGTTCTAGTATTACTCTTACGAACCACAGTTGAAGCTTTAGCATGATCCTTTATCCTAACAGGAAAAGGTGGTTTCTCAACATAAGTAGTAGGAACAATAGGATCATTATAAGTGATAGTCTTTTCTTCAACTGTAACAGGTGCAACTACTTTTACTTCAATGGGAGGATTATATTTAAACCACTTCTCCTTAGGGAGGTCAACGTGGGTAGCAAAAGATTCATAGAAAGAAGCTACTATCTTAGAGTCAAGTCCATATTTAGCGCTAAATCCACGAAAAGCATCGGTATCCATAAAAGATTTAACACAACCAAACTTAGGTGTCATACCTGACTCCTTAGCATCGTCGGAACCCCAATCTTCAGAGTTGCGTTTAATTCTTTCCAATAAATCCCACTTGAATTCAATAGTCTTCAGCATATAAGAACCAGCACAGGAAGTATCAAGCATGGTGCGATCATTGAGAGAAAGTCGAGCATAAATTTTTTGAATAATCATATCTCTTGAGAGCTCATGATTGGGGCATGAATATAACATTGACTTAAGTCTCCCCCAAGCTTGAGCGATGCTTTCTCCTTCGCGAGGCCAGAATTTATATATGTAATTACGATCACGATTACCAAGATGCATAGGATAGAACTTCTGAATGAAATTCCAATTTCAATCGTTTATAGTTCCAAGATCCCGTATCATCACATAGCCTATAGCATGTCAATGCGTCTCCCTTCAAAGATAAAGGGAAGACCTTCCTCTTAACAATATCATCAGGTATACCCGCAAGCTTAAATAATCCACAAAAACTTCATCCACATAGATAAGGTGTAAATCGGGATGCAATGTTCCATCTCCTGCAAAGGGATTAGCTAGCAGTTTCTCTATCATACCCGAAGGAATTTCAAAGTAAACATTTTCAGTAGGTTCAGTAGGTTGAGGAGAAACTCTTTGCTCTACTGGTCGGGGCGAAGATGCCCCGAACAAGCCACTCAAAGGATTAGTTTCCATAGTAACAAGTGACAGAAAATTTCAGCACACTATATAAATGTTTCCTTACCAAGTTCCACTCACCAAAGGCGCTTCACTCCCTGGCAATGGCGCCAGAAAAGAGTCTTGATGACCCACAAGTATAGGGGGTTAATCTCCATCAACATCTTCACCAGCACCATCTCCTCTCAAAACCCTAGTTCATCTCTTATATCCAATCTTGTATCAAAACCACAAATTGGTACTTGTGGGTTGCTAGTAGTGTTGATTACTCCTTGTAGTTGATGCTAATTGGTTTACTTGGTGGAAGATCATATGTTCAGATCCTTAATACATATTAATACTCCTCTGATCATGAACATGAATATGCTTGGTGAGTAGTTATGTTTGTTCCTGAGGACATGGGTGAAGTCTTGCTATTAGTAGTCATGTGAATTTGGTATTCATTTGATATTTTGATGAGATGTATGTTGTCTCTCCTCTAGTGGTGTTATGTGAACGTCGACTACATGACACTTCACCATTATTTGGGCCTAGAGGAAGGCATTGGGAAGTAATAAGTAGATGATGGGTTGCTAGAGTGACAGAAGCTTAAACCCTAGTTTATAAGTTGCTTCGTAAGGGGCTGATTTGGATCCACTAGTTTCATGCTATGGTTAGGTTTACCTTAATACTTCTTTTGTAGTTGCGGATGCTTGCAATAGGGTTAATCATAAGTGGGATGCTTGTCCAAGAAAGGGTAGTACCCAAGCACCGGTCCACCAACATATCAAATTATCAAAGTAACGAACGCGAATGAGCGTGATGAAACTAGCTTGACGATAATTCCCATGTGTCCTCAGGAGCGCTTTTCTCATTATAAGAAATTGTCCAGGCTTGTCCTTTGCTACTAAAAGGATTTGGGCCACCTTGCTGCACCTTATTTACTTTCATTGCTTGTTACCCATTACAAATTATCTTATCCCAAAACTAGCTGTTACCTACAATTTCAGTGCTTGCAGAGAATACCTTACTGAAAACCGCTTGTCATTTCCTTCTGCTCCTCGTTGGGTTCGACACTCTTACTTATCGAAAGGACTATGATAGACCCCTTATACATGTGGGTCATCATATCTCTGAACCAAGAAGTTGGAGTGTTTCCGTATACTATGTTAAATAAGAAACATTTAGTATCTTCGGAAACCAGACAATCCGGTCATATTGCTCGAACAGACAAAATGTGTTCGGGGAGTTATGTTATATTACTATTTAACATAAGAAACATCTTCCAAGAAAAATAGTTCCATTAGGGGTTCCTTTCCTTGGGTTGGCATACTAAATTATGCATGCCTAGGCTTGTATCTGAATTACAGGCAGCCGATTCCTTATTTGCTTGAAAAAATAGTCCGTCATTTATTTGCCGACCAATTATTCCCTTAAGAATGCTAGCTTTCGGCTTCACCTGTCTGAGGTACAGATCTGGATAACCTGGTTGTAACAATCGCAGAGGTGCTCCCTTTACACCCTAGCCAAACAATCGGGAACGTAGGGTATAAGCACAAGAGCGAGGCAACCCAGCTTGGCAAAAACTTAAGTCATAGAGGTTCATATAATGGAAAAATTTGTATAGAAACAACCAACATAGACGATGGAAGATATAAGCTTTTAATAATATGCTTCGTTAGAGAAGCCCCCATGTATAGTGGGGAGTATACATTTAAAGATGTGTACCCTGAATAGTGCGGTTGATCCGAACATACATTGAGAAGGAAAAGGAAAAAAACAAAAGGAGAAAAAAAAAGGAAAAACCTAGTCCAAGTAGGACCTAAGGAGGCCGAACTACGCGTAGAATCTTCGGAGTTGGGCAGTGTTCCATGGGTTCGGCTCAAGGTGATTATCTGCTGCATTGCGAAGGTGATAGGCTCCTCCAGTAAGGACTTCATCTATGATGAAGGGGCCCTCCCATTTTGGTTTGAGCTTGTCCTTTTTATTTTCTGGGAGGCGTAAAACAATATCTCCGACATTGTATGTCTTAGCCCGCACTTCTCTGCTTTGGTAATGCCTGGTGTTGTTGATAAAATGCAGAACAAGCCTTAGCAACATCACACTCCTCTTCAAGTACGTCTAAGTCATCCTGCCGATCTAATTCGGCCTGTCACTCTTCGTACATGCGCACTCGAGGTGAGTCATGAATAATGTCACAGGGCAATACGGCCTCTATGCCATACACCATAAAGAAGGGTGTGTATCCGATCGTTCGATTGGGTGTGGTCCAGAGTCCCTAGAGTACGGAATCGAGTTCCTCAACCCAGTGCTTGTCTGATTCTCGTAAGGAGCGCACCAATCTGGGCTTAATGCCACTCATGATCAGACCATTGGCCCGTTCGACTTGGCCGTTTGTTTGAGGGTGGTATACGGATGCATAGTCGAGTTTAATGCCCAACTTAGCGCACCAGGTTTTCACCTCGTCGGCTGTAAAATTGGAGCCATTATTAGTGATGATACTATGCAGGACTTTAATATCAGGGTGGTACTACGCCGGATATAAAGTCAATCACTGGACCTGCCTCAGCTGTTTTTACTGGTTTGGCCTCTATCCATTTAGTGAATTTATACACCATTACCAGCAAGTATTTCTTTTTGTGGCTTCCCCCTTTAAGGGGACCAACCATATCAAGCCCCCAGACCACGAAGGGCCAGGTGATGGGGATTGTTTTTAATGCGGTGGGAGGCATGTGACTTTGATTGGCGAAAAGTTGGCAGCCCACACAATGTTGGACAAGGGCTTGAGCGTCTGCTCGGGCCGTAGGCCAGAAAAAGCCTATCCAGAAAGCCTTGCTTACGGGGGTTCGGGCTGTGGCGTGATGACCACCCAGACCAGCATGTGTTTCTGCCAAGAGTTGCCTTCCCTCCTCTTCGGAGATGCACCTTTGGAGGACTACGGTAGTGATCTTTTTGTACAATTCACCCTCATGCACTTTGAGGCTTTAGAGCGCCGAACTATGCAACAAGCTTCATTCTGATCGTCGGGAAGCTCCTACCTATTAAGGTAGGCCGAGAATGGTTCAGTCCATGGAGCGATAACAGCCATGATCTCATGAGCATAGGGTGTTATCTCGATATCTGGACCCCCGACGGTACCTGCATTGCATTCGGCGGCTGGGGGTGTGACCAGGTCCGCACTATCTTGTCTGCTCTCACCCTGCCATACTACGGATGGCTTGAAGAGCCTTTCCATGAAAGTTTTAGGTGGCACAGGGTCACGGTTAGCGCCCATACGAGCAAGGATGTCAGCTGCCCGGTTACTGTCTCGAGCGACATGATGAAACTCAAGTCCCTCGAACCGAGCTGATATTTTTAATATGGTGTTTTGATATGCCGCCATTTTTTGGGTCCTTTGCATCGAACTCTCCATTGACCTGGGATATTGTGAGGTTTGAATCACCACGCACCTGTAGGCGTTGTATACCCATGGAGACAACCATGCAAAGACCATGTAGAAGCGCCTCATATTTGGCTACATTGTTGGAGTCCGTATACATGATTTGTAATACATAGCGGACTGTATCCCTGGTAGGGGATGTTAGGACGACGCCAGCCCCTAGTCCGGCAAGCATTTTGGAGCCGTCGAAGTACATAGTCCAATTTTAGTATGAACTATACTCTTTAGGGAGTCCGGCTTCCGTCCATTCAGTGACAAGGTCGGCTAACACCTGGGATTTAATAGCCCGGCGTGGCTTGTATATTATTTCGAATGGTAAAAGCTCGATGGCCCATTTAGCTATGCGGCCAGTGGCATCCCTGTTGTTGATAATGTCGTTAAGTGGTACTTCTGATGCCACTGTGATCGAACACTCTTGAAAATAGTGTCACGGTTTTGGGATGCCATGAAGACCGCATAGGCTATCTTTTGGTAGTGAGGGTATCGAGATTTGCAAGGTGTAAGGACCTCTGATACATAATAGACTAGCTTTTGGGTGGGGAATTTATGTCCCTCTTCCCCTCGCTCGATGACGAGCACGACACCGACTACTTGGTTAGTTGTCGAAATGTACAATAACATAGGCTCACCAACACATGGGGCATCAATGATTGGATTGCTTGCGAGTAAGGCCTTGATTTCTTCCAATCTGGCTGTAGCAACGTCCGTCCATTCAAAGCTATCCGTGCAACGTAGTAGCTTGTAGAGTGCTAATGTGAAAGGATCAAGAAGAAGTGTCTAGAGGGGGGGTGATTAGACCCTCAAGAAACAAAGTTGGCAGTTCTTAAGTTTAAGGTGGTAGATCAACACAATTTCAAGCAAACACGTTACAATTCAAGCAAGCATGCAAAGAGTATATGAGCACCGGAAAGTAAAGCATGCAACTTGCAAGAAAGTAAAGAGATGGGATTGGAGTGTGCAAACGCAATTGGAGACATAGATGTTTTTGGCGTGGTTCCAATAGGTGGTGTTATCGTACATCCACGTTGATGGAGACTTCAACCCACAGAGGGTAACGGTTGTGCGAGTCCACAGAGGGCTCCACCCACGAAGGGTCCACGAAGAAGCAACCTTGTCTATCCCATGATGGCCATCGCCCATGAAGGACTTGCCTCACTAGGGTAGATCTTCATGAAGTAGGCGATCTCCTTGCCCTTACAAACACCTTGGTTCAACTCCACAATCTTGACGGAGGCTCCCAAGTGACACCTAACCAATCTAGGAGACACCACTCTCCAAAAGGTAATAGATGGTGAGTTGTTGATGAACTCCTTGCTCTTGTGCTTCAAATGATAGTCTCCCCAACACTCAACTCTCTCTCACAGATTTGGCTATGGTGGAAAGATGATTTGAGTGGAAAGCAAGTTGGGGAAGGCTAGAGATCAAGATTCATATGGTAGGATTGAAATATCTTGGCCTCAACACATGAGTAGGTGGTTCTCTCTCAGAAAATGAGTATTGGAAATGTAGGTTTCTTTTGATGGCTCTCTCTCCATGAATGAAGAGTGGGTGGAGGGGTATATATAGCCTCCACACAAAATCTAATCATTACACACAGATTCCCAAACTCGGTGGGACCGAATCAGCAAACTCAGTCATACCGATTTAGTTCAAAATGTGAACGTTAGGATTTTCGGTGGGACCGATATAGTCATCTCGGTGGGACCGATGTGCAAGGGTTAGGGTAAAACCTCAACTCGGTTTGACCGATTACTCAAACTTGATGGGACCGATTTTAGTAATAAGTAAATACAGGATTGGTTAGGCAAACTCGGTGGGACCGACTGCACCAACTCGGTTAGACCGAAAGTGTTGCACCAGTTCACAGAGAGATTGCAAGCCCATCTCGGTGAGACCGAGATCCCATCATTGAGACCGAAGTAACTAGGGTTTGGCAGTGGCTGAATATGATGAAACTCGATGGCGTCAGATAGATCAAATCGGTGGGGCCGAGTTTGACATTTGGGTTTAGGACATATGTGGATGTGAGAAAGTGGCTGAGGGTTTTTGGAGCATATCACTAAGCACTTTGAGCAAGCAAGCCATTAAGCAACACCTCATCCCCTTTTAATAGTATTGGCTTTCCTATGGACTCAATGTGATCTTGGATCAATGAAATGAAAATGCAGAGTCTTGAGCTTTTGCCAATATTTGTCCTTAGCATCTTGAAGGGGTTCCACATCCTCTTGTCCATGTCCATGCCACTCCAATGTTGAACTTATCTGAAATACACTAGGTAGAAGTATTAGTCTAACAAGAGATATGTTGTCATGAATTACCAAAATCACCAAGGGAGCACTTGTGCTTTCAATCTCTCCTTTTTTGGTAATTGATGACAACATACATCAAAGCTTTAGATAAAGATATAAAGAAATAGCAAGTAAAGCTTTGGAAGGACATGCAACATGCATTGGCTCCCCCTACATGTATGCAATCATGTGATGATAGATCATAAGAGTATGAGAATGCATAAACATGTCAGAGTAGGCAATGAGTTATATGTGTCTTGGCTATATGCATCAGAGCAAATGATATGGATGAAAGTATACCTTCATGTTCATGAGTCTCTCTTGCAAACAATATGTACCATAGCAAGAGATCTTCATGCACATGAGTGTGATGCATATACTTACCTTGTGGTCTTGAGCTAGCTTGAAGAAGATGTACCTGGGTAAACAAGGTTAGATAACACAAGAACGTCTACTAGATAGAGCAAGAACTGAAGAGCACAAGACTACCAAGACTGGGATGACATGTAGAGTGTGAGTACTAGGTACTCTATTTGGATATTGACATGTCCCCAAGAATAAAAGATATGTAAAGAATTCCAAAGATTTTCTTCCCTTAGATGTCTTTCTCCCCCTGAATCTGACATGGGATAATGGGAGTAGATAGGGTAGCAGAAAATCAGAAAATCAGAGCAAACAAGAAAATAACCAGAGCAGATAAAGTCATAACATATACTATCATGTCTTTCCCCTCTTGAAGACATGAGACAACTTTCCTCTTAAGAGTAAGAGCATCAGGAGAAGCTTTTATGAGTGCATTTCTCTTATGTGATAAGCTTTGATGTGCTCTCTCTCCCCCTTTGACATCAATTTCTAAGAAGGGACTTCTGGAGCATGAGTCAAGTAGGTTTGGTCCTGGAGTCACATTACAAAGCCACATGTAATATATGATGCTGGTAGAGGACAAGTTACAAAGAGTGGAGCTAGGACAAATATGCAGAAGGCAAGTGACATCGAGTTTGTCTCAGGACTAAAATCGGTGACACCGAGTTGATTCGTTTCAGCCAAAGAAACCAATCCAGTGAGACCGAGTTCAACCCAGAGAGTAACTTTTGGTCACCTCAGCTCACTAGGAAAATAAGATCTCACAAGGATATGCAAGGAATTAACTGAATGATTTGCAATGTATTGGATGCAGGGAAATGCAGAAAAAAAACAGAGAAAAGAAAAAAAAGAAATCTAGATGAAGTTTTTTTTGAAAGGGGAACTAGCATGCATGAGACAAATGCAAGGGCACAAAGAAACAACAGAGAACTTCATCTAGAATGGGTCGGCGACAAAGTCACCTATGTTAGAGTATATTGACTTAGGAGTCAAGTGAAGCCACTTGATCATAGGTCATACTCATCGTTTAAGCTCAAAATGGGGTTGCCATTTTAGTTTAAGCATTTTGATGTACTCTCATTTTGTTGAGTTTCTTTGACCCATGTCTTGGGGTTAAGATTCTCTAAGATGGAATGACATACATTGGGTGGTGGTGATCTTGGTCATGTAGTTGAACTTGTGTAGGGTGCTTGAGTTGATGTAGATCATCAAGAGTTGGGAGCACCACTTGTAGTTGAAGTTCATCTTCCTACATGGGTTAGTCTTGCAAGGAATAGCACTTGTTTATCCAAAATGACAGTCATGAAATTTGATATAGGATTTTGTCAAAGGATATATTGAATGGATTCGTGCCTCCCTGTCTTCATCCACCACTTTGTAGCGACTTGGAGATGTAGAGATTGCTAAAAATGTGATTGAGCTGCAATCTCATAGAGTTGGGTTCTTCCAAGTTCCTACAAGGGTTAGATAGCATGCAAGAGTACAAGAATATCCAAGACATATGATCATCATCATAAGAGAATTGTCAAGGATTAGTCATAGTAAGGCTCATGCCTTGCATGCATCCACATGGAGTTTCTACTCCAAATTTGAGGCATAAATGATGTTCAATTCACCTCTCAACCTGCAAAAACACTTTCTCATCAAGTGGTTTAGTGAATATATCCGCCAATTGCTTGTCGGTACGAACATGCTTAAGTTTTATATCTCCCTTAGCAACATGATCTCGAATGAAATGATGATGAACTTCAATATGCTTAGTTCAAGAATGTTGCACGGGATTATGAGCAATCTTAATTGTGCTCTCATTGTCACAAAGCAATGGAACATGTTTCACATATATCCCATAATCTTTAAGAGGTTGGGTCATCCAAAGTAATTGAGCACAACATGAACCAGCGGCAATGTATTCCGCTTCGGCGGTGGATAAGGATACCGAGTTTTGTTTCTTGGAGGACCAAGACACAAGAGATCTACCAAGAAATTGACAAGTACCCGAAGTGGACTTTCTATCAACCTTGTCACTGGCATAGTCCGAGTTGGAGTAGCCAACAAGATCAAAAGAACACCTCTTAGGATACCAAATGCCAAAATTCGGTGTATGTATTAAGTATCTCACTATCCTTTTCACAGCCTTGAGATGACACTCTTTGGGGGCTGCTTGATATCGTGCACACATGCACACACTTAGCATGAAATCGGGACGGGATGCACATAGATATAACAATGAACCAATCATAGAGCGGCAAACCTTTTGGTCAACCGGTTCACCATCCTTTGTCAAGTCAAGATGTCCACTAGTAGGCATGGGGGTATTCATACCTTTGCATTCTTGCATGTTGAACTTCTTGAATAAGTCCTCGGTATACTTCGTTTGAGAGATAAAGGTTCCTTCCTTAGTTTGCTTGATTTGCAAACCGAGAAAGAACTCGAGTTCACTCATCATAGACATCTCAAACTTCTTCGACATAAGCTTCCCAAACTTCTCACTAAAATGAGGGTTAGTTGATCCAAATATGATATCATCAACATAGATTTGGCACAGAAATAATTCTCCATTAACCCTATTGGTGAAGAGTGTAGAATCAATTTTACCAATTTCAAACCCTTTATCAAGAAGAAACTTAGTCAAGCATTTATACCAAGCTCTAGGAACTTGTTTAAAACCATAAAGAGCTTTGTGAAGTTTGTAAACATGATTGGGTTTCTTAGGATTAACAAAGCCGGGAGGTTGTTTAATATAAACGTCCTCCTCAATTTCACCATTAAGAAAAAGCACTTTTGATGTCCATTTGATATAAGGTAATGTCATGATGATTGGCATAGGCAAGTAAGATGCGAATGGACTCAAGTCTAGCAATGGGGGCATACGTTTCACCATAGTCCATACCTTCGACTTGAGTGTAGCCTTGAGCAACGAGACGAGCCTTGTTGCATACAACTTGTCCATCTTCATCTTGCTTGTTCCGAAATACCCATTTGGTTCCAATGACATTGTGCTTCTCATCGGGCTTCTAGACCAACGTCCATACTTGGTTCCTCTCAAAGTTGTGTAGCTCTTCGTGCATGGCATTTATCCAATCCGGATCTTCCAATGCTTCTTCAACCTTTATAGGTTCAATGCTAGAAATGAATGAGTAATGTTCACAAAATTTAGCTAAACGAGTTTTAGTGCGGTAACTTGGTGGACTCCGGTGAGGTCGCGGAGTGCCCTTTTGCGTCGATTATTTGAGGAAGAGGTCTCAAAGACTGTGAGGACGTTAAATTCGTCCCTCTCCGGAGAGTATTTCTCTGGAGTGGTGGTGAGGATGACCTCTCCACTCTTTGCTACTTGTTGGAGTACCCAACATGCTCGAAGGCTATGGGTTGGGTCTGTGCGCGGAGTGGCATGTATCGGACAGGGCTTGTCCAGGAGTTCGTCAAGAATGGACCTATGTCCCATGAAGGGTTTATTTTTTCTGCCCATCAACTAGTGGTCAGGTGGCCCGTCAGGGTGTATCCGTTTAGTCCGAGCCGCACACTACTTAAACGCAGCGGGCTCCAGTTGAGTTTTCTGGGCCCTCCATGTGCTTTCCATCGCACAATACTTTTGCACTACCTATGATAGTTCCGTGAAGCTTTGTATGTGACGACGGTCGAGGGCATTCAAAATTCCCTTGTCGACGCAATTGCGATAAAAGAACGAAACTACGTCGTCTTCGGGGCAATCTTTGATCTTGTTTTTAACAAGCAGGAATCTGGCCCAAAAGTGGTGGAGCGTTTCCTGAGGTTGTTGCCGCACATACATCAGGTCGTATATATCTGGAGGACCTGAGTTGCTTGGAGAATATTGATTGTGGTGGGTGGGTGGTTTAAAATTTGAATCCGGTCCCACACCTGTATTTGGAGCTTGAAGGTTCTCCGGGGCGACCGGTTTGGGTCCGGGGAGATCCAAGGGCTCCCCCGATCCTATATTTGAGCCAGAGTCTGGAAGACGTGAAGTCCCGTCCGAAGGGAGAGTATCCGGCTCGAGGGATTCAGAGACCCGAACATACTTGGTCTTCAACATGGGGAGGGAAGTGTCTTCGGCCTGTTCCTCAATGACCGCTACGAGGTGGGTAATCGGCGGGCGATAAATTTCCCTCTGGTCAGGCTTGAGCCCGATCCGATCATAGTCTGTTGAGACCCCCAGGGCAGCGATGCGGTCCAACAGCTCGTTCAAGGATGAGACGTCTGTCGGATCCATCTTTTCGGAGTACTCGAGGCCGACGCGAAGATGGTGTTCAGCGGTCGTAGGGGGTGTTGTGGGCTTGACGGTCGTACAAGCTCCTATGGTGAGACCGCCGAGCTGGAGTGTCTGCCCAGAAGTCAGGCTCCTTCCAGAAGTGATATTGTCGTTGATGACTAGGCGAGCCATAGATCGCTTTTGTAGACAGCAGGACAAAGCTCTCAATGAAAGCACCAATGTCGGTGTCAAAACCAGTAGATCTCGGGTAGGGGGGACCAAGCTGTGCGTCTAAGGATCGATGGTAACAGTGGACAAAGGACACAATGTTTACCCAGGTTCGGGCCCTCTTTAAGGAGGTAAAACCCTACTCCTGCTCGATTATATTTGAAGAGTATAGATGTTACAAGAGTTGATCTACCTCGAGATCGTCGTGGTGTCTAAACCCTAGATATCTAGCCTATGAATATTCCGATGATGGTAATGATGATCTCTACGGACTAAACCCTCCGGTTTATATACACACCGGAGGGACCTAGGGTTTGTACAAGGTCGGTTCTCAAGGGAAGGAAACAATACACCCGGACTCTAATCTTGCCGTTCACGTATGGAGAAGTCCTACCCAGACACGGAGGATGGTCTTTAGCTTGATCTTTTATGGCCCTTTCAACCCGGCCCATATTCCTGGGCCGGACACCTGAGGACCCCCGAATCTAGGACTTCCCCAACTTCACACTTGTTGCACTTACAAGAAATGTACTAAACTTATGGTGTACTTTTTTTTATTTCAGGGAACTTTAGCAACCCATCAAATTTGATTTTCCAGAGCATATTTTTTATGTAATCCGTAAACCTATTCAAAATTGCATGAACATAATCTACCTTCAATCTAAATTCAGAATTACATTTTTCATCCTCATTTTCTGCGCTTGATCCATCTCCTTCTGTGTAATAATATCTTAATTGCTAGATTTTGATGTTGCACTTGCCGAACAACTTGACTTAGAGGACATCTTTATATATCACTAAAAGAAAAAAAATAGTCAATATACCAAATCAATAGTTGTATATACTTATCAAAATGTTTATCAGGTTAAACCTTCACAATTAAATTATCAGATTTGAACTACAAAAACATCTTACATTAAGTTACAGAGGGAGTAATACAATACAATATCTAATAAAAGCATATTTAATTCAATATACTGCTCTTTAGGTTCATGTTTTATATTGCAAGACTTATGATTATAGATTGAAGTAACATCAGTAGACGAAATAAAATTTTGTTTTCGTTAAGGCATCCAAGTAATTTGACAAAAATGTTCACGTACTACTATACATCACCCTATTAAACATAACTGAACAAATTTTACAACTAATACATTTCAATTTGCAATCTAATATTGGTCATTAAACTATCTGAAACCTTATATACTACTCCCTCCGTTTCTAAATATAAGTATTTTTAGAGATTTCAATACGGATTACATATAGATGTATATAGACATAGTTTAGAGTGTTGATTCACTTATTTTGCAACGTATGTAGTCTATATTGAAATCTTTAAAAAAGACTTATATTTAGAAACAGAGGGAGTATATCCACTAAATAAATGTTGTACCCATCAAGTCAAAGAACTTAACTAGATAATATAATTTAAAGCTTTGGTCCCTCTAATACCTTTTGCGAAAAGTATCAGATTTATTATAAAGATTCATCGGAAGTACAAAACACCTCAAACATAATAAAAATTACATCGAGGTTCATGGACCACCTAACGACCATTGCCACCGCCAGAACGAGCCGTCAACGCGTCATTGTCGCCGCTCTCATACCGGAGCCTGCCTGACCTTGTCGATGACAGTCGGGAGTCTTCGTGCATGTGCCCCTAAGGACTAGCGCCCCAGAGCCGTAGTCGTCGTCATTGAATCCTTGAGTCGATCTGAAAACCTGACACCAAATATCACCATTGCGTACGCACAACGAGAAACCTCAACCTCGCCGCTCCGAGGAGTTGGCAGGAACCTACGCCGGAGCTCCGTTTAATCCCTCCCAACGGACGAATTTGTAGAGGATCGAAACCCGAAAGACCGACTCAAAAAAGAAGCGCCGCTATCCGTCAAAACATCACCCCTGTGAGGACTAAAACCAGGCACCCGAAATCCCCTCCCCACCACCGCTACGGGCTCGTCGGTGAAGATTGAGGGGAGGAACATTTTTCCTGGTCACCTTGTGAGAGAGGTACAATTTTAAATCTAATGATACATCGTTTCGGTCCCTGTAATTTAACCTAACACTTATGTGTCTGTGTCTATAACCAACATGCTCATTCAAATTGTCTAAGTTTCTGTTTCCCGAACTTATTACATCCATTGTTATGTGCGTTATAACATACTCCCTCCGTTTCAAAATAGATGACCCAACTTTGTACTAACTTTAACAAAATTAGTACAAAGTTGGGTCATCTATTTTGGAACGGAGGGAGTAGTACATTCGACATCCAAAGATTCAATTAGTCCAAGATGATAGTTCTTGGAAGAGAACAACCTAGTTGAAGCAATGAAACATGGCGTATTCATCATACATTCAAACGCGATCCCTCGAGTAGGGATCTCTTAGTTCCAGAAACTTCGGCAATTTCGTACAGACAAGAAAGAATTACAGGCAATTTCGAATTCACTGATGCTGCTGATCTGGTGCTTACTCACTTCCACTGGACTGCGGAGACGCGGTTTGCTGCGACTGCAGCTGCTCTTCCTCCACCGTCTTAACCACGGCGTGGGTCACGGCGACGCTGCCGCAGCCGGCGACGTTCACGCGGCGGCACCGGTCGCCGCTCACGGCGCCGCACCGGCTGGCGTCGACGGCCCTGCACATCTGGACCTCCAAGCTGCCGCACCAGTCGGCGCGCACCCCCTTGCAGCGCGCCAGGCGGACCTCGCCGAAGCTCTCGACGTCCGCCCGCCTGCAGCGGGTCACGCGGAGGAGGCCGCCGCCTCGGAGCCGCGCCTCCCGGCACCTCTCGACCGTCACCTTGCCGGCCTGCTCCGCGTCCAGGGACCGGCACCGCGAGACCGACACCTCCCGCGCGCCGTCGACGCGCGTCGCGCCGCACTGGACGAAGGACGCGGACCCCACGCCCTCGGCGGCCGCGTCGCCGCACAGGGTGAACACGACGGCGCCCCCTCCCCCGCCGCGCACGACGACGCTCCGGAGGCCGTCGGCGGAGAGGTTCCCGGGGCTGGTGACGGTGACCTTGCCGGGACTGCCGTGGAGCGTGCCCTCGTGGATGTCCGTCTCGACGCCGTCGACGAAGACGACGAACATGTGGTGGACGGCGACCGCGGAGGAGGATCCGCCGGGCTTGGGACCGACGAGCTCCATCGCGATGTGGTGTGGGCTTGCCATCCCCTTCTGGTTGTTTTGGTTGGTGAGCTATCGAGGAGTAAAGCGACGTTTAGTTATGAGGTCCATAGATGTTAAGAGGTGTGTACCCTTCTCAACTGCGAGTGCCCACTCCCAACTGTCATTGCTGCTCTTTTCTTCGATTGCACTGTTGCACATCCCATACACATCGTTTCCTCAATTTTTATATTTTATTTTTTTTATAAAAAACTTCCAATCTATTCATTATCATGACAGAACGTTAGAATAATTTTATCATAAAAAAACTTCTAAGCTATCATAATCAATCATAACAGTACGAAAACGCTGGAGGTAACAAAAATTACAATCAGATCTGTGGACCACCTAGCAATGACTACAAGCACTAGAGCGAGTCAAAGACAAGCTACTGTCATCGCCCTCCTTCACCAAAGTCTGACAAACCTTGTTGTAGTAGACAGTCAAAAAATCATCGGCGAGATCCAACCGAGGCACGCCTCCACCCGCCCATCCGACGATGCTAGATACACCGTCAGCACGATGGTCTAATGTGTGAGACATTATTCGCTGCCAATGACCCACCAGTGCGCAGCCCTACTAAAGCCCTAAAGAGGGAGAAATTAGAGCTCCATCCGGTAGATAGGGGCATCCCCACACTCCCACACCGACTTAGAAGGGGCAGGGGGTGATGACCTAGGGAGAGGAGGGTTGACGATGTGTGGTGCCCAGAAAATCTCCTCTCTAGGATTTAGATTAGGATTTAGATTTGGAGAGAAGATGGCTGAGAGATAACAGCGTGGCCAGGATCTTACAAACTTATTTATACCCGGCCTTATATAGCAACTTAAGAGCATTTCTAATAGGCGCCGAACGCGCCGCGCGCTAAAACCTGATTTGGCACGCGTTCATCGTCTGGTTTGGCGCGGCGGGCAGCGTTCGCTCCAGCAGCCGCGCGCGTGCAGCTCCAGCAGCCGCGCTGTAAAGCCGCGCGCGCTCATTCTTAAACATTTTTTGCATAGCTAAAAAAACGATACAAGATATTTTACATAGATAGATAGATAGTTCGACATATATAGATAAATAGTTCGACATACATAGATAGATAGATACTACTACGGCATAGATAGATAGATAGAAACTACTACGTCATACAGCGATAGAAACTACTCCAAGTCGCTACCATCACCATCATCCTCGTCGGTGTCGTCCGAGGTTGAGATCCATATGTCGTCCCAACGATCGTCGTCCGCGGTGAAGAACGACCTCCCACCTGCTGAAACTATGTCGCACTGCTCGTTCGCCAATGCCTTCCGCTGACGCCGGTCAGCCCGCTCCACGCGGCGCCTTGCCGTCCTCTCCGCCCAGTAGGCATGCTCGTCGGCGACGTCCTCCGGGTGGCGACGGCGCCACTCCGCCATGGCTCGCTCGTCCTCCTCGGCGACGAGGAGGCGGCGCTGCCGCCGAGCGTGGTCGGCACGGTCCATGTCGGTGATGAGACGCGGCGGAGGGGCGACGCACTGCGCCTGCTCGCGCGTGAAGACGTCCCGGAAGTTCATCTGCGACTGGGGCCTGTGCAAACACCACGCCGCCGCGTCGTACACGCGAGCCGCCTCATGCGCGCTCCGGAATGTCCCGAGGCCGAGCCGGACGTCGTCGGACCGTATCTCGGCGGAGTACCAGCCGTTGGGGCGCTCGCGGACGCCGCGATAGCCCGAAGCACCCCGGCGGCGCGGCGGCATGGTGGCGCGGTGGTGGCGCGAAAAGCTGCGAAGCGGCGAGGTTGCGAGGGGAGGGCGCGTGGCTGTGTGCTGTGCGCGTGACGAGCGCGGCAATTTATAGGCGCGCGGTAAGCGGCACGCCAAATCTACCGCGCCGCGTGCCGCTTTCTCCCGCGCGCGGTAAGTTCCCGCCATCGCTGGAGCGCGCGGAATCAGCCGGCGCGCGCTAAAACCTAACTTTACCGTGCGGGCGCGCCTTTTGCCGCGCCTGTTGAGGCGCTCTAATAACGAGCCAAAGGATTAGGAAAGTCCTATTGAGATTATCAGGAAAACCATAAAAAAAAAAGCTTGAATGGTACGATCCCCCGTCACCCCAGAATGAACCCGTGCATTGTAACACGGGCAATTTTATTCTAGTGGTCAAACGTAGTTTTTTTAAAAAAATGAGTTGAAATTGAGATACGTTGCGAGGAAGGAATCCACATAGGCAAATATAAGGAAGGATATGATGTGACTTGAGTTGACTTTGTTGTTTTATTGCAAGTAATTTCTTTCTATCAGCGATTTATTTGATTTTTGTTGATTGCTTTGCATGGTTTGAAAGAAAATTGGTGGGAGGGGGTGAAAAACGATGAAGGGTAAACCGACAAGCTCCCTTCGAGATTTTTCGGTACTCTGCAAGCATGCATGGCTCTGCATTTTTGCCATGTATCCAGTTCTTTTTTATTTTCACTGGAAGGTATTGTACCAGTTGGCTCGGCAGAACGGCTACCCAAATTCTGCATCGAGAACTGTTAGCTCCAAACTCTGACAGCGCGGAGCAGTCCGGTCCGAGGTGACTTTCATCCAGACATCCACGATGGGCCACTCGAGCAAGTGCAGTAGTAACAGCATGGCTAGATGATCTTTGCCTTCTGTATTTTTGTCGATGCATGGTTCACCAAAAACACCAAGCTCGTACACTCAAAACGTTCCAATGCAAACGAAGTCGCTGCAACGCGGTCTCAACAAGTTCGTTCTATGCGGTAAATTGAGCTTGAATATCATGGTACGAGAGATATTGAGACCAAGCTCAAAACACTATTATTATATCCCCAGGTAGCAGGAACAGGTGTCAAATAAGGTAGTCTTTCATCCCTTAAAGAAAGCTTAAGCATCTGCTTCCAGCTGCGAAATGATGCTTACAAACACTTGAAAGCCTTGGGCCATATCTGAAAACAGACAATACTCGTTCTTCGCGTGGTACGTCTTCAGTAAGCCTGCAGCGCATCGGTAGCATTGTATGAGCACTTACACTAAAAGAGTTCAGCTATCTAACGTAAGCTGAGTTAACCGAACGATAAATTAGGGCACCCAATGCAAATCTAGGAACATGATATCTGACTGATATATAACATAATAACATGACCAACAGAAGTCCAGGAACCTCTGTTCTGTGCTCAAGTGCTTACCATATCCAGCAGTTTGAACATCAAATCCTTCATCCTGTAAAAGTGTCATCATGAATTTGCTTTAGCACACAGATATTGCATCAAAAAGACGAGTGTGTATGTTAGTTCTCGCTCAAACCTGTAATTCACGAATCAGAGGCAAACTCCCGGTGATGGAATACGGCTCTACGTATCCGACTATTTCTTCAGTTGCTTTGCATAATGCTTGAAAGCCCTGAGACTCAAGATTACAGGCCACCCCATTCATCACATCTCCATCAAAAGCGATTTCAAGCCTAGCACATTCAAACAGTAAACAATGAAAACTATGCCCTCCATCATGAAGATTACTGGTAAAAGTCAGTAAAAAAGATTAATTCACCTTCCTCGCAGATTTTCATCGGGAAGAACATATTTCGAAACTGGACCACGAGTAGGAAGCTTTGTTTCAAGTCCAGCATTTATGTCATCTACATACTCTTTTAACTTCTGGACTACAAAACTCGTGCTGCATGATAATAGCAGTAGCAACTATGAATTTAACACATCATTTAATAGCCGTAGAAGCCCATAAGGGAGAAGGAATAATACATATTGTACACATAAGAGATGGACTTACCTATAGAAAGGAGTCAACCTGCAACATCGAAAGAACCATATAGTCAGGAAACACTCAAAAACCAATGGGGTATCAATAATATAAACAACTAGACAGCCTTACTACAGTAGCAAAAATAAAATAAAAAGGTGAACATGGATTATATTTTTTTACTGGAGTCTCACATACATAGAGATATGCGACCAGTGCAAGTCCGTCACGTTTTCTTTCTTTCTTTACTCCTATGTAAACACTCTACTGACTATAAAGCATTCCACATTCAATTTCAGTACGTGTTACAAATAACATTCAATTTCAGTTGTGCCTCCAGCACTAGTAAGTACATATCAAAATAGACCATAAAGAAGTACATATCAAACTAAAACTTAGTTGAATCATTTCATCTCAAGTGCAATTAAAGAGAATCCAAGAACCTAAGGGCAAGAATTGAACCTTATATCCCCTGAAATTGTACACTCTCCAGGAATTTGGTTCAGACCCCCACCAGGATCTGCAAAGCATCACATGTTTGGAGCACATCCAATGATTTTTCTTTTCCACATATTATAAATACACTGTCTCTAAAACATATTTAAAATAAAGGTACAAGGGAACTTACAACTCCACTTGGTTGGCTTCATTGTAGATGGAGTAGCAAATTTGTAGAGCTTCTCTTTTTCATGTGCAGGGAAGTCATTGTAAAACCGAGTTTGAATTTCTTTAAGTGCATCCATATTTAACTCCATCGAATTTATGGCCTTTGGCAATAACAAAAAACAGATACAGGGTCTTCAGAATTCAAAAGCACTATTGTACTTTGTCTCCGACAGCAAGAAATGGTGAAAATACTATATTTGGATTCCTTTGTCGTGTGAACTACTTGAATAGCTCTTTCCATAACATTACAAAAGACATGTCAAATAAACATGTGCAGAAAACAATCGTATAACAGCAGAGTTGATTACTCAATAAGATCTACCAGTCATGTATCAACGATCACTTGCTTTATACTTGTGCGTTACTTTGTTTTGGTCCCATTATTCATAGCTACGTTGGTATGTTGGTACCAATCGCAACTAACTTATTCTAGCAACGATATATGATTTAACAGATCACATCTATAGAATATTTGCTACTCCCTCTGCTTCACTATAATTATCCCCGGTGTAAAAAGAGTGTCTAAAAATATCTCCACTGAAGGAATCAAGAGGTAATGCAATATTTTCACCCTATTACTTTAAATAGGTTAAGAAGGTTATATGGTTGTATAATGCCATTTATTATTTGGTCATTTTTCATCAACCCTCTTAAGATTTTGTGTCCATACAGCTACATAGAGTAAAAAGGAGGGAGTGGTAACTGAACATTGTTCTAATGAGTCCAAATGAGTACCTTATGTGCGAGGCCACTGTGAAACAGCTTCCCTGTTGCCTTCAGATGCCAAGGGATCATCCCACCGGTACCAATGCATGGCTGCTTATCCGCAGTATCTATCCAAAACCTTCACAATGCCACACATATAACCAACTAAATCAGCAAAAATTCCTCAAATACGACGCATTACTTGGCCATTCCATCGAGGCAACAGAGAGTTCAATACTCACAAGGGTCCAGTCTTGAGCTTATCCAGCAAACCATCCTTGACAAGTCCATCAACACCAATGCCAGTGACCGATGAATTCTCTTCATTGGCAATGAACACCGCAATGACAGAATGCTTCAATGGTGGTTTCACCTCACCAAGCCGCCGCATGAGCTGAGTCACAAGCGCCACATGACCAAGGCAGTCGGTCGTCCCACGGCCCCTAAGCTTTTCCTTGTCATTACCTTCGAAGGTTAGTGAGAAGGGATCAAAGTCCTGCAGGAGTAGAAGATCCCAGTCCACTGATTAATGATTGTAACCAACAAGAGTAACAGAAATTTGAGGAGCTCACCAAGAGTAAATTTTGAGGTACAACTTGTTAGTAATCACTAATAGTCAATTTATGATGCGACAGAAATAAAATGAGCGAAATCAAACAGCACCAGTGATGAAAGGTAAACTTTAACAGTAGATACAGCAATTAAGCCACTGAAGTACTAACTTGAATCACAACACTCCACAAGCCAGCACTGCACCGAAACATGCATCTATTCCAACTTCCAAGGTAGAACAATCCAGAAGCCACTAACAGATCAGGGATGGGTGCAGCTTGGGCGACAAGCTAGAAAGACCCCCAAATCAAGCAAACCCTCGAATCCTTCGTCCAGGAACCCTAAGCACCGAAATCAGCACTCACGCATCAAAACGAAATCTGCTAGGAACTCACCCATTCGCTAGGGTTGGCCGGAACGACGTCCATGTGCATGCCGACGAAGGAGACGACGCGGCCGGGGACGGTGCCGGGGTACTCGACGATGACGTTGCTCCGGCCGTCTGTGTAGCTCACCTTCCGCACGACGAGCGGGCCGCCACCGGTGTCCGTCGACACCGGGCGAAGCGCGTCGACGACGTGCTGCGCCACGAGGTCCTCCTGCGGGACGAGGGCCGGCGGGTCGTTCTGCAGGCGCTGGGACTCGCCGATGAGCTTGGAGAGGAGGGCGACGAAGGGGTCGCGGTCCAGGACTCCGACGGCGTCCTTGAGCGGCGGCGCCGGAGATGCCATCTTAGACGCGGCGGCGGATTGGGTCAACAGCGAAGGCAGTCCAGTCGAGGTCGAGGAACTCTCTGTGTTTGAGCAACTCTGGATGTACGTACGATGTGCGCATATGATGTGTCCGTGTCGACGACGGCACGGAGATGCGTGCCGTAGCCGCTGCGGTTCTTCAGTTTCTTTCTTTCTTTCTTTTTTGCGGGGCGGTTCTTCAGTTTCTCTTCTCTTTTTTTCCCCTCTTTTTTTTAAAAAAAATTCTTCTCTTCTCTTTTCATTCAACACTCCTCATTTTCATGTAGAAAACACCTTATCATTTTATAAAGAGTACAGTGCATTTTCGTCCCTCAACTAATCCTTTTTTAGGAGCATCCCTCAGCTAATAGTAAAGTGTGGCTTTCATCCTGAATTTTTCTTTGGCGTAACCTTCGTCCCTCAACTCTATTAGGTATGTGTGAACCAATTTGTGGTTGGATGGTTAGAGAGACTGTGGTATCCCCAGCCCATCATGGTTCTGGTGCTCGCATTATTCCTGAATTAATTTCAGGATTCCGACGATGCGTTTTCAGTGGGAGGAGACGTTCCCGTCGACGACGAGACGCCTATGATGACTTCGTAAATCTCAAGATGATATGTCGTCGGTCTCTCGGAGATGCTCATAGGGGTAGGGGGTGTGTGTATGTGTTCATACGGGTGAGTGCATGCGTGTATGCATAACCGCTTGCGTCTGTACTGTGTAAAAAAAACTCTGTTGGGTATGTTTAGTCCCTTATAGTGGTATTCCTCGGTCGAACCTGTTTTGACTTATGTGTCATTGTTTTGACCACATCTTGGTGCAACTTTTCTCCCTCGACTCCTAATATCATGAAGAATTAGTCCCTAACATGAGTATTCCTTGCTCAAATCCGGTTTTGACTTTTTATGGCACGGTTTTGATCACATCATCATTGTAAGGGGAATGCCCCAAGGGTTTGGGATTGGACCACGACGAATTGTGCTCCTTTCTCTCCCCCGTGTCTTTATATCAGATCTGCCACCTATTGTCCTATCCTACCCCAACTATCATGTTGACCATCTAAAGCGGGAGGAGCTTCTCCCATCACCGACCTCCTAGAGTAGCATCACAGCCTTTCTCTCTGCATCACACAATGGATATTTAAAGCGGAGCAGCGTCAACAGTTCGGTGACACATGAGAGAGAGAGAGAGAGAGAGTTCTCTCAATGACATGCGACTCTATGCCACCTTACAGTGACGATGTGGCCAAAACCATATCACATAAGGTCAAAACCGTGTTAGACCGTTGAATACCGCTGCAAGGGACTAACTATATCTGGTATTAAGAATTGAGGGACAACAGTTGTACCCAAAAAAAGTTTAGGGACGAAAGCTACACTTGGCGATAAGTTGGGGGGACGAAAAATGCACTTATCTCTTTTATAAAAGGAGAAATGACATATATTAGAAGTTAACCAACGCTTGTAGGATCATCTTTAAAGAATAAAAAAAATACTCACAAGATCGTTGGAAAAATCAACATGTCTTCTTCCTACACTCTCGTTGGCGGGGCGTTGTGAGCCAAGCTCGATGTCACCTCCGGACCTCCAAAACACCATCAAAGTTAGGAAAAAGTTGTTGACGCAACATCCAAATGAGAAGACACATGCAACAATGACCCAAGAAATAGACCACTGCCACGAAGAAGAACATGAGAAGAGGGGGACATGTGGCCTCGCTGGCAAGGATGGTGGGACAGTCTCATATTTGGAATAGAGTTGTGTTATCCTCCCCCCCTCCCTCCCTCTCTCTCTCCAAGTAGGGTTATCATATAGAAGGACATGTGCAAATGAACTTGTTCCCGCGTTTTTTATGTTCAATCAATGTATGTGAAAATGCGCTTTGGTTGTTTCAAAAACATATATTATAACTCAAAAAAATCTAGAAGTTTGTGTATGCGTATGTATAGGTGTGTCGTATGTGTGTACGGATTTTCATCAACATGCATATTTATGCGCAACATATACAAAAAGGACAAATAGATGAACCAAAATGGGCTTGTATATTGTTGTTTTTGGTCCGGGTTTTTTCCTTGTGTGTAGCGCATAATCTATCATATTATTTAAGGAAATTTGAAGGTACATAGGGAACATCCATTTGCATTCGCATAAAACATTTAAATATCACATTCTTCTTTTTAAATAGTGGGCTCCCCACACTCCAATGTGTACTGATTTAAAAGCTAGAAAGATTGCCTGTCCTATTAAACATATTTGGTTTGTGAAGTCTCCTCTTAAAGTGAAAGTACTTTTACAACTTACATTTTAGAAAAGTATACTACTCCCTCCGTGTTTAAAAACATGCAATATAAATGTATACTTTTTGTTTGAAGTCAAATGTTGAAAAGGTTGACTGGATTTGTAGGGAAAACTAAACTTTCAAAAACTACAATACTAAAATGAATTTGTGACACTGCTTAGTTTTGTGTTAGGAACATAAAATAAAATTCATTTTTGTATTTGATTTACTTAAATAATAATAGTTATTAAAGTTACAAGTGTTCACACTTGTTCTTGCGTATTACAAAAGAGTAAAAGTTGTGTGCACGTTTTCAATATGTGCTATTTCACTATTGTGTGTGTGAACTTTTTGTTTGTTCCTTTCTTATTATTTTGCGTGGTCACATTGGTTTTGTTTTGTCTTTCTTCTTTCAAGTAATACCAATGCCCTCACTAACATATATTTTACAATAACTTTAAAGAGCATATATTAAGTTATCGGTTTGATTTTTAAACATATTTACCCCTCCATGCTAGGGCAAAGAAGAAATAACTCCCTTTAAAACTAATGACAAAACTACCCTGCGGTAAGCTGGCTAATCGACATGTGGCGCATGTCACCATTACCAATGATGGCAAAAAGAAAAACCAACGGCATTGATCTCAGCACATTGATTTACATGTCATGTACCGTGTTCACCGGCGGATTATCCGCCGACCACACATAGCATCTCGCTCGACTTAGAGGCATGTTGATTGCATCGGAACAAGTATGCCTATGGATGGAACCACAACTCACACTAGCTAGTTTATCATATACTCGTTGGTGTTTTTTTACTGATTTCTTTGTACTATATTCCTTACGAATTTTAGAAACCTCTTGAAAAGAGTCCTTTGGTTTGTATGTGGTGCATCAAACAAACCAAATTGGTTTGTATGTGGTGCAATAAAACAAACCAAATTGTATAGGATCCAGATGGTCAAAGTAACATTACAACTCGATGTTTTCCTACTACTGCGTTTTTGGAATTCTGTGAATCAAAGAGGCCTTTAGCTGGAGTTGCGAAACTCCTTCCAGTACATAATAATTGACATTTTAAATATCGATACTGTCTTTTAAGACATTCTGTAAATAATTTTTAAGACAAATCTATAGACGTGATTTTGAAAAAGGAGGGAGTAATATTTAAAACAAATTCAGTAGTACTAGTAGCAGTAGTAGTATTTTTAGAAAATCCTACAACTTATTGCCCCGTGTCAAAATGTAGGACATTTTTGTAGGCTAGTTTAGCTTACAAAAACACCTTATATTTTGGTACAGATTTAGTATTTTTGAACTGAGGGAATCCTTCGCCAATCACCACATATGCTTGGACATCAATCAGCATTCACACAGGCCTTGCAACAAATTCTCAACGATGGAATGGCATAGCCACTTTACATCAAACACAGGCACAGCAAGCCAACAACATTATCATCATATATTTATACACCGTTTTGCAAGCGATTTGACACCCATTCAAGGAGAAAACAGCACGAACTGGCAAGGGGGTGTATTGATCAACGAGAACGAATGCTACTTCCAAATATACAATAAAAATATGCCCTATGACAAACAGGACACGGGGGGAGAATACATATCCCATGTCAACATGAAAATAAGGAACATCGGAAAACTGCCTGCTCTGATCTGCCCTCTGCTGAAGTACAAACTTGCAGCAAACTGGGTCATAATTTACGTGCCTTCTGATCAATCATGATGAGTACAAAATGAGCTCCGCAAATCCACGAAATAATGAGGCCACGCCATCTTTCTTGGTCACTAACACCTGATTTCATATGATCCTGCCCTTGTGATGTAGCGAACCCACTCAACGGTGTTGTAGCCACTCTTCTCCCACACCTGAAAATGCATCAAGAGATGGTTTTAGTACCAAACATTTTCAATATTTCATATTGTACTTGCTCCACATACCTTGAGGAACCGAACACGTAAACCAGAAGCAGTGAACATCGGAACCTGCAGGAAAGAGATACCATAGTGAATATAAAGGATAGAGTGCAGGAAGCCAGGAAACAGTCAGACAACATGGGGGGCATATAGCACATTATATGCATGAAGGCTCCTTGAACAAAAATACTCCAAGGTCAACCAATTATTTAAGTATCAATTTATATTGTACATGCTCAAATTTTGTTCATAAACAATGAGATACTGGGATTCTTTGCTAACATTGTCATTCTCAGTTATAAATTGCAGAACAGATAAATAAAATGGAGTAGAGGAAAGCTCATAGCCATCTTGCCAAGGAAACAATAAGATTCTTAACGAGATTAAATGTAACCTGGAATTCCATCTGAATCGGTGGCCTGTTCGCTAACTTCTTTTCCCCCATTGTAGAGATCAGTTCAACTTCTGCACTCATCGTTGCCTCGGTCTGTCCAGGAAATTTCCTGATCCTATGGTTTGAAATGTGCATTATGATTTATGAGTTCATGCTGGTCAATGTGCAATAACTGCAAGAGGTAGCTCAGCACGAAAAAGAACTCCCAGTACATGCACTAACAGGACATACTTTTAAATTGCAAATAGCTAGGCAGGGCATAATTTAGGGAAATTTTGTTTACACCATTCTGAACAACTCACAGCTAGGCAGGGCATAACTTAGGGAAATTTTGTTTACACCATTCTGAACAATTCACACCATCAAACCCATTAAAATACGACCCACATACTGCCTTTGGTATAGTGCAAATATTAGACAAAAAGATTGCACTTACTTCCACACCAGGGAATCAATCGAAGCATTATATTTGGCTTTGCCAGATGTTGTTTGGAAACTCGTCTTCGCTGTCTGCTTTGGAACTGGAACTTTAACCACAACACCAAGTGCAAACATCTTAGCACCAAAAACACTCTTAACCTGCGTAACAAAAGATTCACCATGTCAGCAAACATGTACACGTTTATGACGTAACCGAGTAGATATATTTGCTTACTTTCACATTAATCTCCATGCGTGTTCGGCCCAACTCCTTAATTGTGGGCAGAACACGGAATGGAAGATTTACACCCTCCGTGATTCGATATCTAGAACAAATATGTCCGTCAAAATCCAGCTAGCGAAGAAACTATCATTTGTAAAATGTACTCATAATTGCAAGAATAAATAGGGATCTAAAAATTACTTCATCAATTCGAATTCACCATCTGGTGGCACAAAGCTGACTGTTTTTTCTGAGTTAAATCTTGTTAGGTTGACGCACTGGTGGAAAGTGACATCATCGAGTTCTATGGTCTTCCCACTGTAGAGGGAGAGAACACAAACAATCAGGAGATCATTTACGAAAAGGAACAAAAGTTGGGTAGCCAGTAAACAATGTTAACCGGCAAAACAGTTATATCTATGTGCACACTTTGTCACCATGTGTCAAGACTCAGTAAAGCAATACCTCTTTGAAGGCCTGGACTTCAGTTGGGCTTCCTTTTCAAGTCCAATTTTGTCATTTAGTCCCAACTTCAGATCAGGCATTCCAGAAAGGAAGCACTTCATAAGAATCTTCCCTGTCACGTCACATCGTAGAACACTCCCTGCAGAAATGTAAGAAATATACACGACGGGCATGAAATAGCTGAACAGGAAAGACACCGGAACCTCAGACCAGATAACAAAAAATTGATGGTCCATGAAATACCTTTAGAAGACATAAGAAGGTTTACACTCTCAACAATGTCCAAGAAAACCTGACATACGAGGAAAACTCGTTAGTTATTACTGTTACTTCACTTGCTAAATGGAGGTAAACAATGACATGACATTAATGACAACAAAGAAACGAAAACTGAGGGAAGTATGGGCCACTGCTTTAACAGGAATGCTGGTACATGTAAAATATGTATTAGAAATGAGATCCATTTTAAAATGTATGCGGATGATGGCATTGCTAGTAGCCCAAGCACTGATAGGAAACTAGGACCATTATAAATGTTAGTCCTCTGCTTTTTTTCCGAATACAGCTGAAGCCTCCCTACATATTTAATTCAAGTACCTCATTCTTCTTGTACACCAGACCCTCTCTTCTCCAACCAACAGCACCGGTAACTTGCAGGGTCGCATTTGGAACAGGCTTATCCGAAGGCTATCAGTACAGAGAGAAGGAAATATGGTTCAGTTACTTTCCTAGAAAATAAATAGGAACACACATAATTATTTTTTGCAATCCAATACAGCAGACTACATTTTTCATATATTTCTGACCTTGGAGGAAAATGGCGACCGTACGCCTTCCTGGGTTATATATAACTTCAAAATTTCAGGGGAGAGATTCTGAGGATAACCGAAGTCCATAATCTCTGCACAGTTGCACAGAGTCAGTATTGCAAACAAAAAAAGAATCCATGGTGGGAACTGAAGCAGCAAGCTAAGTCCAAAATCAGATGTGCCCTTACCATCAAGAAGTTCATATATTAACACAAAGTTATTCCTGATAGCATCTTCATCAAAAGTTCCACCAAAGTAGGACTTGAAAAGGGCCACTGCCTGATAATTTCAAATAATCTTCAGCACAAATAACGGCGAATGAGATAGGACATGTTAAATTGCTCATTGAGTAGGATCTCTACATAGAATTAGCAACTGTAGTTTCATCACTGAATCATCTTTGGCGTAACATACAAATTAAACTACTTCCTAGCCCAATCCCTCTCTTCCAAACAGGCCCTCAGGAAATCATATAGAGCACAAAGGGTTCTGTTATTCACTTAGTCCTATCAAACTATTCCCAGCAGTGATGAACATGGTTCATCATGTTCATCACGCCATCTAGGCATTGAAAATTTCTAGTTTTTGTACCACCTGCTTGTACCCTGTTGGGTTTGGTGATTCTCTGATGTACCATCACCAGTTACTTTTTGCAATAGAAAATTCCAGTCGCCAAACAAAGCCAAACGTCGATACCATTATTAGATGACATGATCATTTAAACCTCTCGGACTGAGATGATACATTATCTTACAATTTGACAAAACACTTCAGAAAATCATATGACTTGTTAAGTAACTAATACATTCTTTTGCTCTGAATAGACAAATACACAAACATCATAGACAAATATTTCTAGTGAAAAAGAAAAACATCAATTATCTTCTTTAGATTATATTATATTCATCAAGGTCATAATGTCTGTGTGGGTTATATATAATTTATTTGGAAATGCTCATAAGACAACAGAAACTTCATACCTCCACAACAAACTTGAAAGCACAAGAAACATTAGCATTGCTGCTAACCACGATCACAATGTAAACATTACTGATCCTCATGTAAAGGAAGGAACAGCCTCCTATTTGTCGAACAGGGCATGTACCAAGCTCTTTTGTTTGCATGATGTGCATCCTGAATGCATCAACCATATTTCCCCTGCATAGCCGTACATGAACATGATAGGGTTTAGTCACTAATTGTAAAGGTATGTGCAACCAAATAAGCAGGGAATGGAAAGTGAAAGAAGCAAAATGAATACGCGGGATTGTTTCCTATTGAAGTGATAACTGAGAAAGGCTATGAGAGGAAATGGCATAAGTAGCCTCTTGAGATCGCTTTGGAATGATGAGACAGTTGTCCAGGTGGTAATAAATAAATGTGCGCAAAAGAAAGAAAGAAAAGGACATGGTGGAACAAACATCATTAAAATTTACATCCATGTCCTACGGTTATCAACAGACTTGAAAAAAAATGCTTGCATTACTCAACAGTAGGTGTCGTAGTTTACATGTTTTAGTGTCCTTCATAAACAATGACTATGATATTGACAATATATCATATAGATGGAATTTCACTTGCTCAATATTAAACTAGTGTAAGACCTACATGTCGAAATAGGCTCAGCACATACAGGATTACAGCACATCGCTGCAGGTTTATTGAATGGTCTTGTTTTGTTTCTACGATCAACGTGCATGTATGAAAACATACTCATATTTATAATTTCTAATGGTATTGATTCCATTATCTCTACTCCTATAAAAGATCCAGTTGGTGATGATTTGGTGATGATGGTGTGTCTGCATCCGTCATTTCTGACCATTCGATCTGCGTCTAACGCATGCAAGGTAAGCTGTGGCATTCTGCAACAAGACCCTTGCCACTCTGCTCCAACATTTCAGAAAAACCCTTAGTCTATTTTGGGTGAAACCTAACATATTTTTAGTGATATATATCAAAACCAGGGTGATTTTTTCAAGCTTGAGAACATGCATTTGCCGATTGTAGATCCATTCCAACGCACAGGCACTTTGCTAGTACAAATATAAAAAAATTGCATTTTGCGGGAATATTCGGTGTTCAAGAAAGCATTTTTAAGCGACGCTCAAGCGCCGAGCGATGGCAAAACGCTTCGCTTTTGCCCTAAGCGGTAGATTAAGCGGGTTTATTTTAATTTGGCCATAATTTGGTTGATTTTGAACTGCTTCTGCTTGTCTGCTTGCGCAATAATGGCAATATGCCAATTATCTTATTATTAGGCTCTGTTCAGGAACTGTCTCCTTCATATTCTGGCAAAATTTGGCCGCATGATCTCTATTAGGTTCTGTCTGTTTGAACAGAACTGCATTTTAGTTGTTATTTTGCTTGCTGTGTGAACCTGATGTGTATTTGCTATGGTGTGAACTGTATTTTAGATGCTATTTCAATTACCCATGTGCCATGTTTCCTATTTTCCTGTGTATATTATTCAAAATCTGTCAAATCTAGCCAATCTCAAAAAACGCTTAAGTGCCCATTGCTCTAAGCTGTGGCCTTCCGCTTCGCTTACGCTTTCCGCTTTTTTGAACATTGGGAATATTACGAGATGTTTAAATAACTTCTGCTGTTCTTTCCAAGACCTCTTGGAAATCTATGGTGCGAGGGTTAATATTAATAATTAATTTCAATCCGACGGTTACTATTTCAAAGTTAGCTGGTTTGCCGCGTATGCTGCAGTAGAAGTAAAATTTCGACTACAGAAGGATGTGAATACTAACTACTGTCAAAGCCCATTGGAAAAGATGAAATGAACTACTATGGAGCAACTTTTCTTGTCCAAAGTGCCTCACTCATCAAAACTAAGTTCAAAATGTGGAAAAAAATAAAACTAGTATGAATTTTCTTGTTTATTGTTGATGACTTGCTATGATCATATATGACTAGAGGATAACCTCCTTTGAACCATCCTAGGTGGAGTTCAGTGACCAATCTCTTTACTCCATGCTGGAATCATGTAGGCGCCACAGCCTCAGGGCAGAGAATGGAACACGCATTCCAAATGCAAATCAGTTAGGAACGCCACAACCAAGAGAATGGGCAAACTGAAGCGCGCAATGGGCAAATTGCAGTGCGCAACGAGCCAACCACCAAAGACTGGCTGTCAACTGCACTCCTCCCCGTCGAATTTCACTTGTCACTCAGCGAAAGGAATCAAAATTCACAAGCCACCTGCCACCCTTCTAGCGATCTACATCACTACAGGCTACGACCAGAATCAATCGATCCTGGGGCCTCAGATCTGCCACTCAAAACCCAGGGAGCCAGAGAGGGGAGGTGGGGGAGCGGCAACACGCACCCGACATCATCGCGGTATAGGCGGTTGATGAGGACGTCCCCGCGGAGGTTGAGGAAGTAGATGGCCGACGCCGCCACCGGCATCGTCTCCGCGTCGCCCGCGCCCCGGCTCGAGCGCCTGGGACCACCACCCTTAACTGGCGCGCGGTTCCACGGTGCGCCACCAGCTACGCGGGTGATCTGGTGTGCTCGGGGCTCGCCGGACGGTGAGGAGGAGGAACGGGACTGACGGGGCGCGGGTTTTGGTAGATCTCGGGGAAGGGAGACACGAGCACCAGGTCGTCTTCCCCGTCCAGGAGCGCTTTTTCGTGTGTGTTTTTTAGAATGGACCTCACCGGACGGCGTATTTCCGTATTTGCATGGTTGTCTTCGGTTGGTGACTTCTGACTTTGCGTTGCGTTGCGTCTTGGTCCCACTGCTCTGCTTTTTTTTTTAACACCGACAGATGTAAGCGCTCATATAAACATGCACACACTCACCCCTATGAACGCATAGAGGCATACCCTACCTCGATGAGTATCTCCGAGAGACTGAGCCGGTATATTATCTTGAGATTTTACGAAGTCATCATATGCGCCTCGTTGTATACGGGTACGTCTCCTTCACTGAAATCGGACACGACGTTTTGGCTCTCAGGTGCATCTGCATATCATGTGAACAATAAATTCATTTAAAATAGTAAATAAGTTCAAAAAATCAAAACAAAATTGTGATGCTAGATGCTCATGTGCGTGAAGTTCGTACCAAATTTCGGAGAGTTTGGACATTTCAGTGGTTCTGAGCAAAAAAGATAAATTTTAGGGTTCTAAGTAAGTTTGTTGGTCATGTACTATTTTGACCGGTTTTATCTTTTTTCTCCATGAGCTCCTCATATGTCCAAATAAGCTGCAATTTGACACGAACATCATGCATTGGAACATCTTTCACCTAATTTTTTTCAGAATTTTTTAGCATTTTTCTTGATTTTACTGTTCACTGGGTGTAGGTGCACCTGGAAACCGAATTGAATATCCGATGCAAAATCATACTATGTTGTCCCAACTCAAAAAGAAAGAATGTTATCCAAAAAAAAGATTGTAGATTGATCTATGAACAACAAATTTGTCCATCGATATTGGGTTTCCGCATGTACCCTACCCATAGACATCGGGTACCCCTACGCATACCTTCAAAATCTATGGATGGTGCGAACCAATAATCTGTGGTTGGATGATTAGAGGGATAATGGTATTCCCGGCCCATTGGGGTTCAAGTCCTGGTGTTCGCATTATTCCTAGATTTATTTCAGGATTTCTAGCGATGCACTTTCAGTGGGAAGAGACGTCCCCGTCGACGACGAGGCGCCTACGGTGATTTCGTAAATCTCAAGATGGTATGTTAGCCCAGTCTCTCGAAAGTGCTCACAGGGGTAGGATGTGCGTATGTGCTTTCATAGAGGTGAGTGTATGCGCGTATATATGAGTGCTTATCTGTATTGTGTTAAAAAACTATGGATGGGGCATGCATATGAATTTATATTCATGGGTAACCCAATGGATACCCAGAAAGAATTGGTAAATAAAGATAACTCTTATGGCATGTGCGGTCAAGATCTAACTCGCATGGCCCTCCCCTAAATCCTTGATTCCCCGAAACCTGTCGTAGCCCACATGACCACGCCCCCGGCCCGCCACTTCCCATATGTTCTATGTGACTCCTTGGAATGACGAAACCTCGACTCATCACCTCCTGGCTCATTGTAACGCCCCAAGACCGATGCTTCAGAAGACTTCCAGCTATTCCGAGTTTCGCCGTGTGTTTCTTTTGTGCTTGCTCTTTTATTTTTGCATTGCATCATGTCATCATGCCATCATGCCATTTAATTTTTTAAACTCAACTAAATAAAATCGTATGGATCTTCGGTCCATTTAAATCGAGGGAAGGATGACTTCTCTTTATAACATACCCTCCCGATATTTAGGGAGATATTATAAATTATTCCATTTATTTGGAATTGATCATAACACACTTGCATATTAAATCCCTTAGCCTTTTCTTCTTCAAGTTTTGACTCTCTAACCTTGCCAATAATTCTTTTGCCATTTTCCGGAGCTCCATCAAAAATCCGAACATTTTTGGATCTTCCCAAACCCTCACTTCCATTCAAATCATTTGATTTTAAATTCAAATGAGTTTGAATTTAAATCTTGCAATCTTGGCCATTCCTATTTTCTTGGATCAAACTCATTTTTGCGAGTCCGGGAAAATTATCCCCATGCTCAAATTATTTCTCCAACCCTCTCTTTATCTCCCTTTTATTTCTTTGCTATTTACCGCTTTTGGTAAATAAAAGAGAAGTGGGGGATTAGAGAGAGAGAGGAGACAGGCCAGCCGCAGCCCACTACCTAAGCCGGCCCAAGGCCCAGCCGCGCCCCCTCTAACCCTAGCGCAGGGGAGAGCCTCCTGCTCGATCCCCATCTCCCTCCAGCGCCGCACGCATCAAGCTCCCCTCATCTCGATCCCCTCTGCCGACATGAAACAGGAGGTCCTCGCGCCTCCGCCTCCGCCCAAGGCCTCGCCCTTCCTTCTCCCCTGCGTCCCCATCGCCACCCGCCGCCGTCGGCGATCCCCAAGAGGGCCACCCCGCGTGTGGCCCCATCCTCTCCGCCGCGAGTCCTTCCCCTCGTCGCCTCCTCTGCGCCCTGTTGACCCGCGCCCATCCGCCTCGGAGCCGGCCTCCACCGCCTCCTCGCCAGCGCTCGG